>NC_086216.1:643705-965557 GCF_035770615.1 Melospiza melodia melodia | reverse complement strand
AATAGGCTGTGAGGAAATCAGCTGCATTGCAAAGGAATTGCAATTGGAGTAGAAAAGAAGAAAATTTGGGAAATTTAGTGACTCTAAGAAAATGGCCCGGGATTCTATCAGGTGCAGTGCAAAGGACCAAAACATGCCAAAACTAAGCTCACAGATGTTGCAAAAGCAGGGGAAAAAGTCAAGGAGGAAGACCCAACTTAGGAGGCAAGATATGAGGGACATGGCATGGACACTTCATAAAACAACCAAAAAAAGAAAGAAATCTTTCCCAACGTCAAAGCCATCAAAATGCAGGCATGCCATATGCCAGCAAGTGCAGGCACATGCAGCAAAGCTTGCCAAAATTGATCCCCACTGAAGACCAAAACAGAAAAGAAGGAGCTAAAAACACGCTGGAATGGAGACACCATCAAAGGAATTGCAAGTGGAGGAGAAAAAAAGAAAACTTGGGAAATTTAGTGACTGTAAGAAAATGGCCCGGGATTACATCAGGTGCAGTGGAAAGGATCAAAATATGCCAAAACTAAGCTCACAGATGTTGCAAAAGCAGGGGAAAAAGTCAAGAAGGAAGACACAACTTAGGGGGCAAGATATGAGGGACACGGCATGGACACTTCAGAAAACAACCAAAAAAAGAAAGAAATCTTTCCCAAAGTCAAAGCCATCAAAAGGCATGGCATGCCTTCAAGGGCAGGGACATGCACCAAAGATTTCCTCTCTTGGTTCCCATTGAAATCGCAAGATTCCTTTTCCATTCCCGTAAGGAAATTTCATTTCCGTGTGTGCTCCGCGGGCCCCGGGAGGAGCCGGGGCCAGGGCCGGGGCCGGGCTCGGGCCAGGCGGAGGCGAAGGGCGGTGATGCCGCCCCGGCCCCAGGCACTGATGCCCGCCCGCAGCGCCACCGCCAGTACGGCCAGAGCCGGGCGGAGGCGAGACCGCGGCGGGACGGCCGGGGCCGGGCACGGGGCAGCCCCGCCCGGAGCCGGGGACGGGCCGGGGGCAGGGCCCGGCCCGGAAGGGGAGAGGGAGGCAGGGAGAGGAGAGGGACGCCGGGCAAGGGACCCCGAGAGAAGGGTGCCCGACAGCGGGAAAGGGAGAGAAAAAAAAAGAAAAAGAGGAAGAAAAAGAAAAAGAGAAAGAGCATTCTAAATTATCTGTTTTATCGCTGCTTCTGCCGCTGCTACCACCGCTGCTGCCGCCGCTGCACCTGAAGCACCGGGGCCGTTCGTCCCCGTGTCCGTTCCCCGCTCGCCCCACGAGCCCCACGTTCGAGCCCCGCGCGCCCCGGGGACAGCCCCTCTGTCTGTCCAAACACGGGAACTTTGCGGCCTTGAGCCCAGATGCAGAGCCCTGACTCCTGCACGCTGGCACAGCGATCCCCTCGCTCGCTGCTGGGCATTGTCCTTGCTGAGGGTCAAACACTGTCGGGACACTTCCCTTGGGGTAGGATTCCTACCTGACCCCAGCACTGCACTTACAGCTCCAGTGTTGCCTTCCAGTAAAAACAGGGGAAGGAAAACTGTGTGTCTAAAAATCACTAAGTCACCGATCTTAGAGGTGCTGTGCATCTGGAATTACTGGGATGGAGAAGTAGTGTAACATAGAAAAGGGGAGCATAGAAATAAATAGAGGAAAACATCTTGGATTGTTTCTTTAATTTCCATTTCACATCTGGAAAGCTGTTTCAGTTTTCCAGGAATCTTCTCCTGTCTGCTCATCCCAAGAATCTCTCATGGAGAACAAGGTCAAGCTTCTGTCACAAGATTTGCCGCCAGGAAATTACGCCACTGGTACAATTTTCATGATGACTGTTTGTGCTGGCTGAGGGCAAATTTTGGGAGGAAACCTCCAAAAGGGGTCCGCCTAGAAAGCAAGTTCAAGCTACGTCTCCCCCTACTAGTTTAGGAAAAGACTTCCTTGGAGAAAAGTGAAAAAACCCCAGTTTATTTAACAAGTAAAGTATTCACAAGCATGAAAAATGAATATTAAATAAATGTTAAATAAAACCTCTGACAGTGCTGAAGAGATGGCAAATTCAGGAAGTCCTTTTTGTGGGTTGTAGTTGGCTCCCTCGGTCTCTTCTAAGTCCCTCTGGTGCTGGAATGCAGCATCCCAGAGCTCGGTGTGCCACAGGTGTGAGCTGCCGGTGTTTGTCTGGGTTTTCAGTCCAGAGCAGGTTTAAACAGTTCCAAGAAAAAGGAAAGTCACAGTCTGAGGAACTTCTCTTCCTAAGCTAGCTAACCCCACATTGCTAGACCTGGGCTGTGAAGGCATCGGGAAATTTCCAAATCTGGGCACTGGCAGTCCCAGCAAACACCAGATCTGGGTGGAGTCATTGCCAGCAACAGAAATCTGCCAGATTTGGGCTCTGCTGGCACTGAGAAATTTCCAAATCTGGGTTCTGGTTACATGAAACACAAGATGTGGGGGTGGTGGCAGACCCAGTAGCAGGAAGCTGCCTCGGTATTACTGGGACCTGAGTGGGTCGCTGAGGGTGAGAGATGGATGGTGAATCTTGTTTCTTGATCAGAAGGCTGGATTTATTGATATATGATATATAATACATTATGACTATACTAAATAGAATAAAGAGAGAGAAGTTTCAGATGCTGCTGCTAAGATAAGAATAGAAAGAAAGAATCTGTAACAAAGTTGTGTCCAGGGACTCTGTCCCTAGCTTGTTCCTGTGATTGGCCCTTAATTATAAACATGGGAACATGAACCAATGACAGGTCAAAATAGGTGCATCCTATTGCATTTCACAGCAGCTGATAACAATTGTTTACATTCTCTTCTGGGGCCTCTGCCTTCCAGAAGAGGCAGAAATCTGAAAGAAAGGATTTCTGTGAAAAAATGTCTGCGACACCTCGGCTTTTGGATTTCTGTGCCAGGAAATTGCTGCACTTGGGCTGTGCCAGAATAGGGAAATTTCCAGATCTGGGCACTGGCAGTGCCAGCAAACAGCCCATTTCAGGCTCCAGGCTCCAGGAAGGACTGGATCTGGATGCCTTCCTCTTTTCTTTCCTTCTTTCCTTCCTTCTTTCTTGGGATCCTGCTGCCAACAAACTCCAGATTGGGCAGTGCTGGCAAGGGGAAATTGCCAGGTTTTAGCTTTCTTTGCCAGTAAATTCTGGATATGGGTGGTGCCAGAAGAGGAAAGTTTCCAGATGTGGGCACTGGCAGTGCCAGTGCACACCAGATCTGAGTGGGGAATGTGACAGCACTGGGAAATTGCCAGATGGTAATTTTCTGTGCCAGCAAATTGCTGGAATTGTGCTGTGTGCCCAGGTGGCCAAGAAGGCCAATGGCTCCTGGCCTGGATCAGGAATGGTGTGGCCAGCAGGAGCAGGGCAGGGATTCTTCCCCTGTGCTCAGCACTCCCTGGGCAGCACCTCGAGTGCTGTTTGCAGTTCTGGGGCCCCAGTTTAGGAAGGACATGGAGGGGCTGGAGTGTGTCCAGAGAAGGGCAGTAAGGTTGATGAGGGATCTGGAACACAAGAGCTGTGAGGAGCGGCTGAGGGAGCTGCTGGGGTTGTTTATCCTGGAGGAGAGGAGGCCCAGGGGAGACAAGGTGGTGTCAGGGCACGGATTGGACTTGATGATCTCCATAGCCTGTTCCACCCTTGCTGATTCTGGGATTCTCTGAAAGAATACTTGGAGCAGTTGACCGATGAGCCCTGGGCCTGCTGTTCAGAAGCTCCAGCAGCCCAGGTCCCTCAGCTTCTCCTGCCCGCCCCAAAGCCCCTCCTGTCAGTCCTGCAGAGCCTCTGCAGCTCCTCCTCACTGCCCAGAACAGGGAGCCCCAGAGCCAGACACAGCAGCCCAGATGTGCCCCCCTGCCCTGGGGTGCCGCTGGCAAGGGAGCAGCACCAGGCACTGCAGGAGCCTGCAGACAATTGATCTGAAGGCCAAACCTCCTTAGCTCCTTCTGAAAGAGCAGGAACAGTTCCTCATTCCAGAGTGGTGGAATGCTGGGCACCGCAGCTCCAGGTGAGGACTGGACACAAGTTTGCTCCCACTGAGTGCTGTGATGGGTTCTGCAGGAGCTCTGGGCTCCTGGGCTTGCCAGGCACAATGAGGAGAGGAGGAGCCAAGTGCACTGATGTGGGAAATGGATATGTAGAAAGTTTTTAGGGCCTAATAGAAGGCCCACACAGTATGAATCTGTATATAAATCTTGAGACAAGAAACGCTAACTTAAAAATTTCCATGGAATAGGACAGATATTGTTGAGAGAGAAATGGAGCTGGAAAAGTTTCAAAAGATGGCCTCGCAAATAAGATTTTGGAAAAACAGAGCTATGAAAGATGCATTGTAGTGGGACCCACAAAGAGTATTTTTAAAGAATTGGCTTCAAGGCATCTACAACATGGCATGGCAAAAGGCTGATAGACCAAGAAACGCTTTTAATGTATTATATATAGGAAGTAGCTGGCTTCTGATGGTGATGGCGTGAATTATAACATCTGTATTGTCTCACCATTCTCATGAGACTGAAAATAGAATAAAAGTTTTTAAAACACCTCTCAGTTGCCCCATCTCTAGGTCAAGAAAAGAGTTTTATCCAACACACTGACACACCTTTGCCTCGAGCATAGCCCAGCCTGGACCAAACACACTGAAAGGTTTCCCCTGTGGCCCATGTCTCGAAACATCAGGTCTCCTGTTTGACAACTCAGGTTGGGTTTCTGTCAAGGAGTTCCCTCAGAAATACTGGGTTTGTCTTCCTCTGTGCCTTCCCCTCAGCAGCCCTGGGGATGCTCCTGTGTGAAGCCATCTGTCTCACACAGTTTGAGACAACTTCAAATAGGATATTGTGCAAGAAGTTGTCTCCTCTAAAGTGTGCCAACAATCCCTTTCCAGCAATAGGAAATTATTACTAATGGATGGAAGTGGAAAACCCCCAACAGTTTATTATCAAACAGAATCCCCCCATGACACGCGTTCCAAGACGGCGCTGGGGTCTCTCTCGGAAGAACAGGAGCTGTCACGGAGCAGTTCCAGCAGCTGATGGAAGCTCGGGGACTCATCCGGTGTCAGCTTTCTCCCAGGGCAGAGCTCCACGGAGCGGGCAGGGCAGTGAAGCAGCTGGGCTGGAGCCCCTCGCTGCCTTGTCTCCCCGGCGTGGCTCAGCCCACAGACTCTCGGGCTGGGAGCGGGGCCGCTCCGCTCCTGCCGGCACCGTGTCCCTGGGCTGGGACAAACAGTTTCCTGCCAGGAGAGCCCTGCACACTGCTCCACAGATCTTTCATAAAGGCCCAAACCAACTCCAAACACTCTGTCTGCAGCAGCTTTTCACAAAGGGCTGCAGCAATCCAGGACAGCTGCAAGTGAGTGTCGGAAGGCTCTTGTCTTGTTCCTGACAGCAGAATTCTTGATCATCTGATGCAGTTTTATTCAGATGTAACATGAGAGCTGAGCTTTTTTTGTTAAAAATATTTCATGATGAATAACAAGCCTTGGGTGCATGAGGTACAGGACTGACATGCCAAAGCATGAGCATATCCTCCAAGGTGGCCAGTTTAATTGCCCATTTTATTACTCTTGTATTTACTCCACACTAATAAGGAAAACCAAGCTCTGCTTGGAGGCAAAACAGGCATGGGATACACTACAGTCCCTCGCAGGCTCAGCAGGGCTGGCAGTGACAAAGCAGGCCGTCTGCTTCATTGTGAACCACTACAGAGCTGCATCCCAATCTGGTTTAGGTAGCGTGGTATTATTAAGAGCTCCTTTTCTGCATGAGACACAAAAAAAAGATCCCAAATGATCTTCATGCAAGCATGCAGTAAAGAACTGCTCCTGCTATCCTAACGAAGCGTTTGCTTTGGCCATTACACTCTTCCCATTCATCTTTTGATGCAGACACTTCAGGTTTTCTCTCACACCCCTGCAAGGCTGGCAGTCGCTGTTTCCCAGTTCCTGTTCTTCCCTAGAGATGGTGCAGTGGCTGCTTTGAAACAAAAAGCCCTGAGATCTGGATAGTTTGAAGGAGCATGAAATGCTAATTAAGTGCTCATCTTGGTAATACCCAGGTCTGCACTGCCCAGTGCTCTGAAGCAGCAGCAGCAGGACCATGCATCATTCCTGCTGGTGGATGTTCACGTTTCTGGTGTGCAAGAGCAATGACTTTGAGGAGGGACAAAAATGCCCCTCTTCAAACACTGGCTGTGCAAGGAGATGTGAAGTTTCACAGCCTTTTCTAGGATATTTCAGAAAGATCTAAGAGAATATTGTGGCATGGAGTAGGTCCCTAATTTTGTCTCCAGAGGAATCCCCAAAGGGCACATTGACTCTGCTGCTGATGGCAACCCCATAAGCTCATGGACCAATTTTCCCTGCAATGTGCCACCCTGCCTGGGCTTTACTAGGCCGGGACTAGACCCAGAGCTAAGCAAACACATGCAGCCAGGTGACATTGTGTAACATCAGAAGCTGGCAACTGTGGAGAGTCTGGTTCTAGCATGGCTTAAAGAAAGAGGCCATGAAGGTATACAGTTGAGGGAAAAGTAAAAGGTAGTTTTAAAGCATTTCCCAGGCTTGATTCTATAAATAGTTAGGCTCTCTCAAGCACCACTTGTTAAACAATAAGATTCTCAGACAGTCTTCCCATAACAGGCAAACATTCTGTCCTTGGGCTCTCTGAGAACACTGATCCTGTTTTCAATAGACAAACCACAGGTATTGTAAACAACAGGAGGGGTTAGAGTTTTCTCTGTAACCTATCGTGAGCTTGGATTTTGCAATATGCATGAAGTTAATTAACACTGTTATATAAAGTGGCTGATTGATCAATAAATCGAAGTCAATGCTGATCAACGACAAGGTGGGTTGGCTTCCTTTGCTTTCAACAGGCAACCATGAGGACTTTGCTGCCAAAAGGTTACAGTTTGCACTGGGCCCAAAGGCAAAGCAAATTGAAATGTGAAGTTTAAAAGCTTCAAATGACTATGAAAGGAAACTGCAGAATAATTTCTGGAAGTGCAGCATTGTCAATGATCATGCAGCCCACCAAGAGCTGGAGCTGAATCCAGAATTGCTTCTTCCAGCTGTGCAGGAATTCATTCCACTGGCAAGCACTGGTCCATGGGAACAAGTGATCGCCTAGCTCTGGGCTGAATGGCACCCAGGCTGCAGTGCAGATTTGAGGAACCCTTGTCACTTGTTATTGGCCTCCCAGGGCACTCATCCTTCTGCAAACAAGGTGCAAACAACACAGCTGCACTGCTGTCCCGGATAAATATACATGTGCCAAAGCAGTGCATCATTTCCCAGTGAAATACATGACTTCTTCTTACCTATGGAATTGTGATTGAAGACACCTGTGAGCCAGATCTGTGGGAGATTGCAAAGGAGCAAAGCTTTGGGATTTGGGCACACTTCTCTTGGTTTCTTTGCTCAGGCCTTTGGTGAGCACAGAACACACCTAGGTAGAAAACCTTTGACTAGATAGGATCTTTTGGAGCCATTGTCCCCCAAACATGTCCATGTGTGGCCCCGTTGTAATGCCAAGTAACAAAGAGCAGCACAGATGACACAAAGAAAGCATGGCCAAAGAGGAAGAGGAGAGGCCCAATGAGGAAAGGATGTGGTGAGACACTGGCACACCGAGTGAGCTGCACTCCCATAATCTCTAGGCTAGCAGGTGCTGGTCTCACATTCTCCTCTTGGCTTATTTAAATTTCATTTATTTACTTTCTTTTTTTCATCATCAAAATACAATATATACAATTAAAAATATGTCATCAAATTTTAAAGATACAATCAAAACACATTAATTCAGAACTGTATCTAAAGATCGGAACATATGTACAGCTGTAACTATGAAGCCTAACACATCAATCCTAATCTGCAAACACTCTTCATACAGGCGGCAGCTTCTTCCTGAGCTTGGAGGAAAGAGAGCTCTTCTGGAGGGGGAGGCGAGGACTTTGTGGGTGAGGGAACATCCGAAGTGTCCAGACAAAACTTCTCAGTAAGACTGTAACCAGTCGGATGTGCAAAATGGAGACACAAAGTTTAACAGAGAGGCAAAGTTTAGCAGAGGCCACCATGCAAACCTAAAGCATCTGAAGCTCTGTATTTCATGGGACACATTTCCTGGAGATGTGTAAACAGCTGCACAGGGAAACATGCTCCTGCTGGCAGACACTGAGGCAGGCCAGGGCAAAACCCTGAGCCACTTGCCCAGAGCTGGCACAGGCCCAGCCTGGCCTCGGGGCTGCCCTGGGACAGCAGGGAGCCCAGAGCCCTGTGCTCCCCAGGAATGGCTCAGCTGCACATGCACCCTCCTGCTCCTCTGCCTGCCCCACAGCTCAGCAGCCCCACAGCTCCAGGGGCACTGGCAGCAGCACAGCTCCTTGCAGGGGCACGTGCAGGGCACAGCTGTTCCCTGGCAATGTGCACAGCCTCTCTGGGCTGCCACAAGACCCTTCCTGCCAGCAGAGAGTGGCCCAGCTCCCCCCTCACCTCTGCGTGCGGCTGAGCCATGATTGCCCTCACCTTGTCATTAATCTGGAGTTGCTCCAGGCCGCCATGCCATGACTAGGAAGGGCAATGGAGAGAGCGGGGCAGATGCACACCCTTCCTTAGCATTCTGTCATTTTTGGCACAGCTCAAAAGGCAAATCCAGAGGTGTCCAACTCAGCGCTTCCTCAGCTTTCTGGAGAACATCTCGCCTTCACCAGCCCAGCATTTTGGAGAGGTTTTCCCGCACATGTGGAGGCTTGCTGGCAGCACATTCCTTCAGCTGGGTGCCCATCACCTTGCAGAGGGCAGAGGCCAGCTTGGTGGCCACGGTGCGGACGTTGGCGCTGCGCACAGGCAGCGCCTTGTTCTCCAGGCAGGGCCAGAGCACGGGCAGGGCGTCGCGCTGGACGACTTCAGGGCTCCTGGCATGAACCCCCTGCACAAGCACTGCTGGGACAGAGACACAGCTCCTTACCCACCAGCCTCCCTGCAACAAGGATCTGCCTCTGCTTCTGCTTCTTGCCAGCCTCTCTGGCCAAGAGCAGCAAAATAGCACCCAGAGCCCCTTGGTCCAGGAACAGGCAAAGCAGCTGATCATCCTGGAAACAGAACCACCAACCCCTCAGCACTAATTGCTCCAACCAGAGCCTTGTCCCTGCGGCAGACTTCCTACCTTTACTAAATTATTTCACAATCTCTGCATGAACAATGAATGAAATGTCCAATTGCCTTTGATTTCCATTAAGAAGTTGTCTAAACCCACACTGAAGATTTGGAAATGCACCATAGAGAGGAAATGGAGAGATTTCTAATAAAAGGGATGATTTCATTTTTGTAACTTTGATGCCAAGTGCCAAATGTCTAATCTGCCTTTTCCCTGTGTTCAGCGGCACACAGCAAAGGGCAGGATTAGAACACACCTCAAAACTCCAGCCCACCAGAGATGGCTGCTGCCTGACAGCTGGATGAGAAACATCAGTGGCCAGCTGGTGTCTTTGGCAGAATGCTTTTGGGGCTTCCAACAAAGAGCTGTTTCAAACCTCAGGGTGTCTTAGAGAATTACCCAGACCCCATTGCCTTGGCATTTGGGCATCTCCACATTTTAATGCCATTTCCCCTCTCAATCTTAATGGCATTTTTTCCTATAATGTCCACTCAAATAGGGGCATAGAGAAAGAAAAATGCTACACAGGGGACTGAAAGGTAACCAAAACACGAGTGTTTTCTCACATTGTCTCTGAAATCTCTCTGCCCATTTTCCTAACTGAACTGTATCAAACATAGACAAAAGCTTACTACCAACAGGCTCCTTGCCACAGGCAGATTTGGCTAAGATATGAAAACCTGAAATGCTCTGGAGACCATTCTTATTTTCTGATCAGACAAAATGTTATCTAGAAGCCATTTAATATTCTGTGGTGGAAGAGACTTCATTTTCTCTATGCTGTTAATCCACCAGCAGACATCAACATTGAAAGAGCTCCTGCAAGTACCCAAAACCAATTCTGCTAAGCAGAAAAGGGTTATGGTACCCATTTTAAAATGGGAATTCATCTGAGTTTAAATGCAATTAAAGACATCGGTGACTACTGAACGTGAGGAACAGTTGTCCGGTCCTGCTAAATCTCAGAGAGAACATCTGCTTTTTCTAAAGTAGTCCTAATTTATGGTTAATTCCTTTATTTGAAAAGGAGATCAAAAGAACTGCTAAACTAAATGCCCTATTGCTGGAGATCTACTTTATTCAAATGCTCTTTAAAGGGCCTTTGACATTCCCAATCTCAGAACATGCCCTTTTGAGATTCCTAATGAAGACACAAAGTGTATTAAACCTTACATTCAAAGAAATTGGCATAATTAGCAGTGGATTTAGCCCCAGTTGAAGCAAGGCTATCAATCATCTTCTCTGCTATATATTGAGATTATCCTTTTTCCATTCCTTGGCTCTTGCTGACACAGCAAGCTCCTCTGAGGAATCAATTATCAGCTGCATGTGTAGCATTTTGGGCAGCGCTGACACAGGCAGACACTGTTTGCACACCCTGAAAGGCTCAGTCCAAGGCCCCTCTGAGAGCACAGGCAGGGAGCCTCAGCACTCTGCTTCTGTCCCTGTGCCCCAGAGGCTGCCTTGCACTAAACCCGTGCCTCTGGTACCTCTGTTGAGTTCTGGCCTAAGCTGTGACCCCCAGGCCCTGCACGGTTCAGCCTCAAAACTTTCCAAGAGAAAAACAAGAATTCTGTGAGGACAAAATAAACGGATGCCCTGAAACAGCATTTGCCACCATTTCCCCTCAAAGATCACAGATGTCCCTGAGCTCCCCAGAGAGGAGCCAGCTGGGGCATTTTTAGCCCTCCCTTTGCTGGAGGTGGTTCTGAGATGCCCCAGTGAGAGCTCAGCCCCAGGCCGAGCGCCACCCCCATCTCAGGTGCTGCCCAGCCCTGCAGCAGCCAGGGAAAACCTGCCAAACCCACCTGCCTTGGCCATGGGGCAGCAGGGACAAGCTCAGCACCTCCTGGTTTGGAGGAGCTGCTCTGCTGTCTGCTCACAGGCATTCCCTGTAAATGCTCCCTGGGAAGAGCTCTGGGCTCAGAAGGGGAGGCCAAACCTGTGATACGCTCGGTGACATCCAGCAGGGCTTGGCCACTCAGGTGATTCCATTGGTAGCTGAACTCTTTCAGCAGGGACACTTGATCTACAAGGGAAACACACGTTTCTGCTCACTTTGCTCAGGTCATAGGAGAAAGGGCAGGGCCAACCCCATTTTATAAAATAAAGTACATTTCTGTGGATTTTTGAATCCTTTTCTTCTTTCCTTCCAGCCTGCTTGCCAGGGTTTTAAGTTCCAAAAGAAAGGCACTCCTTTCACATTTGTAAATCCAAAGTTGTCTGCTGTAGCAGGAGCTGTGTTAAAACATTTCACATCAGGGACCTCAGGAGTTCAGTCACATGGAAGCAGTGAAAAGGTTTTGCATCCCAGAGCACAAAGGAAGAGCCCCATACTTGGGACACAGAAAGGCACTGAGTCAGGCAGTTCCTGAGTTCACAAAGCAGCTGGGGAGGAGAAAGTGGAAGCTCCCCTTGAAGACCTGCCTCTCCAACACTCCTTTTTTCAGGCATATTTCCCCAGTGCAGCATTCTCAGAGCTGACATAAATCTGTGTGGCAAAGGAATTTAGAGCAGCCCTTGCCTATGTAGTTAATTGCTGTGGCCATCTTGCCCCACGCAAAACAACACGTGGAACAAGGCATCATTGACAGCTGGGTTTATACCTGTTTGATATAAAGAAATGAACTTGGTGAATCACAAGTTCCCCTTTGAACATAGAAGACAAAGAAGAAAAGTGGGAAATAGGCAGCTAATGCCTCTAATGTGGAGCCTTGCAGGTGGCTGCCCTGCAGAAGCTCTGATGGGTGAGTGTCCCTTCATGCCAACAGCAAAGCTGTTCATTTGGGAAGTCAGACGGGGCCCAAGCAAACTCCAAACCCCCTTTGCCCCTGAACTGTAGCAGAGCTGTAGCCCGGGACTTGCTCTTCAGACAAGCAGCACAGAGCCAAGGGCTCCTGGGACTGTTGGGAAATGCTGATCCCATTCCAGCCTGTTGGGGATGGTGCATAAGGACTGCACCTGCACAGCCTCTGGTGGGTGTCAGCTGGAGGGTTCCCCAGACAAGAGCAGCTGTCAAGGCACTCAGCGCTCTCTTGTGCAGGAGAGACAGAGACGAAGCTGAGGAGAGTCCCTGCCAGGGCTCAGCCTTACCCAAATGAGCAATGGATTCTCCCAGTGCTTTCACAGCTGCCCCACCAACCCTGGGATCCTTTGAGTTCAGGTTCTTTGTTATTCCTTCCACCAAACCAATGATCACCGGGTTCAAGGCATCTTTCAGGGCTCCTGTGATTTCAGCCAGCACGTCCAGCACCCTCTGCTTCACTTTCTTGTGGCTGTCAGGTATTCTCAGGACAAAATAATCAAAAATCTGTGAAGAGAACAAGCAACGTGAAAGCTGGATTCAAATGCCCCTGTTTGAGGAGCGGCTGTAGCAGTCAGCAATGTCAAAGATGAAAGTGATCCTTTCTGTCAGGTCAGCACTCGCTTGCACAATGTCACTGTTTTCCTGTGGGCCACTCACTGGAATGGTGGCACAACTTCATGCTGGTTGAAAGATTTTCTTCTGTTTTTAGGAGGTTTGGCTGGGGACCGAATGGTTCCTATTTCTCTCCATCTATAAATCATTAAATCAATTTCATTTATTAATGCTAAAGAATACCTTTGCTTTGAATGGAAGCAGATGTTTACAATGCCTGGTTTTCTAAACAGTTGCCTCAAGTACTGAGGGCAATTCTGATTTTGCCAAAACTATGGCTGGAAGAGATCTAAGTTTTCTTTTGTTTGTCTCAGAGCCAGTGTCTGGAGAAGAGCAGGGCCCTGATCAACTCTTCCAGGATCCAGACAATTTCTCTAAGTGACAGGTGGACTTGTGAAATGTAATGTGCTGTACAGCTCTCATTAGAGCAGGTTCAGTCCCTTGACAGCCACATTATCAGGCACCTTTCCCTGGAAAAAGGGAAAAAGCAGCTACTGGGAGGAGAAGGCAGAGATGAGTCCTTAGCTGTTTTCCTCCTTTTCCAAAGAGAAAAACAGACCCCCAAGAAGGGAGAGCACTGTCTTTACCAAGAGGAATAGGAACAAGGATGGAAATGAGTAGCCAGAGCTGTACCTGTGTAAGACAAGATGGAGTGTATAGAAGTGTTCTTAAAAAAAGCAGCTGGGTTTAAACCAACCCAGCCTGATACTTCTCTTCCCTGTGCAAACCCATTTTTGGTCTAGAGAACAATTGCCATGCTTTCAGGGGCTGGATTCCCTTCACTTCACCCAGCTGGGAGTAGGAGAGAGCAGCAGTTACACCAGCAGAAAATTCTGCCATCATCTGATGAACAGCATCAATAGGCACCTGCCAGACAAATACAGCTGGACTGAAATGACTTGTCCTGAAGCCTGGACCTGAATTAAATTTCTCTGGGTGAGAGGGACCAGCGTGTCCCAAACAGCCAGGACAGAGTGCCAAGACACACTGAATTAACTTTGCTGCTACAGGCTTAGGACAGGAGCTAAAGGAAAGGAGCAGTGAAGGTACCTTACATACTTGGGCAATGTTAGTGGAGATGAGCTGGGGGCTGGTTTTGCCCAGGTCTAGGAGGAGTTCCACTCCTTCCATCCGTGCCTGAAACCCCTTGGCTTCCAGGAGATGGTGAAGCTTCTGGGGCAGCTCCGTTTCTTCCACAGCTGGAGGTGACGTGACCTGGGCTTTTGCACGGGGTAGGAGGTGTCCAACAGAGGGAGATTTCACCCTGGAAAATAAAACCTAATGAGGACCTGGTGGTGATAATTATCATAGCATGGCATCCCCATAGTGGAAATAATTAGCATTGACTCCATGATTCCAGAAGGCTGATCAATTGCTATGCTCTGCTATGCTGAAACTCATTGCTCTCACAGACAGTCTGATACAGACAAACCAGATTGGGCAATTGAATCCAAAACACCATCACCAGTGACCAATTAAGAAATTACCCTTTGGTAAACAAATTTCCATAACACATTCCACGTGTTCACAACAGGTGCAGCAAGTGAAGATAAGAATTGTTTCTCATTCTTTTCTCTGGTCTTCTCACAGCTTTCTCCAGGAAAAATGCCTGGGAAAGTTGTGCCTGCTGCTCTCTATGGAGACAGCTGCAGCCACAGACAATACCTGCAGTTAATTGTGAGCAAAACATCTTGAGCAGCTTTCCTAATCATGTGATTTCAAGCTGGAAAATCATGAGGCTCTGAAGAACAATGTGGACCTCATGACAATCAGTATGGCTGACAATCTGCAAGTGACATTCTCACCACTGCTCACTCAGGAAAACCAAGGATGAGATGCATCTGATCTATCTTCAGATGGCTGCCAGGGCACACAGGTCACTTTGCTTTGTGGAGAAAGAGAGACACTACTGCCAAGTTTAAATGCCTCCTCATATGGGATGTGTGTGTCTTAGAATAAGGAAACTCATCACTCTGGAGAAGTGTCTCTGCAACCAGACATGACAATCTGGAAAAGCAGCTCAGATGCATTCTGAACAGATAAACAGGGCCATATTTGAAGGATTCATAAAATCAGTAACAGAGATAAAAACAGAAGCCAGACATCCCAGAACTATGCTCACATTTCATTTGCTTCCCTGGAGACCAGATGCACAGCTTAACAACCCCACTGGGAACAATTCTCCTGATCAACCTGTCTCTTCCATGAGCACAGGAATGTTGTATTCATGTTGTTATATAATTATATTTCCTGAGTCTCATACCTTCTTTCGATGTTTTTCTCATGTCAGATCTTCACAGCAGTGATGTTGTTGCTTCTCGGTCAGGGCTCCTCTCCCAGGCTCTCCCTGACCACCCCGCCCCCTTTTATCTCAGTTACCTGCATGGGCTACAGCTGCTGCCCAATCAAGGACATCACAGCTGCAGCCCATTTACAATAACTAGAACCAGGGCGGGGTCACTAATACAATAGAGAGATCTTTAACTGCCATACTTACAATACATAAGTTAACTCAGGCCCCCACATTTCCCCCTTTACTTTTAACAACTTTACAATTACAATATACATATCTGTCCCAGCTCTCAGGCTGGCACAGCTCGCAGCTGTCTTTTCTTCTGTCCCAGCTCTCTGGCTGCCACAGCTCTCGGCTGTCCTATCTTCTAGAGTCCCAGCTCTCAGGCTGCCACAGCTCTCAGCTGTCTTTACTTCTATAGTTCCAGCTCTCAGGCTGCCACAGCTCTCGGCTGTCTTTTCTTCTGGAGTCCCAGCTCTCAGGCTGCCACAGCTCTCGGCTGTCTTTTCTTCTAGAGTCCGAGCTCTCAGGCTGCCACAGCTCTCGGCTGTCTTTTCTTCTAGAGTCCCAGCTCTCGGCTGTCTTTTCTTCTAGAGTCCCAGCTCTCAGGCTGCCACAGCTCTCGGCTGTCTTTTCTTCTAGAGTCCCAGCTCTCAGGCTGCCACAGCTCTCAGCTATCCTATCTTCTGTCCCAGCTCTCTGGCTGCCACAGCTCGCAGCTGTCTAGTCCCAGCTCTCTGGCTCATACATAGAATATATACATATCCTCCTTTTTTTTTTTTTTTTTTTTCTTTTTTTTTTCCTTTTTTCTTTTTTTTTTTTCTTTTTTTTTTTCCTTTACTTCTAGCAACTCTACAACTACAATACACATATCTGTCCCAGCTCTCTGGCTGCCACAGCTCTCAGCTGTCCTATCTTCTGTCCCAGCTCTCTGGCTGCCACAGCTCTCAGCTGTCCGGGGAATTCCATACCTTCATTCGATGTTCGGCTGCAGATCTTTATCACGTCGGGGTCACCAGATGTTGTATTCATGTTGTTATATAATTATATTTCCTGAGTCTCATACCTTCTTTCGATGTTTTTCTCATGTCAGATCTTCACAGCAGTGATGCTGTTGCTTCTCGGTCAGGGCTCCTCTCCCAGGCTCTCCCTGACCACCCCGCCCCCTTTTATCTCAGTTACCTGCATGGGCTACAGCTGCTGCCCAATCAAGGACATCACAGCTGCAGCCCATTTACAATAACTAGAACCAGGGCTGGGTCACTAATACAATAGAGAGATCTTTAACTGCCATACTTACAATACATAAGTTAACTCAGGCCCCCACACAGGAAGATGCCAGCTGTGCTACTGAGGCATGTGGTCACTTTCCTGCCACTGCTGAGCAGGACAGAGCTCAATAAATCCCCTCTGCTATCAGAGAAGAACAGGTACAAGCAGCTCTGCAGCTGCCATGAAGAGACAGCAAGGAGCAAATCCCTGTCTTAAATGCTGATTGCAGCACAGGGGGAAATAAACCAAACATGCTGTCCATCAAGCAAATTACTTGAAGGACAGGAATATCAAGGCAAAAAGTCCACATTGAGACATCTGTTGACTGAAGTAGTTCAGGAATTGCCTTGCTACTTACTACTCAAACTTGGTACTGTTTGAGGGAAAGAAAATCATGATTCAGCCAGGCCAAACCTCACAGATGAGAACTGCATCTTTGTGGAATGGTGTCTTGCTTCCAGACTGAGATTCCTCATCAAAACACCCACCTGAAAATGACTCCACTCAGATGATAAAAAAGCCCTGTTTTATAGGGGCCTGAGTAAATATATGTATGGCAGTAAAAGATCTCTGTATTGTATAAGTGACCCTGCCCTGATTCTAGTTATTGTAAATGGGCTGCAGCTGTGATGTCCTTAATTGGGCAGCAGCTTTGGCCCGTGGAGGTAGCTGGGATAAAAGGGGGTGAGGCATTCAGGGAGGGCTGCAGAGGAGCCCTGGCTGAGAAGCAACAACACTGCTGTGAAGAGCTGCTGTGAGAAAACCACCAAGAAGGTATGAGACTCTGGAAATATGATATACAACAATATGATTACAACATTGTTTGAATTTACTTGTCCCGAGTCATGCAGCAGAAACCTGGCTCTCTCCCAGCCTCCACAACACTGCCCTTGCCACTGCACTGGATCGTCTGAGCTGCCACCAATGGGTGTCTGGTTGTCTCTCCATTTTTGTGGACACCCCTCCAGAGAAGTTGTGTTCAGCACAATGCACAAGTAGACATTTTTTATCCTAGAGCATATCCTAGAGTAGGGAAAGGAAATAATCTGTGGCATTGGTCATCTCTGCCACACAGTTTTTCCTGAGGAAGAGGCATGTAAAGCTTGTCATGTGCTTTGTCACATCTGACAAAAGTGCTCAGCACCGTTTGCCAGCAGACAATGTGGCCTGGGGCTCCTCTGAGCCATCGTTCCTCTCCTTCACCGGCTCCTTGACAGATGGGCCTTCAGCCTTCTGGTTTTCCATCCCCTACAAAGACACAGAGAAACCCCATCAATCTTTAGAGTATAAAACAGGAAATTCCCTGATGAAAACACAAGTTAGAACCAGGATCACTGCTACCAAGGCTTAGGGAAACATTTCCTAACTTACAGATGGAAACAGACCAGAGATTCAGTGATGCCAACTCTTTGTTTTCAATAGCCCAAGGCAGGTTATGGGTGCTACCAGACTCAGCAGCAGTCTAAAATCCAAAATTCCTTAGTCTTGAGCATAAATGGGAATAATGCAAACTGGCAGACAACGAGTGTTTGTGAAGGAATCAACAGAATAAATTGGACTCTTTTGGGGGTTGGCCCATTGTGTTGGAAGTCAATTTGGTTCAACACTCACTCTCCCTGTGCCTGCACAAAGGCAGGCTCCCTTCTATAATGTTGATAACAAAATATAAAATCCTCCCTCAAGCAAACAAAGGATTTTCCACTGGATGCTGCTGAATTCACCAAGCTTCTTCCAGCCCCACATGGCTGGACAGCCAGGGCGGTATTCCCAAAAGACAGACAGTCATTGTAGTAACTAGGATTGACTTGGACATCTTTTGTAAATTTGGGAATTTTTTTGGCACTACTACTTCCAGTGTCCTTTGCAAAGTCTCTATTATCTTCAGAAGCACAATTCTCACTTAATTGCTTTACAGGGGGCAGGGTAGGGAGAGCATGGTGGGGGCTTACGCTTAAATGTAAATCCATTTTCTCCTCTTTCCCTTTCCTCTTTGTGACCAGTATTGAAAATATTCAAAACCCCACTTTTTCCCTAGTAATATCAGTTCCTTTGTGGTCTGCAGATGAACAGGCTGAGGATTAACAGCTCATTCCCAGGAGCAAAATGATTCAGCAGAAGAGGAATGAGCTAAAGACAGATTGGGTATGTTTGATCTCACATTAGCAGCGGCAATACTTGCACAAAGGGGATGTTTCTCCTGCCAAGCACTTACTTTCTTCTTAAATCTTGTCAGAATATCTTCCAGGGCACGGGGGGAAAGAGATTGTTCCAAAACTGTTTTAAATTGTTGATGATTGAGCAACATCTTCACCATCTCCTGTCCATAATGCCTAAGGAAGGAACGAAGGAAGGAAGGAAACAAAACAAAAGTGAACAAACACAGGAAGAGCGTTACCAGAAGAGACTGATACCTTAAACTCATCAGGTGCAATCCCGGCATAAGAAGGCATTGCCTACTCAGCAAAGAGGGAGATTTACCTCACTTGACACTGCACAGTGCTGTCAGCTGAACACAAGAGGCAAGAGGCGAATGTGGGGCCACAGAAAAATACCATTTCACTCTGAAACTGGGGGTGTGCTTCTGTGGCATCAAAGGATCCCAGGGAGCAAGCAAAACACATCTGCTTTGTTGTCAGAGCCTATTAGCAGTGTCTTGCTGCCATTGCACAATAATTTGCCTGTCTTTACCTGGCAGGGAAGCCAGGACAAAACACCTCATGCATCCTATTGATTGTTCTATACTATGGGTATGCACAAGGGCACCTAGTTGCTCTGGTGTTCTTGGCAGCTATTCATGGGAATTTCTTTACCAAAGGAAGGGGATTTTGGTGATTTGGGTTGATTTTGCCAGTAGGAAACCACAGTTTTCTTCAAGAAGAAGTTTGGAACTCACTGAGCCACAGATGACAGCATTCTAGAAATCTGCAGAACAGGTTTAGAAAGACTGAATATTTTGGCTAAAGACCCCTGAAATATTTCTAGAAAGTCTGAAGTTAATGAAGAATGGATGTTGGGGTCCTTCAGTGATGAACATTAGCCAACACTTTGGCTTTGTGTTGTGCACCTAAGGCCAAACAAAAGTGTTGGACTGGCTGATCTGAGCTCTTTTGATCTCAGTAAGGAATCCTTCAAGCCACAGCAAAAAGGTGGCAATGCTCCTTTTTGCTGGCCAACCCAAGGTTTCCCAGCACAGCCATTTGCCCAGGCAGCCCAGAGCAGTGGTCACAGTGCCAAGGCTGACAGAGCTCAAGAAGAGTTTGGACAATGCTCTCAAGCACATGGAGTGACTCTTGGGGTCACTGCACATGGCCAGGAGATGGACTCGATGACCCTGATGGGCCCTTCCAACTCAGCATATTCCATGATTCTATGACCCTTATTCACACCGTGAGGTAACTTCATATTCCCTTTGGTTTCCACTCTTGCGTGGTTTCACCTTTACAGCCAGACACAAAACGGTTTTCCTGTTTTGGGAGGTGAAATGAAGACCATTACTTGTGTCCTTGTGACAGTCCTGAGCAAGCTTCCCTGCCACGTGTGGCAGCCTCAGCCCTGGGGGTGCCTGCGAGCTGGGTGACTCCAATTCTCTCCACCAGGGACAGGAGGAGTTGGGCCGCACACTCGCGCCCCGGGGCGGGGCGGCTGCTGGGGAGGAGAGAGCAAACCCTGGGCACAGGGACAAGGAGCAGCGGCAGCGCCGGCCTTGGCCAGAGCCGCTCCCTGCCCTTGCTGGGGGAAGGAGCCTGGGCTCTCCCTGCACCTTCAGACACCTGCACAAGGCTCTGTCCTCAGCTAAACACAAAGGCAGCATTGCACACTAGGCCTGCCGGCACGGGAGAGGGAGGAATTCAGTCTCCCTGCACTGTCTGATACTCAGTTTCTCTCACAGTATTTACTCGGAGAAAGATTAAAGAAATAGATGGACATATGAATAATTTAGAAATTAAGGACAATTGATGCTGACCCATCAGAGGGCACCCAGTACACAGAGCTACAGCAGGACTGAGGCTCTTTCCACCCAATTATCCCCAAACTTGCAGACCTTTGGAAAACAACAAATGCAGGGAAAACACGTGGTGGGCTGTGAAGTTGCAGAATATCCAGCAATGCAGCCTGTTTCTTCTGTGGGGCTTGGCAATGGATGCATCTGAGTGTTTTATCCTATTGCAAAGCTGAGGAAAGGGTGGCAGGCAGTTTAGCCAGGCTGTCCTGTTCTAGAGAGTGTCTCTTGGGAACTATCAGGCCCAGCACCAACATTTAAGGCAGCATTTGCTGCAACTGCCCAATGGCTGTCACCCTGTGGAGGTGCCTGTAAAGTGATTCATCTTCTCAAGGCTAACATGAAACATCAGTTTGCATAGACAGCAGAACTCTAAGGCCAGGACAGTCATACAAGACTCCTTTGGCAGGAGCTGCACCTGCTGTGCAGGCTGTGCCACACCCAGCAGATTGTCCCCCATGTGCTCCACGCCCCAGCAAGGACCCTCCTCATTTCCCAAGTTAGTGACATCATGAGGAGACATGGTTTTCCCAGGGCCTCTGTGGTTAGCACTGTGAAATACCAAACACTGCTCACAGCTGCAATTGCAATTGCCCCTCTGCCCACAAAAGCACAAGGCTCTATCCTTGGCCTTTGCAGGCACTTTCCCTTCCCCATCAGTCACCACATCTAGGAAAATCTGACAGACTGGGAGAACTGCAGGAAGCAGCAGGAAGCTGAGTCAGAGGAGCTTTAGTTTGGATATCAGGAAAAAGGGTTTTTCACCCAGAGGGTGGTTGGGCACTGGAACAGGCTCCCCAGGGCAGGGGTCACAGCACCAAGCCTGACAGGGCTGAAGGAGCATTTGGACAGCAATCTCAGGCACTTGGTGTGACCCTTGGGCTGTTCTGGGCAAGGCCAGGAGCTGGACTCCATGCTCCTGATGGGCCCCTTCCAGCTCCCCATATTTACACTTCTGTGGTTCTGAGAACTGATGGGCTGCAGGAGGGCAGAAATAGGTGACGAGAGGACAGAAGTGAGGTTGGTTGGAGAATCAAGTCACTGAGTTCTTAGAAGATGCAGGATACAGGACCCTTCCCTCCCACCATTCCCATTCTCTGTCTCATCCCTTCTCCCTCCCACACACACAAAGGTGAAGAATATCACTAAAAGAAGAAGAACCTACTTGACTCCCATGTCCATGAGAGCAGTCATTGCTCCTGCAGGAGTCACATTCTCCACCAGGATCCCCAGGGTCTGACTGGCTGCTTTCTGAACAAATTCTGGGGAGATGGACACCATCTGGAGAAGGACCATCTGGATGAGCAACCTCATCCACCTCAGAGTCCATGTCCTTCTTCAAGGTCACAGAGAGCTCTCCCAGAGTGACAATGGCAGAGCAGGACACCTTGGAACGGAGGTTGGTCACCTGGGGAAGCCAGGAGGGGAAACATAAGAATCACCTTGGAAAGAAAACCAGTTGCCTTCAGCAGAAGTCCCAGGAAATGACAACACATCCCACTGTGTCCAGGGGAACATACAAGTACAGGAAGAGCTGGAGAGCACAAGCACAGAAAGGCACTTCCTCTGGCACCAATTTCTGGCCTCAGACCTGCTCACTCTGGGCCTAAAATAAAAATTTCATTCAGTGTTCTACTTAACACTTCTAAAATGTCCACAGCTTTCATTTTAGGCCCTTTTACTAGAAAATTAAAGCAAGGGCTGCTTTCAAATCATCAAGGCACAAGTCATAAAGATCAAAGAGTCAGGTGCTCCTGTTCCAAAAAGCAACACCAGCAGTTGAAGCACTCAGCCAGGAAACAGAAAACACAGGCTCAGGTCTACAGAATAATTTGCAGTGTTGAATTACAGCTTGGGCAGAGACTGGGACTCTGGGAAATAACATCATTAGCGTCTCAGTTTCTGCATTTGCACTCAAAGATGAGTGTCAGATCCCCGACCTGGCAGTAAATACAGCTGCATGTGCCCACAGATCCTACAGATAGCTGACAGAAATTAGAAATCTCAGGTCTAAAACCAGAAATGAAGGCAGACCCTGAGCACACATGGAGATGAACAAGCACATATCTACTCTACACACCGTGTATGAAGTATAAGGGACAATTCAGAACAATGTTCTCACCTCGCTGGTAACTGCCAAGAAAACCTGACGGAGGCTTCAAAGCAGGACCTCTGAATGGGACCCAGCCAGGTGTTGGATGGTGAAGAGTCCCTTCTGGTTCAGCTCCCTGAAAGGCAGAAGATTGATTTTTCTCTCCACCAAGGCAGCACCCTCTGAAATGAGCAGCACTGGGACAGGTACTTGGAGGTGTCAGGGATGGGCAGGGGCGTTTGGAGCCTGCAGTTGCTCCTCAGCTTGTCCCCTCTCCTGCAGAGGCTGGTCCAGGCCAACACTTGGGTGGTGCTGCGGGGCCTGGAGCCAGGGGTGAGGCACCACATCCAGCTGTGCAGCAAGCCCGACGGTACCTCCATGGACGGCGTCTGGGGGCCCTGGGCACAGGCTCTGGCTGCAGAGACCCCCCACTCCTCCGGTGAGCAGCCATCCCCTCTGAAGGGTGCTGGCAGCAACAGCAGGGAGGCACCCACGCCTGGGGCTGCAGGGGTGGGGGTCCTGTTGTAGCAAGGTGTGACTCCCAAGTTTTGGGGGGCCAAGGGGAAGCAGCCCCCTCCCTGTCCTGGCTCTCCCTGCCCAGGAGACATCGGGCTGTGCTGCAGAACCCCTTACCTGCGGCACGTGCGCTGCAAGTGGAGCTGGGACCCTGCAGAGCCCCACAGCTCCCACCAGCTCCTCTACCGGCCACCTCCGAGCGGGGCTGGCACAAGGTAAGGGGCATGGCAGGCAGGTGGCACCCATGCAGGCACATCCCAGAGACCACTGGTCCTGCTGTGTCCCAATATCCCACACTGGGCCCCTTGCCCATGCCCTGCTCTGTCCTGCCCTTCCACCACCAATCTCATACCCCCTCACCACATTGCACCTCCAACTACAAGCAGCAGTAGCTTTCCTGGGGAAGAGCAGGAGGAATGCTGGCTGTGGGTATGCTTTGGTGAGACTGACTGGCTCCCCACTCCTCCCACAGGGAAGATGCATGGCAACAGTGCGAGGAGGTAAGCAGGGGGGCACAGGGCACCTATGCCTGCACCTTCCAGCCCAAGGCTGGCAGTGCCATCTCTGTCCTGGTGAATGTCACCAAGACCCACATGCTGCCCACACTCAGCTACTTCAAGGAACCACTTTTGGCTGCACCAGGCTGGTGAGTCCCAGTGCCATTGCAGCCCTTGCTTGGCTCACAGGGGACACAGTGTCCCCTGTCCCGTTTCACAGGAGCGACGAATGCCTATCCCCAACACCAGCAGTGCTCACAGATGCCCCACAGCTTGTGCAGGCAACAGCGTCGCAGGGCCGGCTGAGCCTGCAGTGGCTGCCGCCCCTGGAGCTGCCTGCAGAGCAGCTGGACTACCAGCTCGGCTACGCCATGGAGAACAGCCATGAATGGAAGGCAAGGCCTGCCCAGGGAACCCCGAGCAGCGCTGCCCCCCTCCGCTGCTGACACACGGCAGGCGCGGGGTCGGGCCAAGCGGGACCCGCCCCTTGGTGCCAGCCCACAGCAGCCATGCCTCCAGCTCGGCTCTGCCCCGCAGCTCCTGCAGGTTCCGCGAGCAGCGAGGAAAGAGGTCCTGGACCTGCGGCCAGGCTCCCGCTACCCCGCGCAGGTGCGGGCCCAGCCCAGCGGGCCGTGGTACCGGGGCAGCTGGAGCGCCGGGCCCAAACCCGTTGTGGTTGATGCCGTGGCCGATGCGGGTAAGGGGCAGGGCTGGAGGCTGCGGCCGCAGGAGCCTCACGGCTGAGGGCAAGAGGCGGACAGTGCTGGAAATGGGGAGGGGGGCACGGGGCAGGGGGCTGCGAGGGGCTCAGAGATGGTGGCTCTGGGAAAGGCTACAGTTCCGGCATTCCTCGGCCGATGCAGGCTGGCTCATCCCCAGTGTTACGGTGGTGCCGCTGCTCTTCTCAGCAGTGCTCCTGGGGCTGCGCTGCACCTTCCCCTCCCTCTACAGGTAAGGGCAGTGCCGGGGGCAGGCGGGGGGGTCCAGCACCAAGCCTGGGCACCTTGCATGGGGCATTTAGGGCACCTCAAGTCTGAGGGTAAATTCGATGCCCCTTCCTGCGTACCCAGCAACATGAAGCCGAAACTCCGGCCGCCCGTTCCTGAGCTGCACCGTGCTCTGGGCAGCTTCCTCCAGGAAAGCAGCAAGCACGGCCAGGCCAGTGGGTGGGCAGGGCGACTCAGCTGCTCCCGGGGGCAGCTCGAAGGGCAGCCCCTACCCCGTCCACTCCATGTCGCCCCAGGCCATGCCTTCGACAAGCAGCCGCCGGAGGAGACCGTCCTGCCCTGCCTGCTGGAGGTGCTGCCCGGCCCGCAGCGTGAGGCTAGGACGAGTGTGGGCAGGACTGTCAGCTGACAGCTTTACATCCTGTGAGCGTTTTTGTATCTTCCCCTTATCTCTGGACTCTGGAATTGTTGCACTAGACCCAAGGAGTTGCACCACACTGTCCCTAACCAACTTGGTGGCAGGGAGGAAAATATAAGTTAGTTGTGACTGTGTGGCATGAGACCTCAGAGTCCTACTTGTCTGGTGGGTGTGATGTGGAAGAGTGTTGGGTTTGCTCCCGTGAAAGCTCTAATACAGGCTGTTAAATAGCTGTAAGACAATATTTTCATATGTGAATGCAGGTAAATCTGGATCCAAAATTCAAAGCTACCCCACAAAGGCGGGGGGGATCGCTACATTCCCAAACGCAGCACCTTGCAGATGGAGATGGCAAATTTCCTCCTAACCAAAGAGAATGACCCTGCTGAGGATTCCCCTACCAAGAAGGTGAGCATGTTGCTAAGTTACGATTGCTTCAACAACCGCTACTCCTTCCTGCCCCTTTACAGAGCAGTGAACAATAGGTTCTATCAAGTGGGCAGACGGGACTGACAAGTCCCAGCCATCACTACTTGCAGCTCTGGGCTTCAGGAGCCTAGGATGAGACTGAAGCTGTAGAGACTGCCATGCACTCGAAGCCTATGCTGCTTCTGGTAGCAAAATTTAGCTTTTGACTAATGAGGCTTTAAAATGTAGCAGGCAACACAAACACAAAGCTGTTGAGCCTATGCAAAGTAAAACTGCTGGTGGTAGCTATTCTAGGACAATGTCTCCACAGGGAACACTTCTGGAATGTTTTACACTGTCTTCTGCAATCTGTTTGTGAAGCATTTGGTCGTTTTGTGGCTGTGGCTTTTACCACTGGCAATGACACTGAATTTGCCATTGTGTGAAAATGTGAGCAGGACGATGTATGACAGTCTGAGGAAAAACTGCTTTGACCTGCCTCTGTGTGACTGACCCTTGCAGCACAGGCAAACATCTTCAGATTCTAAGAGAAGGGGACTTAGGTGTCTATTTAAACTGCAGTGTGGGAATTGTTTTAAATGCATTGCACTGAGGGTGATTTGTCTCTGTAGGAGCAACAGAAAGCCTGGGCAGTGAATCTGAAATGTTTTGATGTAGAAGAGGCAAAAATCCTCCACCTCAGAAGGAAACCACAGAATGCTCCAGAAGGTGTGATACAGGCTCTGTGTGAGCTGAATCAGCAGGAGAGATCAGGTCAGGGGAACAGCAACACAGAGGCTCTGTGTGTGGTCACAGGAGAAATCAACTGGTTTCTGAGAGCTGTACAGGCTGGAGTCTCCTTTCTTAAGGTTCCTGAGGTCGAGGGAGGGCATAACAGTTACAGTGAATTTATTTAGGAGAGTTTCTATGACTGCCAGTTGGTCACCTGTTACAGGGCTTGCAAGGGTCTTCAGGGTGGAGAGAGAGACGAGAATCTTGACCTCATGTTCAGAAGGCTGGATTGATTATTTTATGATAGATATTACATTATTACTATACTAAAAGAAATAGAAGGAAAGTTCTCAGAAGCTAGCTAAGCTAAGAATAGAGAAAGAATTAATAAACAAAGGGCTGTGTCTCAGCAGAGAGCGAGACCTAGCTCTGCCTTGAGTGGTCAGTAAATCCAAACATCCACCCGAGACCAATCACACATCCACCTGTTGCATTCCCCAGCAGCAGATAACCATTGTTTACCTTTTGTTGCTGAGGCCACAGCTTCTCAGAAGGGGGAAAAATCCTAAAGAAAGGATTTTTATGAAAAGATGTCAGTGACCTTTCACCTATACTGCAGGTTCCAAACCTTCATGAAGTCTGTAAGAGCATCAAACCCTCTGCTGTGCACTTTCTAGCTTAAACTGCAACTAAATATAATGGGATTCAAAAACCCAAGTGTTTGTCAAATTTGTTTCCATGAATGAGGAAATTGTAGCTCACCCCTGTTCAGCAGTTCATACTGCCAGTGATTTTAGTGCACTGCAGGCTTGTGAGTGTTTCTCTTAGGACTTTATTTTCACTCCAAGGGATTCCTAGTTGGGTGAGCAGCACTCAGCTGGGAGGAAACTAACTCAGGTTAACAAACCTGTTCCCCTGCACACAGGCTGTCAGAATAACCTGAAAGTGCTCTACAGTCAGAAAATGGCACCTGGATCCAGCAGGAAGAATAGCAGAAATATTCCCTCAAAGCCAGAACGGGTCTTGGATGCACCAGAGATGTTCAACGACTACTCTAAGTCGGCTACAGGGTTGAGTGCTGGGCATCCAGAACATTCTGCACTGGATTGCTGTTCCTAGGACAGTGTAACTGGGCTATCTGTATTATTTGGTGTAGCCAGGCTAGCACAGACCCCTTCTGGAGTGTCCCTGTGTGGCCTTAGCAGGACAGTGGTCTAGGGCACAGTGTAGATGCCTTGGAGCAGGGTACCTGGCCCCAGCAGCTGGGCATAGTGGCACTCAGAAGGCTGCCCCTCACCTGCACGTGTGTGTGTGCACATGTGCACCCACACCTGCTGCAGCAGCACGGGTGAAGGGCAGGGCTCTCTAGCCAAGCATGGTGTGACCTGCATTGCTCTTTCAAATTGTGGAACTGAATCTCATAGACTGGAGCTCCCAGAACTTGCTGGCAGTGGCTCTGGACAACACTGCTACACAGCGCTCTCATACAGGACCTCAGTGCTGCCTCACCTGAGGATTTAGAGCTGCCTCCCAGCCTTTCCAGGCTAAGTGCAGGTGCTCAGGACTCTGAGGTTTCCTAGCTTCTTGGGAGAAGGTGTTTGCTTCATCTGGACTTCTTGGGGTTTCCTTGGAGGAGCCAGGCACAGGCAAATTTCATCTCCACTGTGAGCTCTTCATTCTGCTTGTTCCCATGAAGCTCAAATGCCAACCTGAGCTCATCATTCCTCTGGTTCCCACAGACCATCACAGCCCTTCCATGGCCTCTCCAGAGAGGAGCAGCTGCACATCTTCAGAGCAGCAGTTGCCAGCCCGCATCCCATCAGGGAGGGAAAGAGTTTCTACCCTTGCTTTCCAAGCAGGCTCTGGTTAATGACCCTTTAAAGTGTTTTCCTGCAATGCTCTATCATGGGTAGATCTCAAGTGAGAATCAGGTAGAAAGGGTCAAGTTGCCTAGGAAGGGGGACCTTGAAAACAGAAAGATTCTCTGCCTGCTTTTCCTGTCCTTGCTGCAGATTTGGAGGGTGTTCTGGGCATTTTGCAGACAGCCTCTCTGTAGGGGTACAAGGGCAAGGTGGAAGATATTGCCTAACAAGTGGTCAGTGTTAGGTGCACTCTCCTCTTTCTTTGAATGAAACCAAACTAGGACTCTGATAGGATATTGCAGATCTTTAAGACTGTCTGCCCTGCAGATCAAGCCGTGCCATTTGACGCTGGCAGGGGCTATGTAGAAATCACGAGCGGGCCGGGGCTGCTGAGGAACGCGCCTCGAGCTGTTTGTTTTCCAGCATCACTCTCATTACGTGGTTATGACAATGGGAAGATGCCAGCAGCTCACATCCCAGGCAGCAGACAAAGAACTTAATGTTAAAACTTACTTTAAAATTTTTTTGACCAATCACACAAAGCAAAAGCATACTGACAGCAGTTCTATCCAATCACTTTAAGCACGGGTACTTTTGGTTCAAACAGTGCTTGTTTATTTTGAAGACAATACCTACCAGTAAGCCTTAAAACACAATGCACTGAGCTCCATTATTAAGCTTCAACCTTCCCAATATCTTGCTAGATAAACTTTTCTGTAGCTTGGAGATTTATTCTAGACCAGCGTTAATACACAGACCATTGTTCTATTTGTCCTTGCTTTTCTGCAGTTTAAACAATTTTTCTGCTGACCTATCTCACGGCTGCTGCTTGGCTCTAATCACAGTTCTGCTGTATCTGAGACCTGCCTTTTGCAGCTTTCCCAAAACTCTAATTTTGTGGATTCCCTCAGAGGACTCAGTGTCAGAGCCTCTGGAGAAGCGTGGAGGGCAGGGCTCAGGCAGGCTGTGCCAGTGCAGGATTTGAACTCAAGGCACCAGGAAGCACCGAGGCTGCAGACAGGAACTCAACCCTTCTCATCTCCCTCCCTGCCAGAGGCAGGCTCAGAGCAGCCATCTCACCCCTCTCTAAACCAGTGGGGGCTCTGTCCTTACGAGGCTCCTCGGGCTCCTGGGGATTGTTCCCACAGCTCTCGGTGCCAGGCAAAGCTCCCTCTGCTGCAGCTCTGTCCACAGGCTCCCCTCCTGAGGACTCAGGGGCAACATTAATATTCCCCTTGAAAGAGAAACAGAAAGGAAGAAACCCTTCTCACCACTTAGACAAAACACCTGGTCCAACAACTCCATGGCTCACACACTTAATCCCTTGTTCCTAACAAGAACTCTGGGCCCCAAAGCCCTTCAACAGTCAGAAAAGATTGACTTCTAAATCACAGTCCAAAAGCTGTCAAAGCTGACAGTGACAGTGTTGAACATGGGGGCGACACTGAACACATGGAATGGCTGCTAAGGAAATCAATTGCTGCTCTGTTCTGTAAGGTTGCATGTCTGACAGCACTAACATCAGTCCTCATGTCACTAATTGCAATGGAAGTAGCACTGTCTTCTTTCTTCAGCCAACACCCCAATCGGTGTAATGGTTTCAATGCCTCACCCAAGGCAAGTTGATGTAGAAATAAATTCAACGTACCTCATTTTGCAGGGCCCTAGGGTCTGAAATTGCTATTACAGTTTTCTTTATAATGATGGGCAAATCTTTTTTCTCTGTGTTTTCTCTTGCTGGCTTTTTGAACGATAGGTGCTATCACAGTGAGTTGTCTGATGCTACATGGGCCACCTTTAATTTTTGAGGGAATGTCCTGCCAGGCTCTATCTCCACAAATGAGCCAATATTCTGTTGCTAATTGATGTGGGGACTCATCTAGGTCATCTACTCATCAGCAGTTTCACCCTTAGGGGGCACTGGGGTAGTACAATTGCACCACAAACTGGAGTATCTGTCCTCAGGATGATGGGGAGTAACATTCAACTGTGGATCTCCCTGGTACTGAAACTCAGCAGAAAATTCCATCACCAATGAACCAAGAATCCCAATTCTTGATGTTCAGAAGGTGCTTTAAGAAGATCAGGGGCCCAGTGATGTCAGCTGGTTATGGGATTGGTCTCGTTGGCAGCCTCACACCAATATTTGTCACGACTGGGTATTGGCTGCTCCTTGGCTGGCACAGGCACACCGACCAGACGGGTTGCAAATGATTTGTCTGGGCTGAAATGGGTCAAACACACGGTGTCTGAGCCTGCTGACTTGGCTAAAGCAAGGCAAACCTTCATTTTTGGTTGATCTACAGGCACGTATGCATGCAAAAGCAAGCAAGCAAAACCAACAAGTGCCAGTATATCATTTGATCAAGCTCCATGTTCCTGTTCAGCTGTTTTTTGGCAAAAGCTTCCCTATCTATTTCAGTTCTGAAACAAATCTTTTAGCGCTTGTTCAGGGACTGGCCAACTATAGGGCACTAAACTGTCCCTCTAACCTTCAATTTTTACAAATTTGGATATCTTGGAATTCTTTGGAACACAATGGACACCACGCTTTTGCTGAAAGAGCTCTATGATACAAACCATTTTCCCAGTCCAAAAATCAACATCAAACTCCAGAATTGTTGCTTTCACAGGTTGAACGGGGAACGTCTGGCATGCACCGTAGCTTCTCCGTGCGGCTCACGTTTGCGTGCTCATTTCCCTGCTGGTGGAATTGTCGGTGTGCTCTTGTGTATGAGACGGTTTCACATCCTTCACGGGGACCCACTTAGGTCTGGCACCTGTGCAAATACAAGCATACCCTTTGCCCCAAGTGATTAGTGGAAATGGTCCTTCAGTTTGTCCTAACTCAAGGTTTCTGATCAAAACTGAAGGAATTTCTTTCAATTTTTCCTGTGTGCTGTTTGAAAAGTGCCTAAAAATTGGAGGATTAGTTCCTGCAAATGAGCTATTAAAAACATAAAGACATATAAAGCTTTGCTCAACCTCATCTGGGGTGTTGCTTGGGCCACTCTCCATTTTCTTGTTGTAGAATGGTTTTAGAGTGTGGTGCGTCCTTTCTACAATTGCCTGACCTGTGTAGGAATAGGGAATTCCAAAATGTGGCGAACACTCCAGTCCATCAAAAATGTGGCCAATTTTTGAGCTGTGTATATGGGACCATTTGTCAGTTTTCATCTCGTGGGGGATCAGTTTGGTGAGCTCTGGGCCCAGTGACACTGACAAGGACAAAAGCAAAAGACGAGAGGCGCTCTCTCTTCCCGGGACCAAAGTCCCACAGCTTTAATGGAGAACAGCTCCAGGAGAGAAAGGGAGTGTCCAGGAAAGGAAAGAGGATGTCCAGGGGAGGCAAGAGAGTGTCCTCCTTGTGGCAGGAGACTGTAAATGCTCGGAGAGGGGGGCAGTAGAAAGGAACTGCCATAGTTCAGCATAATAAATCACCACACTGTAGTTTTCTGCATAAATTGCTGCACTTGTTGCAAACAAAATCCTGAAATCTCCCCAAACACAACTGTGCAGTCCCAAATGACCACAATGTGGGAGAAAAACCACTCAACCCCCCTGTATACCCAAGCACCAGGTGTCACAGGGAGCACCAACCCCTGCAACTAGAAAGTCCACACACACAGTCTCACCGGGAAGGGAATATCTCTTTATGAGGGGACAGAGAGCTCACTCTTCTCAACACAACACACACCATACACCACATCGGCATCCACCCACATCATCTTCCTCAAACATTCACACACTGAAAATACAACCACAATTACAACAGACAGGAAAAACAGCAGCAATAAAACAGGATTTGCTCAATTCACCCCCAGAATTCCTAGCAGGTCCTTATTGACACAGCAAATCCTTTCTGCCATCAGCCAGACCCAAGCCCAAACTGCACAGGCATAGGTTGTGCACAGGACATCTCTGTGTGACTTGTGAACAGCCCGTCCCCTGCATACGCCTTACGGGTTACTTTATACAGAGTTAAAGGTTCCTTTCTCCACAGTGCCAGCAGTCTTGTCTGTTCCCCACGAGGAGCAGCCGAGAGCGGAGGTGCCGCCATGAAAGGAATGTCCTGGCAGCGCCCAGAGACGTCCAGAGCCCGAAAGTTCTTGCTGGAGCAGGGAAGCGTTCCTGCCGCGGTCAGCAAATGAGGTGTGGAATAGAACTCCCCACAGTTAAAGGTAGGAGGTGGTGTGTTTATTACAGCCAGGCACAGGAGGAGTTGTCTCCTAAAGACATGTGCGGAATGGTCTCCTTCTAATGAAGGCCAAGACGTCTTCCTCAATTTGACCTCTTTCCTTATGATCTGTTGGCAGGCTTTCACACCCCTTGGCTATTGTCGAGGGTTGACAGCCTTTATCCCAATATCGTGTGTTGTGTCTGGCAGCTGTGCCTTTTCTCTCTTCCCGCCCCCCCCGGCCGTCTTGCTGAAGTGGGGTGGGGAAGAGAGGTGGGGAGTGTTTGACCAGGCCTTTTTTCTTTTGGCTTTTGGCTTCTTGTCTTGGCTAGCCGCTTTGCTTGCTTGTTTTCTGCTTTTTGCGCTGTTTTTTTTCCTTTTCTTTTGTTCCCTCTTTCTTACCCTCCCCTGAAGATACTGGACCGGCTCCGGACCTGACCTGAGACGTCCAGGACACCTGGAGCTTGTGAGAGAAGCTTGGCGCCCTCACAACACAGTGTGTTTTCTTTTCTTTTCTTGTGTTGGGGAGTGTTCTTTTGTTACTTGTAAATAAATAGGTTTTGCTTTCCACTTTGCACCTCCAAGAAATTCCATCCCGAACCCGGTGTTGGGGGAGGGGTGGTTGGAGGTTTGTTTTGTTTGGGGGGCTCCCTTTTGGAGATTTCCCCTAATTTGTCCTAAACCAGGACAATATATCTTTTGGTGCGTTGGCCCGGGAAACGGAGGCCAAAAAACAGTGGAAAAAAACCTATAACAATAATATTTTGGTTTTGGTTATTTTGTGGGCATATTGGTGATTCATAATGTCATTTGGAGTGGAAGCTTGCCGGTATTTCTGGTCCCTAGGGGTTTTTGAAGTTTTAATACTTTTGTGGTCCCTGGGGTTATTTCCTTACCCAAAAATAGCTCTGATGTTGTCCCTAATAAGTAGCTTTTGTAAGCGGGGGGCACTAACCAGAATATTCATTGTGCTGGTCTTATGTGTGATGATGTGTCGGATAAAAATGCTGGACTTTGTTTCAGGAACGTATGGATTGTTGTTATGGCTGTGTACACAGTTTGTTTGGGGAGAAGAAGGGGAAAGGGCTTTTCAGCCTTTGTCTTCCTTCTTCTCCTCCAAATTGTTGACATCTCTATTAGAAAATACTGAATTTCCCCTGAGTTTGAAAGAAACCATCTTTCTGGCATTTAATTTATTAAGCCTTTTCTATACTGTCTGGAGAGTGTATAAAATGAAGACTGAGATTTCTAGAGGGGTTAGAGACACTCCTGACTTAGGAGTAAAACAAAGCAGGAAAAATCTTGACTGGAGCGGGAAATGGGAGGATATGGGCCCGACTTTAAAGGAATTTTCCGATCATATAGACTGGGACTTTCCATCTGATCAAATTCAGGATCCAGTTGAGGTGGCAAAGTATTTGAGGGAGAAGTGCCATGGTAATACTAAGGAAGAAAGGATTACTGCAGTGAGCTGGGCCTTGGCATTTGTTTACCGTACTCTGCTAGATACTGTGGAGCAGCAGATAGCAGAAAAGGAACAGGGAGATAAGTTAGTTACTATCCCAGTGACCCAGGCTGCAGCTAACATCCCAGACTCCAGGCTAGCAGCTGAATCAGACAATAGGCCCCAAACCATGGCTGTTGCAGCTAATACAAGAGGTGGAAAGTGTAAAGGCAAGACCAATCGAAAGGTGGAGGATGATGAGGATGATGCGACCGATCGAAAGGTGGAGGATGATGATGATGATGCAGGAGAAGGACCCTCACCAAAATCAGAGGCCACATCAAGGGGCACAGAATCTGGAGCTAATATTGACTCCTTTTCTCTGAAGGACCTCAGAGGCCTAAGAAAGGATTACAGACGACAACCTGACGAATCTATAATTAGTTGGTTAGTCCGCCTTTGGGATGCTGCAGGGGAGGTTACGATTTTGGATGGTACTGAAGCGAGGCATTTGGGATCCCTGTCACATGATCCTGTCATCGATCAAGGTATGATGAGGGGGGCTAACCCTCACAGCCTCTGGGAACGGGTCCTAAGAAGCGTAGCAGAACGATACCTGTGTACGGATGATCTCTATATGCAGCAGACACGGTGGAAGACCATAGAACAGGGGATCCAACGCCTGAGAGAGATGGCGGTGGCAGAGCTCATTTTCTCAGATGATACAACAACTAGGAATCCGGACCTGGTACCATGCACACCTGTAATGTGGGGGAAACTTGTGCGACTTGGGCCACCTGAATACGCTTCTGCCCTAGCAATAATGAAGCGGGATGATACATATGAGACTGTGCTCGATATGGCAAAGAAGCTTCGAGTGTATGCAGATGTATGCAGATGCTGTGCATGGCCCAACTCATGCCAGAATTGCAGCAGTGGAAACCCGACTGCAGAAACTAGAGGACAAAATAGAGGAGAATCATAAGAAACTCCGGGAAGAGATTAAGGAGGACCTTATTCAAGTCTCAGCTGTACAAATTAGAGGCCCTGGTGTCCAACGCTGGCGCTCCTTTGATTGGGAGAGAACATACATCCCACGGGCTGAGTTATGGGTTTTTCTGTGTGAGTCTGGAGAAGACATTGTTGGAAAAGAAATGAAATTTAGCAAAATATTTAATTATAGTGAGTTGTGTGTGAACTGGTTTGTTAAAAAGTAGTTTTGTAGCCATTGAAAGTGTGTGTTGGGTTTTGTGTGTTACCTAGCAGGTAGTCCTAGAGATTTAATAATAATTAAACTAGTGCAAGAAAGTAAGAATGCTAACCTGTCTAGAGGCAGCATACAATGCTCTTAGAATAAGATAAGCAGAGGATTAATGATCTTGTTTGTGAACCAAGGAATGTATCACAAGGGGTCTGTGACCAGGCAAGGGGAACGGAGGACTGTTTCTTGGAGGCTAGGCAAGGGGAACGGGGAAACTGTTCCTTGGAGACTTTGTTGTGAATCGCATGTATAAGAGGGAAGCACCCATACGTGAATTCGGGGGCTCGGACTTTGGGACGTGAGTCCCCCAGTTCCCCGGGCCCTTAATAAAGCACCCACAAAACTTATCCGAGTTTTGTGTCATTTATCAATCGGGCAACAACATGAGGAGATGGGATGGAAAACCCACCGCTGCTTTGGCACAACGGGTGTGTGCTTTGAAGAAAAGAGAAAGTATCACCAAAAGGATAGCAGCTCCGGTCGCTCGTAGCCGAGATGTTAAGTATGCTGATGACGATGACATGTCCGATCCCCTTGAAGGAACTTCTAAGGCATATGCCCAAGGAAGGAAGGACAATCTGGCTTAGAGGGGCCCTGCCTCCAGCCAGGAAGAGGCACGGGAGGACCGGGTTTTCTGGAAGGTGTGGATCAGATGGCCTGGCACATCAGAGCCACAAGACTATGAAGCATTGGTTGACACTGGATCACAGTGTACCTTAATGCCATCGGAACACGTGGGGACAGAACCTGTTTCCATTGCTGGAGTGACGGGGGGATCACAACAGTTGACTTTGTTGGAAGCTGAGGTGAGCTTGACTGGGAAGGAGTGGCAGGAACATCCGATTGTGACTGGTCCACAGGCTCCGTGTATTTTGGGCATAGACTTCCTCCGGAATGGCTATTACAAAGATCCTAAGGGATTGAGGTGGGCTTTTGGAATAGCTGCAGTGGAGATAGAGGGTATTAAACAATTGAATACCTTGTCTGGGCTATCAGAGAACCCATCTGCAGTAGGACTCTTGAAGGTAGAGGAGCAACGAGTGCCAATTGCCACCTCAACAGTGCACCGCAGGCAGTACCGGACGAATCGAGATGCCGTGATCCCCATCCACAAAATGATCCGAGAGCTGGAGAGCCAAGGGGTGGTCAGTAAAACCCACTCACCCTTCAACAGCCCTATCTGGCCTGTGCGAAAATCTGACGGAGAATGGAGACTGACTGTGGACTACCGTGCCTTGAATGAAGTGACTCCACCACTGAGTGCGGCTGTCCTGGACATACTGGAACTGCAGTACGAGCTGGAGTCCAAGGCAGCAAAGTGGTACGCGACCATCGATATAGCTAACGCGTTTTTCTCCATCCCTCTGGCAGCAGAATGCAGGCCTCAGTTTGCTTTTACATGGAGGGGAGTGCAGTATACCTGGAACCGACTGCCCCAGGGGTGGAAACACAGTCCTACCATCTGTCATGGACTGATCCAGGCTGCACTAGAAGAGGGTGAGGCTCCAGAACATTTACAATATATTGATGATATCATTGTTTGGGGGAACACGGCAATAGAAGTGTTCGAGAAAGGAGAGAAGATAATTCATATTCTCTTGGAAGCCGGATTTGCCATTAAGAAGAGCAAAGTCAAGGGACCTGCCCGAGAAATTCAGTTCTTGGGGGTGAAGTGGCAAGATGGACGGCGTCAGATTCCTGCAGATGTTATTAACAAAATCACTGCTATGTCCCCACCAACCAATAAGAAGGAAACACAAGCCTTCTTAGGCGCTATAGGTTTCTGGAGGATGCACATCCCTGAGTATAGTCAGATTGTGAGACCCCTTTATCTGGTTACCCGCAAGAAGACCGACTTCCATTGGAGCCCTGAGCAGCAGCAAGCTTTCGTCCAAATCAAGCAGGAGATCGCTCATGCTGTAGCCCTTGGTCCAGTCAGGACGGGACCAGATGTGAAGAATGTGCTCTACTCTGCAGCCGGGAGCCATGGTCTGTCCTGGAGCCTTTGGCAAAAGCTACCTGGCGAGACCCGAGGCCGACCATTGGGATTTTGGAGTCGGAGCTACAGGGGGTCTGAAGATAACTATACCCCAACAGAAAAAGAAATCTTGGCCGCCTATGAAGGAGTCCAAGACGCCTCGGAGGTGATTGGTACAGAGGCACAACTTCTTCTGGCACCCCGACTACCGGAGCTGGGATGGATGTTCAGAGGAAAAGTTCCCTCTACCCACCATGCCACCAATGCTACTTGGAGTAAGTGGATTGCCCTCATTACGCAGCGCGCTCGAATTGGGAAGTTAAATCGCCCTGGGATCCTGGAAATAATTACAAATTGGCCCGAAGCTGAAAGCTTTAGTGTCGCGGATGAGGAACAAGAGCCAGTGACCCGGGTTGAGGAAGCTCCGCCATACAATCAGTTACCAGCAGAAGAAACGCGTTACGCTCTATTCACCGATGGTTCTTGTCGCATCATAGGGATGAAACGGAGGTGGAAAGCAGCTGTATGGAGTCCCACTCGACGGGTTGCAGAGGCTACTGAAGGAGAAGGCGAATCCAGTCAATTTGCTGAAATCAAAGCTATTCAACTGGCCCTAGGTATTGCAGAGAGAGAGAAGTGGCCAAGGCTCTATTTGTATACCAATTCTTGGATGGTGGCCAACACTCTATGGGGATGGCTGAAGAGATGGAAAGAGGCGAACTGGCAGCGAAGAGGAAAACCAATTTGGGCTGCGGAAGAGTGGAAAGATATCGCTACTCGGTTAGAGAAGTTACCTGTGAAGGTTCGCCATGTAGATGCCCATGTCCCCAGAAGCAGAGCTAATGAAGAGCAGCAAAACAACCAGCAAGTACATCAGGCTGCAAAGATAGGGGAGTTGAAGATAGATCTCGACTGGGAGCATAAGGGAGAGTTATTCTTAGCACGATGGGCCCATGATGCCTCAGGCCACCAGGGTAGAGATGCCACCTATAAGTGGGCACGAGACCGAGGGGTGGATCTAACAATGGACAGTATCTCTCAAGTTATTCATGACTGTGAGACGTGCGCTGCCATTAAGCAGGCCAAGCGGGTGAAGCCCCTCTGGTATGGGGGGCGGTGGTCTAAGTACAAATACGGGGAGGCCTGGCAGATTGATTACATCACACTGCCTCAAACCCGCCAGGGCAAGCGCTATGTACTAACCATGGTAGAAGCCACCACGGGATGGTTGGAAACCTACCCTGTGTCTCATGCCACAGCCTGTAACACTATCTTGGGCCTTGAAAAGCAGGTCCTTTGGAGGCACGGTACTCCCGAGAGAATTGAGTCGGATAATGGGACTCATTTTAAAAACAATCTTATTAATACTTGGGCTAGGGAACATGGCATCGAGTGGATATACCATATCCCCTATCATGCACCACCTGCAGGGAAAGTGGAAAGGTATAATGGATTGTTAAAAACCACCTTAAAAGCATTGGGTGGGGGGTCTTTAAAAAACTGGGAGCAGCATTTGGCAAAGGCTACCTGGTTAGTTAACACTCGAGGTTCCACCAACCGAGCGGGTCCTGCTCAGTCTGAGCTCCTTAATATAGTAGATGGGGATAAAGCCCCAGTGGCCCATGTCAGAGGTTTGTTGGGAAAGACAGTATGGATCAACTCTGCCTCGAGTACAGACAAACCCATCCGTGGGATTGTCTTTGCTCAAGGACCAGGTTATACATGGGGATAATGCAGAAAGATGGAACAACACGGTGTGTGCCTCAGGGAGACCTGATTGTGGGATGAGACTCATATATGAATGTCATTGTTTGTTGAATGTGAGACAGAAGGAAACTGTAAGTGTCAAAGGTCTGAGCAAGTAAGATGAGAGGAATGCGTAAGTGTCAAAGGTGTGAGTAAGTGAAATGAAAGTTTTTATTGTATATTCACAATATGGGATAAGGAGTGGAGTGTCGTGGGTTGACAGCCTTTATCCCAATATCGTGTGTTGTGTCTGGCAGCTGTGCCTTTTCTCTCTTCCCCCCCCCCTCCCCGGCCGTCTTGCTGAAGCGGGGCGGGGAAGAGAGAGGGGGAGTGTTTGACCAGGCCTTTTTTTGCTTTTGGGGCTTTTGGCTTCTTGGCTTGGCTAGCTGCTTTGCTTGCTTGCTTTCTGCTTTTTGCGCTGTTTTTTTTCCTTTTCTTTTGTTCCCTCTTTCTTACCCTCCCCTGAAGATACTGGACCGGCTCCAGACCTGACCTGAGATGTCCAGGACACCTGGAGCTTGTGAGAGAAGCTTGGCGCCCTCACAACACAGTGTGTTTTCTTTTCTTTTCTTTTCTTTTCTTTTCTTTTCTTTTCTTTTCTTTTCTTTTCTTTTCTTTTCTTTTCTTTTCTTTTCTTTTCTTTTCTTTTCTTTTCTTTTCTTTTCTTTTCTTTTCTTTTCTTTTCTTTTCTTTTCTTTTCTTTTCTTTTCTTTTCTTTTCTTTTCTTTTCCTTTCTTTTCCTTTCTTTTCTTTTCTTTTCTTTTCTTTTCTTTTCCTTTCTTTTCCTTTCTTTTCCTTTCTTTTCCTTTCTTTTCCTTTCTTTTCCTTTCTTTTCCTTTCTTTTCTTTTCTTTTCTTTTCTTTTCTTTTCTTTTCTTTTCTTTTCTTTTCTTTTCTTTTCTTTTCTTTTCTTTTCTTTTCTTTTCTTTTCTTTTCTTTTCTTTTCTTTTCTTTTCTTTTCTTTTCCTGTGTTGGGGAGTGTTCTTTTGTTACTTGTAAATAAATAGGTTTTGCTTTCCACTTTGCTCCTCCAAGAAATTCCTTCCCGAACCCGGTGTTGGGGGAGGGGTGGTTGGAGGTTTGTTTTGTTTGGGGGGCTCCCTTTTGGAGATTTCCCCTAATTTGTCCTAAACCAGGACAGCTATAGTTGTAGTTTCGGGGCCCAGGTGCAGGCTACGGTCCTCTTCTTTGTCACAAAGAAATCCGCATCCCATCCCGCTTCTTTAAACATAGTAAAGACAGGCAAGTGATATATTACCCTAGCCTTAACTACCTTATCTGATAAAAATTAATTATCCCTTATTATTTCTACTCTTCTTGCTATACTCTTTCCCTCTAAATAATCTTGCTAAAATTTTAACTCTTCCAGTTCTTTTAAATCCTAGATTCATGGCCTCATCTCACACACCAGCCATGTGTGAGCCGATGCTGTAACTGGGAAATTCCACTCCTGAGCAGGAGATCCCAGGCCTGGTTCTGAGCTGGAAGGGTGAGAAGGATGAGATGCACGTGGTTTTGCTCCAGGGGATGTCCTGAAAGTGCACTGCCCACCTGCCCCTGCTGCCGAGCACCACGCTCCACCTCCTTCTCCTGCTCAGCAGATGTTTAGGAATCCAGGGCTTGGTATGTATTATTTGCTACTGCAACAAATAGAATGAATTTGCTTTGCAAGCCCAGTTTTGTCCTGGCTTATTTTCTGCATGGGTCTCCTCCTGAACCTGGGGCAATGACCAGTAGGGACCTAGAGGACACTCCTATTCTCTTGTCAGTAAATTCGGAGAAGTGATTCAAGTATCAAGAAGTCAATAAGTATCAATCAGTAAATGAAATCATTTGGGGGAATATTTAGCCTGTGAGTTTCGGCAAAGTATTGAATATGTCTTAGATCCATGGATACAAACTAGTAAGTGAGATTGCTGGGTGTGCACGTGTTAGGGAAGTGATTCCCCACACAGCCAGTGCTGAGATCAAGGATTGTCTCTCTTCTAACCCTGAGCTGGCAGCAGGAATTGGGCCCTGCTTGGTAACGTTCATTTCGAAGACTTCTGTTGAGCAGGTAAGAATGGTGAAAATGAAATCTTTTCCAGCTGTTTTCCTTTGGTTTACCAGTTTGAGGGTTAAAATTGTGTGCTGCAGGTGTGCTGGGTGTGTGCAGAGCAGTGCAGCCCCAGAAACCCCTTGGCTTGCCCACAGGCTGTCATGCCTTGTTGCCAGGTGTGCCCAGCTGTGGCAGGAGAAGGAGCCCGCAGCGCAGTGGGCACCGTGCCCTGCCCAGCCAGGGCTCTCTGGCACAGAGCAGCAGCAGCGCCAGCACCGTTCAACCCGCTCCTGCCTTGGCTCCCCCTGGCACACAGAAGCCTCTGGAAATCAGCAGCGCCAGTGGCGTTCCCAGCTGGGAGCAGCTGCTGCTGGCAGGCAGATGCTGCCAGTTCGACTGCTGCCAAAGGGGAAGAGAGGCAGAGATGTACACGCACCGGAGCCCTGGGCATGTCCAATAAAGGTGCAAATGTGTGGGGAGATTTGTTAGGAAACATTTCAGCTTTGATGCCAACAGTGGCTTCTCTCCTGGTTCTGTGTGTTCTGGACAAGTAATGCAATGGTTGGCTCTGACAATTAAGAAGCAGATGTTATGTGGATGTTCAAATGAGTAGTGATTATATTGTAATATATCCTCCCATAGTCCTCTTTCCCGTCCCCCTTGTAACAGCCTGGGCAGTCAGGGCATTTGGGGAGGGCTGGCTTGTGACCAGCAGGCAGGGTGTAACAACGCCTGACCTCCAGTCGGGATGGAGGAAAGTAATCTCCACCAATGGACAGCAGAGAAAGAGTTGACTGACAAAACTTTTGGAGGGGCTGAGGGTATAAAAGGCAGAGCATCCTTTTTGCAGATGAGCACATGGCTGCTAATCACAGAGACTCCCAATGATGCGACTTTTCCTTATTCAGTCCTTTGTTAAGGTTTACTAAACCTTTAAAATTTTAAAAGTGAGAGTCATTTCTCACACGTGCAAAGCTGTGGGCCATTATCTTGGTCTGGTTTCATTTGCTTGTGTCCCATCTGAGTGCTCAGTTGGGGTACAGGCTGTAGGTGCTTGGGGCACTCCTGGAGTTCTTCTTGGATACCCTGAACAACAGGGTTTGGCCCATGAAGGCAATTTGTGCTGCTTTATGACAGATGAGAATTTCCCAGGCTCTTTTGTGTTTTCTGTAGGGAAGGTTGGTTATTGCTTTGCATAAACTCACAGACCAACACAGAGCTGTCCCTTTGTGATGTCAGGGCATGGTTGCCACATCATCATAGTGGCATCAGAAGGTTGCCTTGGTGCACGGAAGGCCTGAGTGTCAGAGCAGCCCTAGTGCTTGCTCACATCAGGAGAACTTTCCTGGCTGGCGCCTTTGTCAGTGGGTAGCTGCCCATTGACAAGAGCCTTGTTTTTCCTAGTTTAGGAAAAACTCATACAACACTGTTATAATGTTTCATCATCTGGCTAAAGCAGCATTTGCTGCCTATGGCATTTCTTTTTCTGTGTATTACATTACACATTTTGCACGTATGTAGAGGTTTCCATTCTACATAGATTAGGGTGTATCCTAACCTGGCTTTTGTATGTCTTCCTGCTCTTTCTTGGGGGCTGAGTTTCTGATTTTGAAAGAGAAAGAGCATTAGGATGCCTCTGCTTTGGTATAGCTCCTGTCAAGAGGTCCAGCTAAAAGGGGGTGTCTGTAGCCACAGGGGCAGCATTTGCAGGGGAACCTGCAGGGCTTCCGTTCCCTGCACGGGAGAGTCTGTGGCAGCAGAGTCTGTCATTTCCTCAGGTTGCTGGGACAAGCAGGACACCTTTGAAAATGTAGATTGGCAGAGCTTCTTGGAAGGCCTTCTAAAAACTCTTCAGTTGTTCCAGGATTCAGAGAAAGCTTATTTTCTTTTTAAATTTTGTCATGAAAGGATTTGACTGTCTAACTTAATAACCTTTTACTGTGTGCTAAAATAGTTATTACCTTTGAAAGAAAATGCTCCCAGTGATGCGACTTTTCCTTATTCAGTTCTTTGTTAAGGTTTACTAAACCTTTAAAATTTTAAAAGTGAGAGTCATTTCTCACTCGTGCAATGCTGTGGGCCATTATCTTGGTCTGGTTTCCTTTGCTTGTGTCCCATCTTAGTGCTCAGTTGGGGTACAGGCTGTAGGTGCTTGGGGCACTCCTGGAGTTCCTCTTGGATCCCCTGAACAACAGGGTTTGGCCCATGAGGGGAATTTTTGGTGCTTTGTGACAGCTGAGAATTTCCCAGGCTCTTTTGTGTTTTCTGTAGGGAAGGTTGGTTATTGCTTTGCATAAACTCACAGACCAACACAGAGCTGTCCCTTTGTGATGTCAGGGCATGGTTGCCACGTCGTCATAGTGGCATCAGAAGGTTGCCTTGGTGCACGGAAGGCCTGAGTGTCAGAGCAGCCCTAGGCCTTGCTCAGATCAGGAGAACCTTCCTGGTCAAAGCATCTGTCAGTAGGCAGCTGCCCACTGACAAGAGGCTTGATTTTTAGCATTTAGAAAAATTGCAGAAATGCCAATAGTTAACCATCTGGCCACTGCAGCTTTTGCTGCATATGGCATTACTTATTCCATTTATTATTTCACGAATTTTGCACGTAAGTAGAGGCTTCCCTTCTGCTTAGGTTAGGGTGTATCCTAACCTGGCTTTTGTATGTCTTCCTGCTCTTTCTTGGGGGCTGAGTTTCTGATTTTGAAACAGAAAGAGCATTAGGATGCCTCTGCTTTGGTAAAGCTCCTGTCAAGAGGTTCAGCTAAAACGGGGGTGTCTGTAGCAACAGGGGCAGCATTTGCAGGGGAACCTGCAGGGCTTCCATTCCCTGCACGGGAGAGTCTGTGGCAGCAGAGTCTGTCATTTCCTCAGGTTGCTGGGACAAGCAGGACACCTTTGAAAATGTAGACTGGCAGACCATCTTTAAGGCTTTCCAAAAACTCTTCAGTTGTTCCCAGAATTCAGAGAAAGCTTCTTTCTTTTTAAATTTTGTCATGAAAGGATTTGACTAACTTGACCTTTTACTAAATGCTAAAATAGTTGTTCCCTTTGAAAGGAAGGGCTGCTGTGCTTTTCCACAATAGAACTGCGCCACCTCTGGGGGATTTTGGGGAAGCTTTTCTGGGCAACAGTTTCCTGCAAGTTAATCAGAATTAGTGCATGACACTGAGTGAAAAAAAAAGAGTACCTGCAGGAGAAGATTTCAGAAGCTGTCTTATGTGTTTGGTAGAACAGGAGGATTGAGTGTTAAAGAAAAACACTTTGCATTTGCTTGATCATTTTTGTATTCATTTCCTGGCTAAACTGGCTGCAGTGTAGGCACAACCAAGAATATTGTCCTGGTATCTTGCTGGCTGTGTGAAAGAGATGTGTCTCCTGGAGGGATGTTGTGAAATGGGAAATCATCTCTGTTTGGGTTGACTTGTTCTGTGGGATTCAGCAGCCCAGGCAGTTTTCTGACAGCATCTGGTTCATTTTCCCTTCCCACTACAGGACACCTGAAGCGTGTATTCAGCAGCGCTGAAGATCCTGAGGTGAGTGAGAAAGGAACATTTCATGTTCCTGGTGTTTAAGACTTGTAGAGCAAGCTGAGAGCTTGGCCAGTAGGAGTAGACTTTAGAGGGCCAGCTAGGAAGGCCGAAAGAAAAACCATATTCATGCCTGTAACAAAAATAATAAAGGCAGAGATAGATATTTTTAAATTTCCTTCACAAAGTTTGAAGAACTAAAAACCTAGTTTTGAAAAGAGAACGATGCTTGCAGACAGCAGATAGGGGAAATTTATTTAGGAGCAATTTCCTGTACAGTTGAATTAGATCATTTTAATTTAAAGAGAGGGACTTAGAATCCTTTTCCTGTCAAACTTGATGATATCTCCTTGGAACATGGGGTGGTAGAACAGGAAGGCCATCTTGCAATGGTGCCTGCTGCATCTGAAGTGCAATGGGCACCTTTGTGGCTGGGGAGCTGCGTGGGCCCAAAGGACGCAGGGCTGGCGGCCGTGAGCAGCTGAAGAGGAGGCAGCGTGGGGCCAGGGGGCCCAGAAGGCCAAGGGCACGGTGGCTGTGCCAGCAGCAGTGGGGCAGCAGGAGCAGGGCAGGGAGCGTGGCCTGTGCTGGGCAGCGCTGCGGCCACAGCTGCAGTGCTGTGTGCAGCTGTGGGCCCTGGGAAGCAGAAAGTCATGGAGGGGCTGCAGCGTGGGCACAGAGGGACAGGGGAGCTGGGCAAGGGGTGCAGCACAAGGCCAGGGAGGAGGTGCTGAGGGAGCTTTAGCCTGGACAATGGGGGCTCATGAGGGACCTTCAGGCAGACTGCCATTGATCCCTGCCTTGGATCCATAGAGCCAATGCTCAGCACGAGGGCTGTTTCCCTGCCAAACATCCCTTCCCTGCATCCAAGTGCTTTAGACACTGGTGTGGGTAACACTTTCATATTTTGTTGATTTGTTTGTTTGCTAGAAGGAGAAGCCTTGTGCAATTTCTCCTTCTCCAGGGAGCAAGGGAGCTTTTTTCTCAGTCTTTCCTACCCTTTTACAGCACTGCCAGAAATTCTGCTGGAATTTCAGTTTTCAAGGGGGCAGTTCTGGACAATGCAGTATTTTTGCACAAGAACACATCGTTTGGGGCAGGGATGTTGGTGCAGAACGAGCTGTTCTGGTGCCAGACCAGCCAGTAGGGCTTGCCCATCCTTTTCAAGTTAACGGCTCCCGTGTCTTTTGGCTGCCCAGGGAATCAGTGTGTGTTGTGTTTGGGAACTGAGTAGGAAATCAATGCCCTTGCATTCCAGCTGGTGCTCAGAGATTAGAGGAGCTGGGAGGGGCTGGGCTGCATTTCTGATTCCAGCCACTTCAGCACCATCAGTGTGGGCGAGTCCAAGCGAAGAACTTGCCCGAGCAGAGATGCACAAAGAGAGCCGTTCCCAGTGCAATGCTCTGGGTCTGATTGCATTCCATAAGGACCGACATGCTCCAGATTGCCCAAGAGTGTGGGTTACTGAAGCAACAGGAGAGCAAGTTCAGGATGGCTGCTGGTTGGGGCACTGCTGCCGAGTGCTGATGTGTGTAGCGACAGAAAGGACAGGATTGATTCAGGGTGACCCCCACGTGGCGAAAAATGTGCTTTCACTCTATGATTTAGAAGTTTAAACAAATGCTTTATTAAGCTATGTTATATTACACTCGTACTATATTAAAACTATACTAAAGAGATATTATACTAAAAACATACGAAAGAAAAACTCGTGACTGTCTCCACACAGCCTTTTATCTAATTATCTAATCAGTCTAAACAACTATCTCTAAAATCCAATTAACAAATCACTTTCAGTAAACAATCACTATAACACATTCTTCATGTACTAAAAAACAAGAACAGCAAGTAGAGATAATCATTGTTTTCTCTCCTTCTATGAGTTTCTCACTACCTTCCCTTGAAAAAAACCTAGGAGAGAGAATTATATCTCTCTCCATTCAAAGAATGTAAATTCTACAGCACAGTAAAGAGAGAAGATAAAAGTGAGATCTGTCTATCTATCGATTTTAATCTTCCTGGCTCTGCTCCAAAGCAGTGGAAGATGCAAAGGCATCCCTTCAGGAGAGAAGTAGAGACAAGTTCCATTGACTGATCCTGAGCAGGCAGAGATGTTTCCCCCTCCAGAGATGGTTGTTTTTTCCCCTCATGTTTTCCTACTCCAGCCTTTTCTGACCTGAAGCCTTCATTTGTCCTTTAAATTTTTGCATGTCTTAAGGGAATGGAACTATCCCATGCTGTAGCTGGGGTCTGGTGACTCTGGTCATACATGCCATGCCATACATGACACATGGTTTCCTTCACTGGCATCCCCAGGGCTGTGTAAGTGCATTCGTTAATGGGGCCTTATGAGAAACTCTGTTACTGCTGGTCAGAATTCTCCGTTGACAAAAGAGGGAGAAGAAACACCTTGGTCCTCCTCCATATACTGAGGTGGCCATAGAGGTTCTCTGACTTCCGTCAGAGATCTTTGCATGCATCCTTATCTCCTGAATGACCCGGTTTTCTAACAAGAGTGTGGATGTCAGGAAGGAGGAATGCTGGTGCAGGCCTGAAGAGAAGGTGAACTCCAGAAGTGTCTCTCACAAGGAGTGAGCTCAGCCAGGAAGCCCCTGCAGAGCCAGGATGGAGCTGTGGGACAGGGCGGGGAGTCAGTCACTACTGAAAGACAAACAGGACACGGTGGAAGCAGAGGGAGGCCCTCACCAGACCCTTGAGAAATGCCACCCTTTCCCTGTCAGCTGCCTGAGAGGCTGCTGGAGCTTCAGTCCCAGATGGCCCCTGATTGTAGGGCCAGGGTCACTTTGGAATCTGTGCCTCCCCTCGGGCAGAGAACGACCCAGGAGAGCAGCAGCACAGTGCTTTGGGAACGTGTGAGCCCAGCAGTCTGTGAGTCTTGGCCCACAAAGGGCGTATGGGAAGCTGAAACCCATCTTCTCTTGCTTTCTGTGCAGGTGCTTCTAGAGAAAGAGCAGGAGCACACTGCCTCATCTGAGCTGCCATGCCAGACTCAGGGAGAGCTGTTCCCAGCCCGAGGGCAGGAAGAGCAGCTCAGGCAGCAGGTGGAAGAGCCACAGGAGAATGGCCAGGTAAGCCTGACTGGCCAGGGCACAGAGGGAAGGGCAGGGAGAGGGGCATAAACCAGAGCTCTTGGGACTGAGGAGGCCAGGAGTCCCACAGGCAATGGAAGCACAGAGCCTTGCAATCTGCAGAGATCAGCCCTGGGACAGGAGGTTTGCAATGGAGGCAGATGTGGGGAGGGAAGCAGAAAGAAGGGGCTGAATGAATGTGATTTTGAGGCTGCAAGAGGAAAAAAGCTGAGCCTGATGGCAGCTCTCAGTCCCTTGCTCTGCTTTTGTGTGTACAGAACATCAAGGCAGAGCCACAAGCAGAGCTGCCCGAAGCTCAGAGTGACATCATGGCAGTGAAGAGAAAGAACAAGGAAGACATGGGAAGAATTCAAGAGGAGAATCTCCATCAGCAGAGGGGCGATCATCAAAACCAGGTGAATGAAAGAGTGGCAGCCACTCCACTCATGAAATGTCCTCTCTTTTGTTTATTAGAGAACATGAAGGAACAGCTGGATGCAGAGCTTCAGACAGCTCACAGTATGATCAAGGCAAGGCATAAGCAGCTGGAGGAAGAAATGAAAATCATCAGAGAGAAACTTAATCGCTTCCGTCAGTCTCTGCAAAACCAAGTGAGTGAAAGAGGGATGCAGCCACTGCAGTCACCAATCTGGTGGTTTCTGCCCTTCTTGCCTTTCCAGTGCAGAGCAGCAGGGAGTGGGGCCATGCCTCTGAGTGCCATGCTGCTGTAGTGTGTGTATCACAGTCACTCTGAAGGACATTTCCCGGTGTGCTGAATCTCAACATCTGCCCTGGACAGTGAAACTTGTCCTTTGGCCTTTTGGCCAGCAGTCATCCAAATTGATTCCTGCTGGCCTGTTCCTGCTCTCCTTTTTTCTTGAGGTGTTTTTACAGTGGAACTTGGTGACCCAGAAGGAGGATTGAAACAAGCTGTTGTATCCCCTCTCAGTCTGTTCTTTGCCTTTCCTCACAGTCGATGACTCCTGGCTGACAGGGACAAGCTGTAGTGTCTGACTGCTTTGTTCTGTTTGACTTGAGGTGCAAGTGTTGACATCTCACCGGGCAGCCTGCGAAGACTTGCAGGGAATGTGTGGCAATGAAGAACCCCAAGTGAGGAGTGAGGCACAGGAACAGTGCCCACCAGAAATGCTCCAGGTCCAGCACATCATGGGCTCTGAACCTGCTGCTGCAGCAGCATCACCTGGAGGAAGCCCTTCTGTGAAACCTGGGAACTCAGGCTGGGGCACATCCCGGGAACAGGAGATTGAGGAGGAGTACCTGGAGCTGCTGGGTACGTCTGGGGTGTTTCTTATCTGAGGGACAGTGTGTTGTGTGCAGGTGTCAGCAGAGCTGTACCCAATGCTCCTCCTGAGCTCGGTGTCACAGGGCCATTTAGGACTCCCCAGAGGCAGTGCTGTGCTCCGAGGCAGCGAGAGAGCTCTGGGTGTTCCTGCTGCCTCTGAGGGCACCTGGGACTGGCTTGGGTTTGCCTGAGCTTCCCTCTCTGCTAAAGGCTGAAGCAGGGATTGTTCTTGGATCAGCAGAAGGCTGTGACCTAGCAAATGATCTAGGCATGTCCTGTGCGCTAGTGGCCAAACTGAACAGAATTTTTAGCTTCCTAAATTCTCCTTAGACTCCTGACTTGCAACCAGTCATCACAGCAAAAAAACTTCACAGAAATGGACTGACTTTGGAGTTTTGTCTTTTTGGTTGGGGATTTTTTTTGGGGGGGGGTGGGGTGGGATTGCTTTTCTGTTGTTCATTTTTGGTGGGGGTTTTTTGTTGTGTTTTTCTCCATCCTGAAGGAGCCCTTCTACCCCACGTTTTACTGATGTCATTTTATGACTGTTACTGTTACCACTACTACATCTGCAGTTTATTTTCATGAGAATGCTATATTTTTGTCAATAAGAGAATGCTATCTTTTTGTCAATAAGAACTACTTTGAAAGAACATCAGGTTACAGGACAAATAGAGAGCACAAGGTATTTTCCATGTGTCGCCAAAGAAAAAACAGAGACTTTGATAACAAACTTTATTTAATCTTCTAGTTTTATGCTTATCAAGATGTGTCCAGGAGACACATCCAAGTGGCGTGATCAGATCAAACTGTACTGCAGGCATTTCTCAGGAGACAGCCTCCAGCCCAGCCATGGTATATCCCTCAGATCCATGGCACTTTTCCATACCTGATTCCCACTCTTTCCCATGACTGTTAGAATCCTACCCATTGGCCCAGGCCCTGCTCAGATCAGTCTCTAGGAAAACACATCAAGCCCTTTGTGATTCTGCAGCACAACCCAATGAATCTGCTTCTTGCCCATAACAGCTGCCAGTGCTGTGCTCTCACATAAGAGACCTGGTGGGGCTGAGACCAGAGCCCAGTGGATTCTGTGTCTGCCATCACCTGTTGGGACAAAAAGGGCACTGATCTGTGCCTCGGTGTGGCTGATCTCAAAGCCCATCCTGTTGTGTCCTGAATGGGGGTAACAGCTTGTCTGGGGCTCAGGCTCACTCTGGCTTCTTCCCATCAGTGCCTGTCAGTGCTCATGCTGGGGCTTTGCCAGCCTTGTTGTGGTCGCTGCCCTGTCCCTGAGGGCTGGAGGGACTGCAGAGGCTGGAGCCTTCCTTAGCTTGGAGAGGGGCATCTTTGAGCTCAGCCTGCTCACAAACAGGTCAGGGTCCTGATGCTGAAAGCCCCGTCAGGATCGGTTACAGCTGGAGCTGCTCTGGTTTACAAATGGGAAGGCATTCCTTTGGCAAACTGCTGAAAGGTGGGGAAGATGTCCTCCTCTCCTGGGATTGTATGTCCCTGTGCTTTGTTTCCTGTCAAGAGAACTCTTCAAAAGACTGTACAAATCAGTCTCTGTGCTGGCCACCTGTGCTGCAGGGCTGTCTGCCTGGTTGTGGTCATTGTTACTCAGCCGACCACAAAGGGCTCAGAGCTCCAGGCGCTGGGGCTGCCTTTTGTATCTCCTGGAAGCTGGGATCTCTGCTTTAAAGTCAGCATCTTGCATTTTGTTTCCCTCAGGGAGAATGGTGAACACCAGTGAAAATCCCCATATGAAATACACGCATCTGAATTATATTGGCAGCGGGTGAGTCCAACAGCAGTTACTCCTGCACAACCCTGGGCCAGGTGTTTTTGGGGTGGAATGTCTATCCAGCGTGAAGTCAGGACAGCTGCAAAGATGATCACACACTGGGGAGAGATCGTCCCATCTCTCAATGCTGCTCAGAATTTGTGAGTGGGCTCAGAAGGCATTGTCAGAGATGCCTTGCTACCGAGGTCTTTCCTGCATCAAGGAACAGGACCTGGAAGGTCTCCTTGTCTCTCAAGTGTGGGACAGCTCTGTGTTAATTTCTTTAGCATTTTTTGTGTGTCTCAAAATCATACTGGCACACTAATGAAAAGAGAAGAAACTTGCTTGCCTGAAAGAGCAACCTATGCCCTATCAAAGCTGTGAGATAACAGTTCCCAGGAACAATTCTTGCCCCTGGTTTGAAGAGGGAAACACTCTGTGGTCAGGATAGGAACCACACTGTTTAGACAGTGAAACCCAAGAGGAAAGACTAAACTCCCTTTAGAAATTGGACCCCAGTGCTTCAGGAACAGGCCCAGTGCCCATGCACTTGACAGGAAAATGCATCATCTCCCTTCTGGCAGAGCCCTCCTGCATCCTGCAGGTTTTGACACTTCCAGCAGAGATCTCCTGTGTGGGCTGGCTTTCACTGCAAGATCTAAACAGCTTCTCCTTTCTCTGCTTCTGTTTTTTTTCTAGGACTTTTGGACATGTTTACAGAGCACTCGACAGTGCCACAGGAGGAGAGGTAAATGTCACCAGCCCCTGCAGGCTCTGCTGCACTCGAGGGCTTTCCCCTCTGGTGTGAGCTGTGGCTGGAGCTTTGGGCAGAGCTGTGCTGAAAAGGCACAAGAAGCACAGACTGGTGCCAGCCCACAGAACACATTTGGGACTTTGTCCTCCTCAGCTGCCGGAAGGAAGGCACGGAGGGCAGTGGTTCCTTTCAGAGAAGGACGCGCTCACTCGCTCTCCATTGCTAAAACAAAGGTGGTGCCTGCGAGCACCTCACTGCTCTTTGGGGCTACAGCTTCAGAGTCCTGGATTCTCATTTCTGGCTGCCAGCAAATCCATCTGAAAGTTACTGGTAGTTCCTTAGCCACCTGCAGTGCTGCACTTGGGAACTGCACGTAGGGAGAGATCTGCAAGGCGTCCCTGAAAGCCCTAAGCCCTGCCCATATCACAAGAGTATTAAGGCATGGATTCCTTCTTCTGAGTCCCAAACAAAGCAGCAGAGAGTGCGGTCAGAGGTTTGTGGGTGATAACTGAGACACTGTTGTTCCCAAGTGGTCAAGGAAAAATGTCAGTGGCCCCACGTGTCCTGTAACTGGCTCCCAAGGGAGCAGAGAAATGGGCTGTTGGAATGTCAGTTCCTGATTACTGCAGTGCCTAATCACAAGGCAGTTTGGCACAGCTCAGCTGTGTCATTGCAAAATCACTCGCTCCACGTGCCTTGTGGTCTCGTGCCACCAACCCCTCAAGTTACTGATTTTCAATGTCATTTTAGGTGGCAATAAAAAAAATAAATCTTCAAGGAGTGAGGAGGAAGGAGCTAACCTTTAATGAAATAACGATCATGAAGAGGTATAGGAGTCCCAATGTTGTGAATTATTTAGACAGGTGAGAGGTCATGGTCTTATCCCATGGATGTGTGTTTACAGAAAGCAAACGTGAGAGGTTAAAAACCCACTTTGGTCAGTGGCAGCAAGTAAAGCCGGTAATTTTTATTTATTCATATTTCTCTACTCATCTCCAATGGATGAGAAGAGAGTGCATCTTGTCTGCATGAGTCTTCCCTGGCACACCTAGTTTGATAATTACTCCAAAATTATTCAAAACCTGCATCAGCTGTATCTTCCTAACTCAATAGCCTCAAGGTTCACTGCCTCCACATTTATTTGGGATTGATTTTTTAAAGTTTCTTAAGTGCAGAGGAACCATCCTAAAGTGGATTTTCCTTGGATTGTTGCCCCTCTTTGCCATTGCTATGCATGCCAGGAAGACTAGGTGCTTATTTCCAGAAACACCATGCCTGACATGTTTTATATCTGGGCTGTTTCTAAACTGCACTTTTAGTTTGCTGCCCATCTAAGACATCTCCTTTTTCACAGATGTGTCTTTCTCTATGAGACTGCACAGATTGCAAATAATGCACAGTCAAGAGGGAATGTCTATTCCTTTGATTCTGTCCTTGTCACAAAGGCATCTGGAAATAAGAAACCTGGAAGCAAAAAACCAATGTAGCCATGCATGTTCATCTTTACCCCCTTGTTTCCTTCTTTCAGCTACCTTCTGGGCGAGGAACTCTTGCTGGTTATAGAGTACATGGATGGAGGTGTCCTGAGCGACATCGTCAGCCAGACCTGCCTGTCTGAAGATGAGATGGCAGCCATCAGTCGGGAGGTCAGCAATCCCAGCTGTGTTTCCAAGGGCTTGGGCAGGATTGTCTGGGAAACAGGGGCTCAGAACAGGAGAGGTTTCCTGTGCCGAGCTTTGTTTCTGTGTTGCTGGTATGCTATGGGCAAGTAAAAGCATCTCAAGTGAAAGGCCGGCCAGTGCCCGTGCACTCCCTGTACTCAGTGCCAGTACTCTTATCTCCTGCTGTTGTATTCTCGCTCTGTCTCTTGTATTTGTAGTTGCTGTTCTCCACCTTGCCTCTCTAAATGTTTGCCTGGAGTCTGTCTTCACTGCATTCCTTGCCTGTAAAAGCAAAGGTGCTGGTGGCAGGATTTGAAACAAAGAGCAAAGAAAGAAGAGAGAGACTCGTTTCTCTCAGTGCTCAGCTAAAAAGGATAGGAGTGCAGCCAGAATGCTCTTTGCTTCTGAGCACATGCGCTGCAGCAGGAGTCATCCTGGCTGGTTGGCAGGGGACAGCCTACAACAGCAGGTGCTGTTGCTCTTTCCAAAGCTGACGTGCCTTTCCTCAGAAAGGTCCTGCTCTGCAAGTGTTGGAGCAGCAAGCTCTTCCTCTCAGTGGCCATGACTGTTCTGCCATTATTCCCCATTCCCCTGGAGAGGGATCTTTTAGATTCTTTGTTTCCCTTCTTGTGTGATGAAATCACATCACTCATTTTTGCCCTTCTGTTTCTGTTTTCTCGCTCAGTGCCTGCAAGGACTGGATTTTCTTCATGCAAACGATGTGATCCATCGAGACGTGAAGAGTGACAACATCCTTCTCAGAACGGACGGTTCTGTCAAACTGGGTCAGTATATTCTTGGTCAGGTGCAGCGTTCCACGGATGTGGGTGTGGGGCTGCTTGGCGTGACTGCCAGCTCCCCAAAAATGGTGCTGGTGGCAGTGCAGGGACCCCTGCTGCGAGCTGAGGGCACAGTTGCAACGTGCACAGAGGTAGAAGGAGCCACAAGCACTCAAGAGTGGCCTTGACCTGTGTAGGTCCCTTCCAGAGGGAGGGAGTTACAAGTCTAAAGTTTCCAAAGAACAAAAGCCACTGCTGGAGGCAGTGTAAAACATGGGGGGATTTTTAAAGTCGCCAACGCCAGGAGATTCAACAGAGCAATTTCAAACTTCTACTGGGGAATTCTTTTGCTTGCTTTCCTAATTGCACAGAATTCAGATAAAACCAGTATTTTGTTTTCTCCTCAGCTGATTTTGGCCTCGCTACTCAGCTCAGCCCTGAGCAGAGCAGACGGTGCTCGGTAACCGGGACTCCTTGGTGGATGGCGCCTGAAGTGGTGACAGGTCAACCATATGGCCCCAAAGTGGACATATGGTCTTTTGGAATTGTGGGAATTGAAATGATAGAACAAGAACCTCCTTACTTGGGCGAAAGTTCTGGCACGGTAAGGAGCAAATACTCACTGATCCCACTGTCTTTCTCACCTGTCCCATGTCCTGTGTGCCACTGGACAAAATCCCATTGCCATCTGCTGGAACTACTTCCACCAAGGTCCCCTCCTACAAATGTGCCTGCAACACATCAGCATCTGCTGGACATTTGGTTGCATCAGTGGGGGAACTCAAGCCTTACCACATGCAAACAAACTCCAAACAAACTCCATTCCCACTCAACACTTTCCTTTGGGTTAGTGGTTCCAGTTCTTTTGTCTGTGTAGATGGCCTTAATAACAGGGAAAAAGCATCTTAAAAGTGTGGTTATCTTTCCAGAAACGAAGGAAGGAAACGCAAACCCAACAAAGTTTCTAAAACCGTGGTCTTTAGAGAGGAACCTAACCCTGTGTGCAGTTTCTTCTCACTGGAAAACATGGGCATGAGGGTGTAATGCACAGAGTCTCTTCTGCTTCTTGTGCAGTGCTGCTGAAACACTCAGTGACCGTGTTTCTCTCCTAGCCCAAGCAACATTCTGCACGCCACCAAGCCAGAGCCTGGTGATGTGGAGAGCCTGCCAAAACCTCCTGTTTGTTTCCTGGCACTTTCTGGCATGGGCCTAGCATTAATGCATTGACTTGAGCAGCCAAATGACTAGAGGGTGTCCATAGGGATGGAACCTCTCCTTCTTCTGACCTAGACAATTTTTCTTTGGCTGCAAAAATGGGAAGCTGACATTTTCAGACTGCTGAGAGACAGAGCTGCAAGTGGCTCCTGTGTGCCCAAGCAGGCATTTTCATCCCAATACATTTGTGCAGGCATCTTAATGTGTCTGTGTTGAAGAGGAGATTGTAAATGTTTGTTTTCCTACCTGGGTATTAACTGATGGATTTCCTTTCTTTTCTTCCAATTCCCATTGTTTTCAAGAACAGCACAAAAAGCTGGATGAGTTTTGTTCTAGGGCACGTGCGCTTAAAGGACCAACAAGCACTGCAGAGATGCCTTTCATGTATTAACCCTTGAAATTAGTTAGTATAGCAAAGTCCCTCTTCCAAAAACCATCTCAAGCTGGCATGAATCCTCAGAGAAGCAAATGTCCTTTTGCTGATGTAGTTCCCACTAACTAGGTCAGGCAATGAAATCAGCTGCCAAGGCAAGATCTGCAGGATGGTGGAAAAGCTGTGGCTGCATCGGGGTTTGGGTTTTTGGTTGGTAAAGGAAAGTCACATCTGGGTCTGTGCCAGGGCAGAAACTGCCACTGAAGAACAGAGGTTAAACAAAGGGATCTGGGAGAGCCTTAGAGATGTGAAAACAGGAGGTGGAGCCTGGTGTCTCCTTTCTCTCCAGGCTACATACCTGATAGCCACAGTAGGGACTCCACAGCTGCGGCAGCCCAAGCTCCTCTCGGCTTTGCTGCGTGACTTCCTGAGCTGCTGCCTGCAGACAGACGAGGAGCAGCGCTGGTCTGCCAAGGAGCTCCTGCAGGTAAAATGTGAAGGGGCTGCAGGTGAAACAGGCTCTGAGGGATGGGCTCCTCCTCCACTCAAGCCCAAGGCAGCAGATGAGCCCCCTTCCTCCTCACCTCCACTCTTGCTGCTCTTCAAATGAAAATGGTGAGGAATCCTAGACTGGGCTGGGCTGGCAGGGCCCTGTAAATGTCCTCTGGTGCAAGTCTCCTGCAATGAGCAGGGACATCTTTAAAGAGATCAGGTTGCTCAGAGCCCGTTGCCACCGGAGCCAGAATGGTTGCAGGGATGGGGCACCTACAAGCTCTTGGGGCAAGCTGTGCCAGTGTGGCACCATGCTCTGAGTACACAAGTTCTTCCTTAGACCTACTCTGATTAGATGCCCTTAGTGTTTAAACATATTTGTCCATATCCTATTGTAACTGGCCCTGTTAAAAAAGATGTCCCCCACTTTCTTCAAAGCCACTGTGAAGTCTTGGAAAGTGGCAATAAAGTCTCCGTGGGGCCTGTTCTTCACAAAACTGAATAACTCCAGCTCCCTCTGCATTTCCTGTGAGGAGAGGTGCTCTGTCCTCTGACTGTGTCTGTTGCCCTCTTTTGTGATTTTGTGGAGTGTTCAGCTTTATCTAATGGCGAAAGAATTGAAGTAGAGCAATGCAGGGTACAGAGACATGAAATGGTGGTGGAGGAACCCAAGGAAGCCAGTCCCAGCCTAGGGGTCAGAGATTTGGCTGTGGGCAGGAGGGGCTGTGGGGGGCTCACTGTGAGCCTCTGAGGGGCCCTGGTTGGTGCCCCCCAGCCCACCCTCAGAGGTTTCTGCCATGCAAACAGGGACAGCTGGGAGGGACTTGTCCCAGCCCCATCTGCTGCCTGGCACGCCCAAGCAGATGGGAACTGTGCCAGGGTTACTGGCAGGTTGTGTGGCAGAGAGGGAACTGCAGGGCCCAGTGCCACTGGGCTGTCCCTGCTGGGAAGGAAGGTGCCATCCAGCACACGAGGGGCAGGGCATGGAAAGGCAGACACTGCTTTCTGTCCCTGTGGGAATCAGCACAGTGCCTGTCTTTCAAAGGCAGGCACCTATGTGAGTCATTGGAGTTTCCTGAAAGGAAGAAAACCCAGGGACAGAAAGCGCCATTTCTAGAGCGTTGGCAGGGCAAAAATCCCAGCATGATGAAGACATCACAATAAACAGATGAGTGGGATTCTGGGTCAGGTTTGCCTGTGATGGCAAGGTCTTGCACATTGGGGATGACTGGGGAGCAGATGGTCCCATTGCTCCTCTTTCTGGGTCTTTCCAGGAACTTGATGTATCCTGACTGAGTCCCTGAAGCAATGAGCTTGGAAAGTAATGGTTCACTGTTCTTTGTTGTTTTTTTTTTTTTCCGGTGGACAGCATCCATTTGTAACTTCAGCCAAGCCACCATTCATCCTGGCACAAGTCATCAACTCGGTGAAGAAGACGAATAACCCTAACCCTAAACTCTAAACCTAAAACCTAACCCTAACCTTAAATGCTAACCCAAAGCCTAACCCTATCCCTATCTCTATCCCTTACCCTTTCTCTAACCCCAACCCTAAGCCTAAGCCAAAGCCTAAACCTAAGCCTAGCCCTAACCCTAGGAGACTAGAACATAGCAATCATGTCAAGATGTTATCTCTGTTTTCAATTTGGAGTAGGATTGTAGAGTAGGGTTGCTAAAGAGATTTGTAGCATAGAATTATAGATTAGAGATGTAATTAATAAAGTTTCTGAAACATCAACTCACTTGGAAGATTCTCCTCCTTCTGACCCCTTCAGAAAATTCCACATTTTTTTCTGAATTACCAATTGTTTTTTATTGGTACTAAGTCACACATATGGCTTTTTTTGTATGGTTTCATAAGTGAGGAGGGCTCCTCTTCATTCATCCTTTCCAGACCGCACTGCCTTTGGAATATGAGCCACAGGCTGGTTATGGCACAGCTGAGGTATTTCTAGTTGAGGCAGAAAGGGCAATGGCATTTGAAGGCAAAACCAAAGGAAGAATGAGGCAGCCCAAACATCTTGTGCAGATGCAGGCCTTCAGCTGTGACTGGAGAGCAATGTGGTTCCTGCCACTTGGATTTGTATCCCTAAATGCAATAATCTCTTTGGCTGGAGGAGAGCCTTGCTCAAGTGAGAAAGCAGAAAGATCAGAGAGGGTGCTCGGGAAGGTCTCCTGTGGCGCAGAGCTGTCAGCGCCTGTGAGGTGAGAGCGGGCCCGGCCTTGCCTGGGCTGGAGCCCCAGCAGAGCCCCGGCAGAGGCCGGAGCAGCCTGAGCCCCGGCAGAGGCAGGCTGGAAGGAGGCCCTTGGAGCTGCAAGAGGCAGCAGCCGGGCCCTGGGTGCCTCTTGCTGGGAGCGGGCGAATCCTCCGCTCTCAGAGCCCAGGTGGCAGCTGGCTGCTGCCGAGGGGAAGCGCAGCCGTGCTGGGCACAGCCCGGCCTGGGGGCCATGGCCGTCTGGAGTGTGCCCAGGAGCAGAGAAAGGCCAAGGGCAGCCGCGGGCCGCTGGGCTGCCTGAGGATTCCTCCTCTTCTGCCGGCTGCCCTGCAACTCCTGGCAAAGGCCAGCAGTGTGTGCAGCACTCTGGGCACCGGGGCAGGGAGCCGGGCTGCTCGGCAGGCTGGAGCACAGGGCAGCTCCTTCAGGCCCGGCACTTGTGCCAGGGAAGCGAGGCCAGCGTGAGGCAGGGACAGCTTGGCAGGGCCCATCTGCAGGAGCCAGCGCCTCACGCAGCTCTGGGAGGAAGCGCCTGCAACCCTGCAGTTCTGCACTGAGCCAGAGCAAAGGTGTGAGATGCAGAGTGTTTGGCAGAAATATTCAGGCCCACCAGGCCAGCCTGCTTTGTGCTCTGTGGGGCACAGCAAGCGCTGTGCAATGCAGCTCTGAGCTGCTGGGAGAGAGGCAATCGGGGATGTGCCTGAGGTGAGTCAAGGGCTTAGCTGAAAATGTAATGAGGAAAATTGAAAAGTGCAGATGCGTCGAGGGCCCAGCTGGGAAGAGAATTGGGATAGTAGAAGATTGCATATTTTAGTTAAGATTTTAAAATGAGGTAAGAAGCTAAGTTAGTAATACAGGTAGCAGAAATCATGTGCCTTAGTTAAAGAGTACCAAATATATTAGGAACATAAAGCTAGGAGTGACAGGGATAGAGGAAGCAATTGTGAAGAAGCTGAGACCATAGAAAGACCTTGCCTTAAGAATAATTGAACAGTTAGGAGAGGCTTGGACCATGAGCAGCAGGTCAAAAGGCCTTGCCAACTGGCCATGGCAGGAGAGTTCACCATGAGGAAGACTGCTTTCTTCCTCCCATACAACCACTCCCTCATTTCAAAATCCCACCAATCCAGTTAAGGGAATACAATTGTTCAGCCGTAATAGATATTCAGCTGATAAAAATGCGAAGCAGGCAGGTAATAATTGTGTGTTATGGGTCCTGAGAAACCTAAAGTAAAACCTTTTCTGTAGAAATAGGGAGCAGGAGTCTGCAACTCCTTGCACATGTCTCTGGAAACTAGTTCACATGTGACCACGGCTACAATCAATACCCTTCTTTTCTACTATAATTAGTTGAAGAGTCATCTGTCCGGGCTTCAAGGGTTATGCTGGAGTAGTGAACTGATTTGGATGGGAGCAGAAGAGTTTCAGCAGGCAAGTTTTGGAAGAGATGGAAGGCTCATGTGACTGAAGGGAAAGCCATTTGGAATGGAGAAATGATCCCAAAGTCCATCCAATTGTATCTTTGTGTCTGAATTGAAATCAGAATGATTATTGATAGCTTCATGCAATTTGTCTACAAATTTATCAAAGTCTTCATTCTTTCTTTGACAAATCTGTGTAAAAGACATAGTGTGTAACTTATCTGGAAGTGCAAGAAATGCATTACATGCTAGTTGTTGGCTCATCTGTAAGACTTGATCAATGCTCCTAGCCTGGGCAGTGGCAGTAGCCCCGGGCCCTTTGCCAAGTAACTGTTGTGCTGTTAAACCATACAGAGGATCACCCTGCACTCTAGCTCTTGCAGCTTCTTGAGCACACTTTTCCTCCCAGCTTTTATGAAACATCACCTGCTGATAGGGTGGCATTCTAAGTCTTATTAGGGTATGCACATCAGCTGGAATTAATGCGTTAGATGGAAAAATATACTGCAGAAGTGACTGTGCAAGTTGGCATTTTCAACCAAATTGCGAAAATGCAGCTCTCATCTTTTCTAAAATCTTCCAATCGAAAGGTTCTCAAACTCTACTTGCAGCATTAGTTACTACAAGAAAAGCTTCTACATCATTGGAGAGAAAAGTCCCTTCTACAATAGCTTCTGCAATAACTTTTTTCTACTTTTGTTTTCCTTTGGTGGAGATAAAGCTTGGCCTGCAATTCCTCAGAAAGGATTAGGAGGACCATGCTAGTTTGGGAAATTGACACTGTTTGCCCCTAGCATTCAACAGATGCTTGACATCAGGCACAAATTCCAACGTCCAAAATGTAGTGAGCATCTATTAGGCTCAGACTGCAAGGATAATGTAGAATTGTGGAATTGGCCTTCGGTTATCCTGGCATCACTTTTTACACCAGGATTAGCTTCATCACAGGCCCTTACATCATTCAAACGATTGGCTTGTTGGACAGGAAAACAAATTAACATTACATCTGCAATCCGGAATGAGCTTACCACTGATGTAGGTAGCATACACCACGCTGTGTTACAGGATAGGACTGCTATAAATTTTTTGTTGCTAGCACAAGGAGATGAGCGTGAAGATTTTGAAGGGATGTGTAGCATGAATCTCTCTGACCACTCTGGATCTATTGACAAGAAATTGTCATTGCTTAAGGAGAATATGAAAAAGCTCACAGTGGTTGAGAATTCTTTTGATGAGTGGCTAAAGTCCTGGGGAATAACAGGCTGGCTCAAGGATTTAGTACCCTTTGGCATAATGATACTTTGTCTTCATTTTCAATTCTGCTTGTAGTGCCTTGCTGTGCAGAAAATAATTGAGCGTGCTTTTAAATCAGTCTGGCTTGTGCAAAAACAAAACCGGGGAACTGTTGAGAGTTTTTTGCAGATTGAGGAGTTCTGGCTAGACAAGGGCCATATTCAGCCGATGCACAATCCAACCTGCTTGTACTAATGGACAATGGACACATTCACAAACAATGGATAATGGACATATTCAGAAATGGGGTTGGTATATCCTTGAGAAAAATACAAGAAGAGTCATCAGGACTCAGCAAGTTTAACAGCAAGCTTGGGAAAGAAGGAAAACATTGAACCATGAATGGGCCAAAAGACGACAGCAAGACGCGTGAAAAATTAGGTGATCCAATCAGCATTCTATTTTAGATGTGTAAACAGCTAGGATTAACCAATCATGTATTAGCTAGAGACACGTGGACAGTAGAGATTTATTATAAATATAGTCTTTTTAGGGATAATAAATTTGGCTTCACTGGATCATATTGGTTGTGGTGTGATATCCCTGAACCTCTGCACCCCGCACAAGGGCAGTTGGGGAGGCCCAGCCTGGGCAGCAGCAGAAAGGAATTTCCCTGGCAGGGCAGGGCTGTGGTGCAGCACGTCCCCAGCAGGAGCCTGGAGCAGCCCAAGGCTCTGTGTGGGCAGGCAGGGGCAGGCAGGAGGCAGAGCTGTCAGCAAAGGAAGGGCCCAGCCAGGTGGGGCAGCCGGGGGATGCCGACAGCCTGCAGGGACAGAGGCGCAGGGCAGGGACACCGTGGGACAGCCTGGGCTGCACAGGGCACAGGGATGGGCAGCAGCTGCGAGACAGCCCTGCCAGAGCCAACATGGGCAGCACTTTGGCCGTGGCTGCTGGGCCTGGGCCTGAGGCCACGAGGGGACAAGTGACCCTTGCAGGCCTGGGGCCTCGTTGCCTCCTCGTCCCTGCTCAGACGCCTGGCAGGGGCCGACATGCCAAAACTAAGCTCACAGATGTTGCAAAAGCAGGGGAAAAAGTCAAGAAGGAAGACAAAACTTAGGGGGCAAGATATGAGGGACATGGCATGGACACTTCAGAAAACAACCAAAAAAAGAAAAAAATCTTTCCCAAAGTCAAAGCCATCAAAAGGCATGGCTTGCCATCAAGGGCAGGGACATGCACCAAAGATTCCTCTATTAGTCCCCATTGAAATCGTAAGATTCCTTTTCCCTTCTCGAATGGAAATTTCATTTCCTTTCAGGAAGGGAAAAAGAATCTTGCGAATCCCAAAAGAAAGGCTTTTAAACACTCTGAAAGGCGATAGGTTCCAATGAAAAAAGCAGAAAATCGGGAATTTTAGTGACTTCAAAAAGTAGGCTGTGGGGAAATCTGCTGCATTGCACAGGACCCAAAAATGCCAAAACTAAGCTCACAGATGTTGCATAAGCAGGGGAAAAAGTCAAGAAGGAAGACCCAACTTAGGGGGCAAGATATGAGGGACATGGTATGGACACTTCATAAAACAACCAAAAAAAAGAAAAAAATCTTCCCCAAAGTCAAAGCCATCAAAATGCAGGCAGGCCACATGCCAGCAAGTGCAGGCACATGCAGCAAACCTTGCAAAATTTGATCCCCACTGAAGGCCAAGACAGAAAAGAAGGAGCTACAAACACGCTGGAATGGAGACACCATTAAAGGAATTGCAATTGGAGGAGAAAAAAAGAAAATTTGGGAAATGCACTGACTCTAAGAAAATGGCCCGGGATTATGTCAGGTGCAGTGCAAAGGACCGAAACATGCCAAAACTAAGCTCACAGATGTTGCAAAAGCAGGGGAAAAACTCAAATAGGAAGACACAACTTTGGGGGCAAGATATGAGGGACATTGCACGGACACTTCAGAAAACAACCAAAAAAAGAAAAAAATCTTTCCTAAAATCAAAGCCATCAAAAGGCAGGCAGGCCATCAAGGGCAGGGACATGCACCAAAGATTCCTGTATTGGTCCCCATTGAAATCGCAAGCTTCCTTTTCCCTTCCCGAAGAAAAATTTCATTTCCTTTTGGGAAGGGAAAAGGAATCTTGTGAATCCCAGAGCTCACAGAGGTTGCAGAAGCAGGGGAAAAGGTCAAGTAGGAAGAAAAACTTGGAGGGGAAGATATTAGGGACATGGCATGAATACTTAAAAAAAAAAAAAAAAAAAAAATCGTTCCAAAATTCAAACCCTCCCAAATGCAGGCAGGCCATACGCCAGCAAGTGCAGGAACATGCAGCAAAGCTTGCCAAAATGGACGGTGAATCTTGTTTCTTGATCAGAAGGCTGGATTTATTGATACATGATATATAACACATTATGACTATACTAAATAGAATAAAGAGAGAGAAGTTTCAGATGCTGCTGCTAAGCTAAGAATAGAAAGAAAGAATCTATAACAAAGTTGTGTCCAGGGACTCTGTCCCTAGCTTGTTCCTGTGATTGGCCCTTCATTATAAACATGGGAACATGAACCAATGACAGGTCAAAATAGGTGCATCCTATTGCATTTCACAGCAGCTGATAACAATTGTTTGCATTCTCTTCTGAGGCCTCTGCCTTCCAGAAGAGGCAGAAATCTGAAAGAAAGGATTTCTGTGAAAAAATGTCTGCGACACCTCGGCTTTTGGATTTCTGTGCCAGGAAATTGCTGCACTTGGGCTGTGCCAGAATAGGGAAATTTCCAGATCTGGGCACTGGCAGTGCCAGCAAACAGCCCATTTCAGGCTCCAGGCTCCAGGAAGGACTGGATCTGGATGCCTTCCTCTTTTCTTTCCTTCTTTCCTTCCTTCTTTCTTGGGATCCTGCTGCCAACAAACTCCAGATTGGGCAGTGCTGGCAAGGGGAAATTGCCAGGTTTTAGCTTTCTTTGCCAGTAAATTCTGGATATGGGTGGTGCCAGAAGAGGAAAGTTTCCAGATGTGGGCACTGGCAGTGCCAGTGCACACCAGATCTGAGTGGGGAATGTGACAGCACTGGGAAATTGCCAGATGGTAATTTTCTGTGGCAGCAAATTGCTGGAATTGTGCTGTGTGCCCAGGTGGCCAAGAAGGCCAATGGCTCCTGGCCTGGATCAGGAATGGTGTGGCCAGCAGGAGCAGGGCAGGGATTCTTCCCCTGTGCTCAGCACTCCCTGGGCAGCACCTCGAGTGCTGTTTGCAGTTCTGGGGCCCCAGTTTAGGAAGGACATGGAGGGGCTGGAGTGTGTCCAGAGAAGGGCAGTAAGGTTGATGAGGGATCTGGAACACAAGAGCTGTGAGGAGCGGCTGTGGGAGCTGCTGGGGTTGTTTATCCTGGAGGAGAGGAGGCCCAGGGGAGACAAGGTGGTGTCAGGGCACGGATTGGACTTGATGATCTCCATAGCCTGTTCCACCCTTGCTGATTCTGGGATTCTCTGAAAGAATACTTGGAGCAGTTGACCGATGAGCCCTGGGCCTGCTGTTCAGAAGCTCCAGCAGCCCAGGTCCCTCAGCTTCTCCTGCCCGCCCCAAAGCCCCTCCTGTCAGTCCTGCAGAGCCTCTGCAGCTCCTCCTCACTGCCCAGAACAGGGAGCCCCAGAGCCAGACACAGCAGCCCAGATGTGCCCCCCTGCCCTGGGGTGCCGCTGGCAAGGGAGCAGCACCAGGCACTGCAGGAGCCTGCAGACAATTGATCTGAAGGCCAAAGCTCCTTAGCTCCTTCTGAAAGAGCAGGAACAGTTCCTCATTCCAGAGTGGTGGAATGCTGGGCACTGCAGCTCCGGGTGAGGACTGGACACAAGTTTGCTCCCACTGAGTGCTGTGATGGGTTCTGCAGGATCTCTCGGCTCCTGGGCTTGCCAGGCACAATGAGGAGAGAAGGAGCCAAGTGCACTGATGTGGGAAATGGATATGTAGAAAGTTTTTAGGGCCTAATAGAAGGCCCACACAGTATGAATCTGTATATAAATCTTGAGACAAGAAACGCTAACTTAAAAATTTCCATGGAATAGGACAGATATTGTTGAGAGAGAAATGGAGCAGGAAAAGTTTCAAAAGATGGCCTTGCAAATAAGATTTTGGAGAAACAGAGCTATGAAAGATGCATTGTCATGGCACCCACAAAGAGTATTTTTAAATAATTGGCTTGAAGGCATCTACAACATGGCATGGCAAAAGGCTGATAGACCGAGAAACGCTTATAATGTATTATAATTAGGAAGTAGCTGGCTTCTGATGGTGATGGCGTGAATTATAACATCTGTATTGTCTCACCATTCTCATGAGACTGAAAATAGAATAAAAGTTTTTAAAACACCTCTCAGTTGCCCCATCTCTAGGTCAAGAAAAGAGTATTATCCAACACACTGACACACCTTTGCCTCGAGCATAGCCCAGCCTGGACCAAACACACTGAAAGGTTTCCCCTGTGGCCCATGTCTCGAAACATCAGGTCTGCTGTTTGACAACTCAGGTTGGGTTTCTGTCAAGGAGTTCCCTCAGAAATACTGGGTTTGTCTTCCTCTGTGCCTTCCCCTCAGCAGCCTTGGGGATGCTCCTGTGTGAAGCCATCTGTCCCACACAGTTTGAGACAACTTCAAATAGGATATTGTGCAAGAAGTTGTCTCCTCTAAAGTGTGCCAACAATCCCTTTCCAGCAATAGGAAATTATTACTAATGGATGGAAGTGGAAAACCCCCAACAGTTTATTATCAAACAGAATCCCCCCATGACACGCGTCACAAGAAGGCGCCGGGGTCTCTCTCGGAAGAACAGGAGCTGTCACGGAGCAGTTCCAGCAGCTGATGGAAGCTCGGGGACTCATCCGGTGTCGGCTTTCTCCCAGGGCAGAGCTCCACGGAGCGGGCAGGGCAGTGAAGCAGCTGGGCTGGAGCCCCTCGCTGCCTTGTCTCCCCGGCGTGGCTCAGCCCACAGACTCTCGGGCTGGGAGCGGGGCCGCTCCGCTCCTGCCGGCACCGTGTCCCTGGGCTGGAACAAACAGTTTCCTGCCAGGAGAGCCCTGCACACTGCTCCACAGATCTTTCATAAAGGCCCAAACCAACTCCAAACACTCTGTCTGCAGCAGCTTTTCACAAAGGGCTGCAGCAATCCAGGACAGCTGCAAGTGAGTGTCGGAAGGCTCTTGTCTTGTTCCTGACAGCAGAATTCTTGATCATCTGATGCAGTTTTATTCAGATGTAACATGAGAGCTGAGGTTTTTTTGTTAAAATATTTCATGATGAGTAACAAGCCTTGGGTGCATGAGGTACAGGACTGACATGCCAAAGCATGAGCATATCCTCCAAGGTGGCAGTTTAATTGCCCATTTTATTACTCTTGTATTTACTCCACACTAATAAGGAAAACCAAGCTCTGCTTGGAGGCAAAACAGGCATGGGATACACTACAGTCCCTCGCAGGCTCAGCAAGGCTGGCAGTGACAAAGCAGGCCGTCTGCTTCATTGTGAACCACTACAGAGCTGCATCCCAATCTGGTTTAGGTAGCGTGGTATTATTAAGAGTTCCTTTTCTGCATGAGACACAAAAAGGAGATCCCAAATGATCTTCATGCAAGCATGCAGTAAAGAACTGCTCCTGCTATCCTAACGAAGCGTTTGCTTTGGCCATTACACTCTTCCCATTCATCTTTTGATGCAGACACTTCAGGTTTTCTCTCACACCCCTGCAAGGCTGGCAGTCGCTGTTTCCCAGTTCCTGTTCTTCCCTAGAGATGGTGCAGTGGCTGCTTCGAAACAAAAAGCCCTGAGATCTGGATAGTTTGAAGGAGCATGAAATGCTAATTAAGTGCTCATCTTGGTAATACCCAGGTCTGCACTGCCCAGTGCTCTGAAGCAGCAGCAGCAGGACCATGCATCATTCCTGCTGGTGGATGTTCATGTTTCTGGTGTGCAAGAGCAATGACTTTGAAGAGGGACAAAAATGCCCCTCTTCAAACACTGGCTGTGCAAGGAGATGTGAAGTTTCACAGCCTTTTCTAGGATATTTTAGAAAGATCTAAGAGAATATTGTGGCATGGAGTAGGTCCCTAATTTTGTCTCCAGAGGAATCCCCAAAGGGCACATTGACTCTGCTGCTGATGGCAACCCCATAAGCTCATGGACCAATTTTCCCTGCAATGTGCCTCCCTGCCTGGGCTTTACTAGGCCGGGACTAGACCCAGAGCTAAGCAAACACATGCAGCCAGGTGACATTGTGTAACATCAGAAGCTGGCAACTGTGGAGAGTCTGGTTCTAGCATGGCTTAAAGAAAGAGGCCATGAAGGTATACAGTTGATGGAAAAGTAAAAGGTAGTTGTAAAGCATTTCCCAGGCTTGATTCTATAAATAGTTAGGCTCTCTCAAGCACCACTTGTTAAACAATAAGATTCTCAGACAGTCTTCCCATAATAGGCAAACATTCTGTCCTTGGGCTCTCTGAGAACACTGATCCTGTTTTCAATAGACAAACCACAGGTATTTTAAACAAAAGGAAGGGGTAGAGTTTTCTCTGTAACCTATCGTGAGCTTGGATTTTGCAATATGCATGAAGTTAATTAACACTGTTATATAAAGTGGCTGATTGATCAATAAATCAAAGTCAACGCTGATCAACGACAAGGTGGGTTGGCTTCCTTCGCTTTCAACAGGCAACCATGAGGACTTTGCTGCCAAAAGGTTACAGTTTGCACTGGGCCCAAAGGCAAAGCAAATTGAAATGTGAAGTTTAAAAGCTTCAAATGACTATGAAAGGAAACTGCAGAATAATTTCTGGAAGTGCAGCATTGTCAATGATCATGCAGCCCACCAAGAGCTGGAGCTGAATCCAGAATTGCTTCTTCCAGCTGTGCAGGAATTCATTCCACTGGCAAGCACTGGTCCATGGGAACAAATGATCCCCTAGCTCTGGGCTGAATGGCACCCAGGCTGCAGTGCAGATTTGAGGAACCCTTGTCATTTGTTATTGGCCTCCCAGGGCACTCATCCTTCTGCAAACAAGGGGCAAACAACACAGCTGCACTGCTGTCCCTGATAAATATACATGTGCCAAAGCAGTGCATCATTTCCCAGTGAAATACATGACTTCTTCTTACCTATGGAATTGTGATTGAAGACACCTGTGAGGCAGATCTGTGGGAGATTGCAAAGGAGCAAAGCTTTGGGATTTGGGCACACTTCTCTTGGTTTCTTTGCTCAGGCCTTTGGTGAGCACAGAACATACCTAGGTAGAAAACCTTTGACTAGATAGGATCTTTTGGAGCCATTGTCCCCCAAACATGTCCATGTGTGGCCCCGTTGTAATGCCAAGTAACAAAGAGCAGCACAGATGACACAAAGAAAGCATGGCCAAAGAGGAAGAGGAGAGGCCCAATGAGGAAAGGATGTGGTGAGACACTGGCACACCGAGTGAGCTGCACTCCCATAATCTCTAGGCTAGCAGGTGCTGGTCTCACATTCTCCTCTTGGTTTATTTAAATTTTATTTATTTACTTACTTTTTTTCATCATCAAAATAAAATATATACAATTAAAAATATGTCATCAAATTTTAAAGATACAATCAAAACACATTAATTCAGAACTGTATCTAAAGATCAGAACATATGTACAGCTGTAACTATGAAGCCTAACACATCAATCCTAATCTGCAAACACTCTTCATACAGGCGGCAGCTTCTTCCTGAGCTTGGAGGAAAGAGAGCTCTTCTGGAGGGGGAGGCGAGGACTTTGTGGGTGAGGGAACATCCGAAGTGTCCAGACAAAACTTCTCAGTAAGACTGTAACCAGTCAGATCTGCAAAATGGAGACACAAAGTTTAACAGAGAGGCAAAGTTTAGCAGAGGCCACCATGCAAACCTAAAGCATCTGAAGCTCTGTATTTCATGGGACACATTTCCTGGAGATGTGTAAACAGCTGCACAGGGAAACATGCTCCTGCTGGCAGACACTGAGGCAGGCCAGGGCAAACCCTGAGCCACTTGCCCAGAGCTGGCACAGGCCCAGCCTGGCCTCGGGGCTGCCCTGGGACAGCAGGGAGCCCAGAGCCCTGTGCTCCCCAGGAATGGCTCAGCTGCACATGCACCCTCCTGCTCCTCTGCCTGCCCCACAGCTCAGCAGCCCCACAGCTCCAGGGGCACTGGCAGCAGCACAGCTCATTGCAGGGGCACGTGCAGGGCACAGCTGTTCCCTGGCAATGTGCACAGCCTCTCTGGGCTGCCACAAGACCCTTCCTGCCAGCAGAGAGTGGCCCAGCTCCCCCCTCACCTCTGCGTGCGGCTGAGCCATGATTGCCTTCACCTTGTCATTAATCTGGAGTTGCTCCAGGCCCCCATGCCATGACTAGGAAGGGCAATGGAGAGAGCAGGGCAGATGCACACCCTTCCTTAGCATTCTGTCATTTTTGGCACAGCTCAAAAGGCAAATCCAGAGGTGTCCAACTCAGCGCTTCCTCAGCTTTCTGGAGAACATCTCGCCTTCACCAGCCCAGCATTTTGGAGAGGTTTTCCCGCACATGTGGAGGCTTGCTGGCAGCACATTCCTTCAGCTGGGTGCCCATCACCTTGCAGAGGGCAGAGGCCAGCTTGGTGGCCACGGTGCGGACGTTGGCGCTGCGCACAGGCAGCGCCTTGTTCTCCAGGCAGGACCAGAGCACGGGCAGGGCGTCGCGCTGGACGACTTCAGGGCTCCTGGCATGAACCCCCTGCACAAGCACTGCCGGGACAGAGACACAGCTCCTTACCCACCAGCCTCCCTGCAACAAGGATCTGCCTCTGCTTCTGCTTCTTGCCAGCCTCTCTGGCCAAGAGCAGCAAAATAGCACCCAGAGCCCCTTGGTCCAGGAACAGGCAAAGCAGCTGAGCATCTTGGAAACAGAACCACCATCCCCTCAGCACTAATTGCTCCAACCAGAGCCTTGTCCCTGCGGCAGACTTCCTACCTTTACTAAATTATTTCACAATCTCTGCATGAATAATGAATGAAATGTCCAATTGCCTTTGATTTCCATTAAGAAGTTGTCGAAACCCACACTGAAGATTTGGAAATGCACCATAGAGAGGAAATGGAGAGATTTCTAATAAAAGGGATGATTCCATTTTTGTAACTTTGATGCCAAGTGCCAAATGTCTAATCTGGCTCTTCCCTGTGCTCAGCGGCACACAGCAAAGGGCAGGATTAGAACACACCTCAAAACTCCAGCCCACCAGAGATGGCTGCTGCCTGACAGCTGGATGAGAAACATCAGTGGCCAGCTGGTGTCTTTGGCAGAATGCTTTTGGGGCTTCCAACAAATAGCTGTTTCAAACCTCAGGGTGTCTTAGAGAATTACCCAGACCCCATTGCCTTGGCATTTGGGCATCTCCACATTTTAATGCCATTTCCCCTCTCAATCTTAATGGCATTTTTTCCTATAATGTCCACTCAAATAGGGGCATAGAGAAAGAAAAATGCTACACAGGGGACTGAAAGGTAACCAAAACACGAGTGTTTTCTCACATTGTCTCTGAAATCTCTCTGCCCATTTTCCTAACTGAACTGTATCAAACATAGACAAAAGCTTACTACCAACAGGCTCCTTGCCACAGGCAGATTTGGCTAAGATATGAAAACCTGAAATGCTCGGGAGACCATTCTTATTTTCTGATCAGACAAAATGTTATCTAGAAGCCATTTAATATTCTGTGGTGGAAGAGACTTCATTTTCTCTATGCTGTTAATCCACCAGCAGACATCAACATTGAAAGAGCTCCTGCAAGTACGCAAAACCAATTCTGCTAAGCAGAAAAGGGTTATGGTACCCATTTTAAAATGGGAATTCATTTCAGTTTAAATGCAATTAAAGACATCGGTGACTACTGAACGTGAGGAACAGTTGTCCGGTCCTGCTAAATCTCAGAGAGAACATCTGCTTTTTCTAAAGTAGTCCTAATTTATGGTTAATTCCTTTATTTGAAAAGGAGATCAAAAGAACTGCTAAACTAAATGCCCGATTGCTGGAGATCTACTTTATTCAAATGCTCTTTAAAGGGCCTTTGACATTCCCAATCTCAGAACATGCCCTTTTGAGATTCCTAATGAAGACACAAAGTATATTAAACCTTACATTCAAAGAAATGGGCATAATTAGCAGTGGATTTAGCCCCAGTTGAAGCAAGGCTATCAATCATCTTCTCTGCTATATATTGAGATTATCCTTTTTCCATTCCTTGGCTCTTGCTGACACAGCAAGCTCCTCTGAGGAATCAATTATCAGCTGCATGTGTAGCATTTTGGGCAGCGCTGACACAGGCAGACACTGTTTGCACACCCTGAAAGGCTCAGTCCAAGGACCCTCTGAGAGCACAGGCAGGGAGCCTCAGCACTCTGCTCCTGTCCCTGTGCCCCAGAGGCTGCCTTGCACTAAACCCGTGCCTCTGGTACCTCTGTTGAGTTCTGGCCTAAGCTGTGACCCCCAGGCCCTGCACGGTTCAGCCTCAAAACTTTCCAAGAGAAAAACAAGAATTCTGTGAGGACAAAATAAACGGATGCTCTGAAACAGCATTTGCCACCATTTCCCCTCAAAGATCACAGATGTCCCTGAGCTCCCCAGAGAGGAGCCAGCTGGGGCATTTTTAGCCCTCCCTTTGCTGGAGGTGGTTCTGAGATGCCCCAGTGAGAGCTCAGCCCCAGGCCGAGCGCCGCCCCCATCTCAGGTGCTGCCCAGCCCTGCAGCAGCCAGGGAAAACCTGCCAAACCCACCTGCCTTGGCCATGGGGCAGCAGGGACAAGCTCAGCACCTCCTGGTTTGGAGGAGCTGCTCTGCTGTCTGCTCACAGGCATTCCCTGTAAATGCTCCCTGGGAAGAGCTCTGGGCTCAGAAGGGGAGGCCAAACCTGTGATACGCTCGGTGACATCCAGCAGGGCTTGGCCACTCAGGTGATTCCATTGGTAGCTGAACTCTTTCAGCAGGGACACTTGATCTACAAGGGAAACACACGTTTCTGCTCACTTTGCTCAGGTCATAGGAGAAAGGGCAGGGCCAACCCCATTTTATAAAATAAAGTACATTTCTGTGGATTTTTGAATCCTTTTCTTCTTTCCTTCCAGCCTGCTTGCCAAGGTTTTAAGTTCCAAAAGAAAAGCTCTCCTTTCACATTTATAAATCCAAAGTTGTCTGCTGTAGCAGGAGCTGTGTTAAAACATTTCACATCAGGGACCTCAGGAGTTCAGTCACATGGAAGCAGTGAAAAGGTTTTGCATCCCAGAGCACAAAGGAAGAGCCCCATACTTGGGACACAGAAAGGCACTGAGTCAGGCAGTTCCTGAGTTCACAAAGCAGCTGGGGAGGAGAAAGTGGAAGCTCCCCTTGAAGACCTGCCTCTCCAACACTCCTTTTTTCAGGCATATTCCCCCAGTGCAGCATTCTCAGAGCTGACATAAATCTGTGTGGCAAAGGAATTTAGAGCAGCCCTTGCCTATGTAGTTAATTGCTGTGGCCATCTTGCCCCACGCAAAACAACACGTGGAACAAGGCATCATTGACAGCTGGGTTTATACCTGTTTGATATAAACAAATGAACTTGGTGAATCACAAGTTCCCCTTTGAACATAGAAGACAAAGAAGAAAAGTGGGAAATAGGCAGCTAATGCCTCTAATGTAGAGCCTTGCAGGTGGCTGCCCTGCAGAAGCTCTGATGGGTGAGTGTCCCTTCATGCCAACAGCAAAGCTGTTCACTTGGGAAGTCAGACAGGGCCCAAGCAAACTCCAAACCCCCTTTGCCCCTGAACTGTAGCAGAGCTGTAGCCCAGGACTTGCTCTTCAGACAAGCAGCACAGAGCCAAGGGCTCCTGGGACTGTTGGGAAATGCTGATCCCATTCCAGCCTGTTGGGGATGGTGCATAAGGACTGCACCTGCACAGCCTCTGGTGGGTGTCAGCTGGAGGGTTCCCCAGACAAGAGCAGCTGTCAAGGCACTCAGCGCTCTCTTGTGCAGGAGAGACAGAGACGAAGCTGAGGAGAGTCCCTGCCAGGGCTCAGCCTTACCCAAATGAGCAATGGATTCTCCCAGTGCTTTCACAGCTGCCCCACGAACCCTGGGATCCTTTGAGTTCAGGTTCTTTGTTATTCCTTCCACCAAACCAATGATCACCGGGTTCAAGGCATCTTTCAGGGCTCCTGTGATTTCAGCCAGCACATCCAGTGCCCTCTGCTTCACTTTCTTGTGGCTGTCAGGTATTCTCAGGACAAAATAATCAAAAATCTGTGAAGAGAACAAGCAACGTGAAAGCTGGATTCAAATGCCCCTGTTTGAAGAGCGGCTGTAGCAGTCAGCAATGTCAAAGATGAAAGTGATCCTTTCTGTCAGGTCAGCACTCGCTTGCACAATGTCACTGTTTTCCTGTGGGCCACTCACTGGAATGGTGGCACAACCTCATGCTGGTTGAAAGATTTTCTTCTGTTTTAGGAGGTTTGGCTGGGGACCGAATGGTTCCCATGGTATTTCTCTCCATCTATAAATCATTAAATCAATTCCATTTATTAATGCTAAAGAATACCTTTGCTTTGAATGGAAGCAGATGTTTACAATGCCTGGTTTTCTAAACAGTTCCCTCAAGTACTGAGGGCAATTCTGATTTTGCCAAAACTATGGCTGGAGGAGATCTAAGTTTTCTTATATTTATTTCTGAGCCAGTGTCTGGAGAACAGCAGGGCCCTGATCAACTCTTCCAGGATCCAGACAATTTCTCTAAGTGACAGGTGGACTTGTGAAATGTAATGTGCTGTACAGCTCTCATTAGAGCAGGTTCAGTCCCTTGACAGCCACATTATCAGGCACCTTTCCCTGGAAAAAGGGAAAAAGCAGCTACTGGGAGGAGAAGGCAGAGATGAGTCCTTAGCTGTTTTCCTCCTTTTCCAAAGAGAAAAAAAGACCCTCCAAGAAGGGACAGCACTGTCTTTACCAAGAGGAGTAGGAACAAGGATGGAAATGAGTAGCCAGAGCTGTACCTGTGTAAGACACGGTGGAGTATATAAAAGTATACTTAAATAAAACAACTGGGTTTAAACCAACCCAGCCTGATACTTCTCTTCCCTGTGCAAACCCATTTTTGGTCTAGAGAACAATTGCCATGCTTTCAGGGGCTGGATTCCCTTCACTTCACCCAGCTGGGAGTAGGAGAGAGCAGCAGTTACACCAGCAGAAAATTCTGCCATCATCTGATGAACAGCATCAATAGGCACCTGCCAGACAAATACAGCTGGACTGAAATGACTTGTCCTGAAGCCTGGACCTGAATTAAATTTTTTCTGGGTAAGAGGGACCAGCGTGTCCCAAACAGCCAGGACAGAGTGCCAAGACACACTGAATTAACTTTGCTGCTACAGGCTGAGGAAAGGAGCTAAAGGAAAGGAGCAGTGAAGGTACCTTACATACTTGGGCAATGTTAGTGGAGATGAGCTGGGGGCTGGTTTTGCCCAGGTCTAGGAGGAGTTCCACTCCTTCCATCCGTGCCTGAAACCCCTTGGCTTCCAGGAGATGGTAAAGCTTCTGGAGCAGCTCTGTTTCTTCCACAGCTGGAGGTGATGTGACCTGGGCTTTTGCACGGGGTAGGAGGTGTCCAACAGAGGGAGATTTCACCCTGGAAAATAAAACCTAATGAGGACATGGTGGTGATAATTATCATAGCATGGCATCCCCATAGTGGAAATAATTAGCATTGACTCCATGATTCCAGAAGGCTGATCAATTGCTATGCTTTGCTATGCTGAAACTCACTGCCCTCACAGACAGTCTGATACAGACAGACCAGATTGGGCAATTGAATCCAAAACACCATCACCAGTGACCAATTAAGAAATTACCCTTTGGTAAACAAATCTCCATAACACAATCCACATGTTCACAACAACAAGTGCAGCAAGTGAAGATCAGAATTGTTTCTCATTCTTTTCTCTGGTCTTCTCACAGCCTTCCCCAGAAAAATGCCTGGGAAAGTTGTGCCTGCTGCTCTCTATGGAGACAGCTGCAGCCACAGACAATACCTGCAGTTAATTGTGAGCAAAACATCTTGAGCAGCTTTCCTAATCATGTGATTTCAAGCTGGAAAATCATGAGGCTCTGAAGAACAATGTGGACCTCATGACAATCAGTATGGCTGACAATCTGCAAGTGACATTCTCACCACTGCTCACTCAGGAAAACCAAGGATGAGATGCATCTGATCTATCTTCAGATGGCTGCCAGGGCACACAGGTCACTTTGCTTTGTGGAGAAAGAGAGACACTACTGCCAAGTTTAAATGCCTCCTCATATGGGACGTGTGTGTCTTAGAATAAGGAAACTCATCACTCTGGAGAAGTGTCTCTGCAACCAGGCATGACAATCTGGAAAAGTAGCTCAGATGCATCTGAACAGATAAACAGGGCCATATTTGCAAGACTCAGAAAATCAGTAACAGAGATAAAAACAGAAGCCAGACATCCCAGAAATACGCTCACATTTCATTTGCTTCCCTGGAGATCAGATGCACAGCTTAACAACCCCACTGGGAACAATTCTCCTGATCAACCTGTCTCTTCCATGAGCACAGGAAGATGCCAGCTGTGCTACTGAGGCATGTGGTCACTTTCCTGCCACTGCTGAGCAGGACAGAGCTCAATAAATCCCCTCTGCTATCAGAGGAGAACAGGTACAAGCAGCTCTGCAGCTGCCATGAGGAGACAGCAAGGAGCAAATCCCTGTCTTAAATGCTGATTGCAGTACAGGAGGAAATAAACCAAACATGCTGTCCATCAAGCAAATTACTTGCAGGACAGGAATATCAAGGCAAAAAGTCCACATTGAGACATCTGTTGACTGAAGTAGTTCAGGAATTGCCTTGCTACTTACTACTCAAACTTGGTACTGTTTGAGGGAAAGAAAATCATGATTCAGCCAGGCCAAACCTCACAGATGAGAACTGCATCTTTGTGGAATGGTGTCTTGCTTCCAGATTGAGATTTCTCATCAAAACACCCATCTGAAAAAGACTCCATTCAGGTGAAAAAAAAAAAGCCCTGTTTTATAGGGGCCTGAGTAAATATATGTATGGCAGTAAAAGATCTCTGTATTGTATAAGTGACCCTGCCCTGATTCTAGTTATTGTAAATGGGCTGCAGCTGTGATGTCCTTAATTGGGCAGCAGCTTTGGCCCATGGAGGTAGCTGGGATAAAAGGGGGTGAGGCATTCAGGGAGGGCTGCAGAGGAGCCCTGGTTGAGAAGCAACAATGACACTGCTGTGAAGAACTGCTGTGAGAAAACCACTAAGAAGGTATGAGACTCTGGCAATATGATATACAACAATATGATTACAACATTGTTTGAATTTACTTGTCCCGAGTCAGGTAGCAGAAACTTGGCTCTCTCCCAGCCTCCACAACACTGCCCTTGCCACTGCACTGGATCGTCTGAGCTGCCACCAATGGGTGTCTGTTTGTCTCTCCGTTTTTGTGGACACCCCTCCAGAGAAGTTGTGTTCAGCACAATGCACAAGTAGACATTTTTTATCCTAGAGCATATCCTAGAGTAGGGAAAGGAAACAATCTGTGGCATTGGTCATCTCTGCCAGGCAGTTTTTCCTGAGGAAGAGGCATGTAAAGCTTGTCATGTGCTTTGTCACATCTGACAAAAGTGCTCAGCACCGTTTGCCAGCAGACAATGTGGCCTGGGGCTCCTCTGAGCCATCGTTCCTCTCCTTCACCGGCTCCTTGACAGATGGGCCTTCAGCCTTCTGGTTTTCCATCCCCTACAAAGACACAGAGAAACCCCATCAATCTTTAGAGTATAAAACAGGAAATTCCCTGTTGAAAACATAAGTTAGAGCCAGGATCACTGCTACCAAGGCTTAGGGAAACATTTCCTAACTTACAGATGGAAACAGACCAGAGATTCAGTGATGCCAACTCTTTGTTTTCAATAGCCCAAGGCAGGTTATGGGTGCTACCAGACTGAACAGCAGTCTAAAATCCAAAATTCCTTAGTCTTGATCATAAATGGGAATAATGCAAACTGGCAGACAACGAGTGTTTGTGAAGGAATCAACAGAATAAATTGGACTCTTTTGGGGGTTGGCCCATTGTGTTGGAAGTCAATTTGGTTCAACACTCACTCTCCCTGTGCCTGCACAAAGGCAGGCTCCCTTCTATAATGTTGATAACAAAATATAAAATCCTCCCTCAAGCAAACAAAGGATTTTCCACTGGATGCTGCTGAATTCACCAAGCTTCTTCCAGCCCCACATGGCTGGACAGCAGGGCAGTATTCCCAAAAGACAGACAGTCATTGTAGTAACTAGGATTGACTTGGACATCTTTTGTAAATTTGGGAATTTTCTTGGCACTACTACTTCCAGTGTCCTTTGCAAAGACTCTATTATCTTCAGAAGCACAGTTCTCACTTAATTGCTTTACAGGGGGCAGGGTAGGGAGAGCATGGTGGGGGCTTACGCTTAAATGTAAATCCATTTTCTCCTCTTTCCCTTTCCTCTTTGTGACCAATATTGAAAATATTCAAAACCCCACTTTTCCCTTGTAATATCAGTTCCTTTGTGATCTGCAGATGAACAGGCTCAGGATTAACATCTCATTCCCAGGAGCAAAATGATTCAGCAGAAGAGGAATGAGCTAAAGACAGATTGGGTATGTTTGATCTCATATTAGCAGTGGCAATACTTGCACAAAGGAGACATTTCTCCTGCCAAGCACTTATTTTCTTCTTAATACTTGTCAGAATATCTTCCAGGTCACGGGGGGAAAGAGATTGTTCCAAAACTGTTTTAAATTGTTGATGATTGAGCAACATCTTCACCATCTCCTGTCCATAATGCCTAAGGAAGGAACGAAGGAAGGAAGGAAACAAAACAAAAGTGAACAAACACAGGAAGAGCGTTACCAGAAGAGACTGATACGTTAAACTCATCAGGTGCAATCCCTGCATAAGAAGGCATTGCCTACTCAGCAAAGAGGGAGATTTACCTCACTTGACACTGCACAGTGCTGTCAGCTGAACACAAGAGGCAAGAGGCGAATGTGGGGCCACAGAAAAATACCATTTCACTCTGAAACTGGGGGTGTGCTTCTGTGGCATCAAAGGATCCCAGGGAGCAAGCAAAACACATCTGCTTTGTTGTCAGAGACTATTAGCAGTGTCTTGCTGCCATTGCACAATAATTTGCCTGTCTTTACCTGGCAGGGAAGCCAGGACAAAACACCTCATGCATCCTATTGATTATTCTATACTATGGGTATGCACAAGGGCACCTAGTTGCTCTGGTGTTCTTGGCAGCTATTCATGGGAATTTCTTTACCAAAGGAAGGGGATTTTGGTGATTTGGGTTGATTTTGCCAGTAGGAAACCACAGTTTTCTTCAAGAAGAAGTTTGGAACTCACTGAGCCACAGATGACAGCATTCTAGAAATCTGCAGAACAGGTTTAGAAAGACTGAATATTTTGGCTAAAGACCCCTGAAATATTTCTAGAAAGTCTGAAGTTAATGAAGAATGGATGTTGGGGTCCTTCAGTGATGAACATTAGCCAACACTTTGGCTTTGTGTTGTGCACCGAAGGCCAAACAAAAGTGTTGGACTGGCTGATTTGAGCTCTTTTGATCTCAGTAAAGAATCCTTCAAGCCACAGGAAAAAGGTGGCAATGCTCCTTTTTGCTGGCCAGCCTCAGGTTTCCCAGTACAGCCATTTGCCCAGGCAGCCCAGAGCAGTGGTCACAGTGCCAAGATTGACAGAGCTCAAGAAGAGTTTGGACAATGCTCTCAAGCCCATGGAGTGACACTTGGGGTCACTGCACATGGCCAGGAGATGGACTCGATGACCCTGATGGGCCCTTCCAACTCAGCATATTCCATGGTTCTATGACCCTTATTCACACCGTGAGGAAACTTCATATTCCCTTTAGTTTCCACTCTTGTGTGGTTTCACCTTTACAGCCAGACACAAAGCGGTTTTCCTGTTTTGGGAGGTGAAATGAAGATCATTACTTGTGTCCTTGTGGCAGTCCTGAGCAAGCTTCCCTGCCACGTGTGGCAGCCTCTCAGCCCTGGGGGTGCCTGCGAGCTGGGTGACTCCAATTCTCTCCACCAGGGACAGGAGGAGTTGGGCCGCACACTCGCGCCCCGGGGCGGGGCGGCTGCTGGGGAGGAGAGAGCAAACCCTGGGCACAGGGACAAGGAGCAGCGGCAGCGCCGGCCTTGGCCAGAGCCGCTCCCTGCCCTTGCTGGGGGAAGGAGCCTGGGCTCTCCCTGCACCTTCAGACACCTGCACAAGGCTCTGTCCCCAGCTAAACACAAAGGCAGCATTGCACACTAGGCCTGCCGGCACGGGAGAGGGAGGAATTCAGTCTCCCTGCACTGTCTGATACTCAGTTTCTTTCACAGTATTTACTCAGAGGAAGATTAAAGAAATAGATGACATATGAATAATTTAGAAATTAAGGACAATTGATGCTGACCCATGAGAGGGCACCAAGTACACAGAGCTACAGCAGGACTGAGGCTCTTTCCACCCATTTATCCCCAAATCTGCAGACCTTTGGAAAACAACAAATGCAGTGAAAACACGTGGTGGGCTGTGAAGTTGCAGAATATCCAACAATGCAGCCTGTTTCTTCTGTGGGGCTTAGGAATGGATCCATCTGAATGTTTTACCCTATTGCAAAGCTGAGGAAAGGGTGGCAGGCAGTTTAGCCAGGCTGTCCTGTTCTAGAGAGTGTCTCTTGGGAACTATCAGGCCCAGCACCAACATTTAAGGCAGCATTTGCTGCAACTGTCCCATGGCTGTCAGCCTGTGGAGGTGCCTGTAAAGTGATTCATCTTCTCAAGGCTAACATGAAACATCAGTTTCCATAGAAAGTAGAGCTCTAAGGCCAGGACAGTCATACAAGACTCCTTTGGCAGGAGCTGCACCTGCTGTGCAGGCTGTGCCACACCCAGCAGATTGTCCCCCATGTGCTCCACGCCCCAGCAAGCACCCTCCTCATTTCCCAAGTCAGTGGCATCATGAGGAGACATGGTTTTCCCAGGGCCTCTGTGGTTAGCACTTTGAAATACCAAACACTGCTCACAGCTGCAATTGCAATTGCCCCTCTGCCCACAAAAGCACAAGGCTCTATCCTTGGCCTTTGCAGGCACTTTCCCTTCCACATCAGTCACCACATCTAGGAAAATCTGACAGACTGGGAGAACTGCAGGAAGCAGCAGGAAGCTGAGTCAGAGGAGCTTTAGTTTGGATATCAGGAAAAAGGGTTTTTCACCCAGAGGGTGGCTGGGCACTGGAACAGGCTCCCCAGGGCAGTGGTCACAGCACCAAGCCTGACAGGGCTGAAGGAGCATTTGGACAGCAATCTCAGGCACTTGGTGTGACCCTTGGGCTGTTCTGGGCAAGGCCAGGAGCTGCACTCCATGGTCCTGATGGGCCCCTTCCAGCTCCCCATATTCTACACTTCTGTGATTCTGAGAACTGATGGGCTGCAGGAGGGCAGAAATAGGTGACGAGAGGACACAAGTGAGGTTGGTTGGAGAATCAAGTCACTGAGTTCCCAGAAGATGCAGGATACAGGACCCTTCCCTCCAACCATTCCCATTCTCTGTCTCATCCCTTCTCCCTCCCACACACACAAAGGTGAAGAATATCACTAAAAGAAGAAGAACCTACTTGACTCCCATGTCCATGAGAGCAGTCATTGCTCCTGCAGGAGTCACATTCTCCACCAGGATCCCCAGGGTATGACTGGCTGCTTTCTGAACAAATTCTGGAGAGCTGTACACCTTCTGGAGAAGGACCCGAGCACCCTCATCCACCTCAGAGTCCATGTCCTTCTTCAAGGTCACAGAGAGCTCTCCCAGAGTGACAATGGCAGAGCAGGACACCTTGGAATGGAGGTTGGTCACCTGGGGAAGCCATGAGGGGAAACATAAGAATCACCTTGAAAAGAAAACCAGTTGCCTTCAGCAGAAGTCCCAGGAAATGACAACACATCCCACTGTGTCCAGGGGAACATACAAGTACAGGAAGAGCTGGAGAGCACAAGCACAGAAAGGCACTTACTCTGGCACCAATTTCTGGCCTCAGACCTGCTCACTGTGGGCCTAAAATAAAAATTTCATTCAGTGTTCTACTTAACACTTCTAAAATGTCCACAGCTTTCATTTTAGGCCCTTTTACTAGAAAATTAAAGCAAGGGCTGCTTTCAAATCATCAAGGCACAAGTCATAAAGATAAAAGAGTCAGGTGCTCCTGTTCCAAAAAGCAACACCAGCAGTTGAAGCACTCAGCCAGGAAACAGAAAACACAGGCTCAGGTCTACAGAATAATTTGCAGTGTTGAATTACAGCTTGGGCAGAGACTGGAACTCTGGGAAATAACATCAGTAGCATCTCAGTTTCTGCATTTGCACTCAAAGATGAGTGTCAGATCCCCGACCTGGCAGTAAATACAGCTGCATGTGCCCACAGATCCTACAGATAGCTGACAGAAATTAGAAATCTCAGGTCTAAAACCAGAAATGAAGGCAGACCCTGAGCACACATGGAGATGAACAAGCACATACCTACTCTACACACTGTGTATGAAGTATAAGGGACAATTCAGAACAATGTTCTCACCTCGCTGGTAACTGCCAAGCAAACCTGACGGAGGCTTCAAAGCAGGACCTCTGAATGGGACCCAGCCAGGTGTTGGATGGTGAAGAGTCCCTTCTGGTTCAGCTCCCTGAAAGGCAGAAGATTGATTTTTCTCTCCACCAAGGCAGCACCCTCTGAAATGAGCAGCACTGGGACAGGTACATAGAGGTGTCAGGGATGGGCAGGGGCGTTTGGAGCCTGCAGTTGCTCCTCAGCTTGGCCCCTCTCCTGCAGAGGCTGGTCCAGGCCAACACTTGGGTGGTGCTGCGGGGCCTGGAGCCAGGGGTGAGGCACCACATCCAGCTGTGCAGCAAGCCCGACGGTACCTCCATGGACGACGTCTGGGGGCCCTGGGCACAGGCTCTGGCTGCAGAGACCCCCCACTCCTCCGGTGAGCAGCCATCCCCTCTGCAGGGTGCTGGCAGCAGCAGCAGGGAGGCACCCACGCCTGGGGCTGCAGGGGTGGGGGTCCTGTTGTAGCAAGGTGTGACTCCCAAGTTTTGGGGGGCCAAGGGGAAGCAGCCCCCTCCCTGTCCTGGCTCTCCCTGCCCAGGAGACATCGGGCTGTGCTGCAGAACCCCTTACCTGCGGCACGTGCGCTGCGAGTGGAGCTGGGACCCTGCAGAGCCCCACAGCTCCCACCAGCTCCTCTACCGGCCACCTCCGAGCGGGGCTGGCACAAGGTAAGGGGCATGGCAGGCAGGTGGCACCCATGCAGGCACATCCCAGAGACCACTGGTCCTGCTGTGTCCCAATATCCCACACTGGGCCCCTTGCCCATGCCCTGCTCTGTCCTGCCCTTCCACCACCAATCTCATACCCCCTCACCGCATAGCACCTCCAACTACAAGCAGCAGTAGCTTTCCTGGGGAAGAGCAGGAGGAATGCTGGCTGTGGGTATGCTTTGGTGAGACAGATTGGCTCCCCACTCCTCCCACAGGGAAGATGCATGGCAACAGTGCGAGGAGGTAAGCAGGGGGGCACAGGGCACCTATGCCTGCACCTTCCAGCCCAAGGCTGGCAGTGCCATCTCTGTCCTGGTGAATGTCACCAGGACCCACATGCTGCCCACACTCAGCTACTTCAAGGAGCCCTTTTGGCTGCACCAGGCTGGTGAGTCCCAGTGCCATCGCAGCCCCTGCTTGGCTCACAGGGGACACAGTGTCCCGTTTCACAGGAGCGACGAATGCCTATCCCCAACACCAGCAGTGCTCACAGATGCCCCACAGCTTGTGCAGGCAACAGCGTCGCAGGGCCGGCTGAGCTTGCAGTAGCTGCCGCCCCTGGAGCTGCCTGCAGAGCAGCTGGACTACCAGCTCGGCTACGCCATGGAGAACAGCCATGAATGGAAGGCAAGGCCTGCCCAGGGAACCCCGAGCAGCGCTGCCCCCCTCCGCTGCTGACACACGGCAGGCGCGGGGTCGGGCCAAGCGGGACCCGCCCCTTGGTGCCAGCCCACAGCAGCCATGCCTCCAGCTCGGCTCTGCCCCGCAGCTCCTGCAGGTTCCGCGAGCAGCGAGGAAAGAGGTCCTGGACCTGCGGCCAGGCTCCCGCTACCCCGCGCAGGTGCGGGCCCGGCCCAGCGGGCCGTGGTACCCGGGCAGCTGGAGCGCCGGGCCCAAACCCGTTGTGGTTGATGCCGTGGCCGATGCGGGTAAGGGGCAGGGCTGGAGGCTGCGGCCGCAGGAGCCTCACGGCTGAGGGCAAGAGGCGGACAGTGCTGGAAATGGGGAGGGGGGCACGGGGCAGGGGGCTGCGAGGGGCTCAGAGATGGTGGCTCTGGGAAAGGCTACAGTTCCGGCATTCCTACTCCGATGCAGGCTGGCTCATCCCCAGTGTTACGGTGGTGCCGCTGCTCTTCTCAGCAGTGCTCCTGGGGCTGCGCTGCACCTTCCCCTCCCTCTACAGGTAAGGGCAGTGCCGGGGGCAGGCGGGGGGGTCCAGCACCAAGCCTGGGCACCTTGCATGGGGCATTAGGGCACCTGAAGTCTGAGGGTAAATTCGATGCCCCTTCCTGCGTACCCAGCAACATGAAGCCAAAACTCCGGCCGCTCATTCCTGAGCTGCACCGTGCTCTGGGCAGCTTCCTCCAGGAAAGCAGCAAGCACGGCCAGGCCAGTGGGTGGGCAGGGCGACTCAGCTGCTCCCGGGGGCAGCTCGAAGGGCAGCCCCTACCCCGTCCACTCCATGTCGCCCCAGGCCATGCCTTCGACAAGCAGCCGCCGGAGGAGACCGTCCTGCCCTGCCTGCTGGAGGTGCTGCCCGGCCCGCAGCGTGAGGCTAGGACGAGTGTGGGCAGGACTGTCAGCTGACAGCTTTACATCCTGTGAGCGTTTTTGTATCTTCCCCTTATCTCTGGACTCTGGAATTGCTGCACTAGACCCAAGGAGTTGCACCGCACTGTCCCTAACCAACTTGGTGGCAGGGAGGAAAATATAAGTTAGTTGTGACTGTGTGGCATGAGACCTCAGAGTCCTACTTGTCTGGTGGGTGTGATGTGGAAGAGTGTTGGGTTTGCTCCCGTGAAAGCTCTAATACAGGCTGTTAAATAGCTGTAAGACAATATTTTCATATTTGAATGCAGGTAAATCTGGATCCAAAATTCCAAGCTACCCCACAAAGGCCGGGGGAGATCGCTACATTCCCAAACGCAGCACCATGCAGATGGAGATGGCAAATTTCCTCCTAACCAAAGAGAATGACCCTGCTGAGGATTCCCCTACCAAGAAGGTGAGCATGTTGCTGAGTTACAATTGCTTCAACAACCGCTACTCCTTCCTGCCCCTTTACAGAGCAGTGAACAATAGGTTCTATCAAGTGGGCAGACGGGACTGATAAGTCCCAGCCATCACTACTTGCAGCTCTGGGCTTCAGGAGCCTAGGATGAGACTGAAGCTGTAGAGACTGCCATGCACTCGAAGCCTATGCTGCTTCTGGTAGCAAAATTTAGCTTTTGACTAATGAGGCTTTAAAATGTAGCAGGCAACACAAACACAAAGCTGTTGAGCCTATGCAAAGTGAAACTGCTGGTGGTAGCTATTCTAGGACAATGTCTCCACAGGGAACACTTCTGGAATGTTTTACACTGTCTTCTGAAATATGTTTGTGAAGCATTTGGTCGTTTTGTGGCTGTGGCTTTTCCCACTGGCAATGACACTGAATTTGCCATTGTGTGAAAATGTGAGCAGGACGATGTATGACAGTCTGAGGAAAAACTGCTTTGACCTGCCTCTGTGTGACTGACCCTTGCAGCACAGGCAAACATCTTCAGATTCTAAGAGAAGGGGACTTAGGTGTCTATTTAAATTGCAGTGTGGGAATTGTTTTAAATGCATTGCACTGAGGGTGATTTGTCTCTGTAGGAGCAACAGAAAGCCTGGGCAGTGAATCTGAAATGTTTTGATGTAGAAGAGGCAAAAATCCTCCACCTCAGAGGAAAACCACAGAATGCTCCAGAAGGTGTGATACAGGCTCTGTGTGAGCTGAATCAGCAGGAGAGTTCAGATCAGGGGAACAGCAACACAGAGGCTCTGTGTGTGGTCACAGGAGAAATCAACTGGTTTCTGAGAGCTGTACAGGCTGGAGTCTCCTTTCTTAAGGCTCCTGAGGTCGAGGGAGGGCATAACAGTTACAGTGAATTTATTTAGGAGAGTTGCTATGACTGCCAGTTGGTCACCTGTTACAGGGCTTGCAAGGGTCTTCAGGGTGGAGAGAGAGATGAGAATCTTGACCTCATGTTCAGAAGGCTGGATTGATTATTTTATGATAGATATTACATTATTACTATACTAAAAGAAATAGAAGGAAAGTTCTCAGAAGCTAGCTAAGCTAAGAATAGAGAAAGAATGAATAAACAAAGGGCTGTGTCTCAGCAGAGAGCAAGACCTAGCTCTGCCTTGAGTGGTCAGTAAATCCAAACATCCACCTGAGACCAATCACACATCCACCTGTTGCATTCCCCAGCAGCAAACCATTGTTTACCTTTTGTTGCTGAGGCCACAGCTTCTCAGAAGGGGGAAAAATCCTAAAGAAAGGATTTTTATGAAAAGATGTCGGTGACCTTTCACCTATACTGCAGATTCCAAACCTTCATGAAGTCTGTAAGAGCATCAAACCCTCTGCTGTGCACTTTCTAGCTTAAACTGCAACTAAATATAATGGGATTCAAAAACCCAAGTGTTTGTCAAATTTGTTTCCATGAATGAGGAAATTGTAGCTCACCCCTGTTCAGCAGTTCATACTGCCAGTGATTTTAGTGCACTGCAGGCTTGTGAGTGTTTCTCTTAGGACTTTATTTTCACTCCAAGGGATTCCTAGTTGGGTGAGCAGCACTCAGCTGGGAGGAAACTAACTCAGGTTAACAAACCTGTTCCCCTGCACACAGGCTGTCAGAATAACCTGAAAGTGCTCTACAGTCAGAAAATGGCACCTGGATCCAGCAGGAAGAATAGCAGAAATACTCCCTCAAAGCCAGAAGGGGTCTTGGATGCACCAGAGATGTTCAACGACTACTGTAAGTAGGCTACAGGGTTGAGTGCTGGGCATCCAGAACATTCTGCACTGGATTGCTGTTCCTAGGACAGTGTAACTGGGCTATCTGTATTATTTGGTGTAGCCAGGCTAGCACAGACCCCTTCTGGAGTGTCCCTGTGTGGCCTTAGCAGGACAGTGGTCTAGGGCACAGTGTAGATGCCTTGGAGCAGGGTACCTGGCCCCAGCAGCTGGGCATAGTGGCACTCAGAAGGCTGCCCCTCACCTGCACGTGTGTGTGTGCACATGTGCACCCACACCTGCTGCAGCAGCACGGGTGAAGGGCAGGGCTCTCTAGCCAAGCATGGTGTGACCTGCATTGCTCTTTCAAATTGTGGAACTGAATCTCATAGACTGGAGCTCCCAGAACTTGCTGGCAGTGGCTCTGGACAACACTGCTACACAGCACTCTCATACCAGGACCTCAGTGCTGCCTCACCTGAGGATTGAGAGCTGCCTCCTGGCCTTTCCAGGCTAAGTGCAGGTGCTCAGGACTCTGAGGTTTCCTAGCTTCTTGGGAGAAGGTGTTTGCTTCATCTGGACTTCTTGGGGTTTCCTTGGAGGAGCCAGGCACAGGCAAATTTCATCTCCACTGTGAGCTCTTCATTCTGCTTGTTCCCATGAAGCTCAAATGCCAACCTGAGCTCATCATTCCTCTGGTTCCCACAGACCATCACAGCCCTTCCATGGCCTCTCCAGAGAGGAGCAGCTGCACATCTTCAGAGCAGCAGTTGCCAGCCCGCATCCCATCAGGGAGGGAAAGAGTTTCTACCCTTGCTTTCCAAGCAGGCTCTGGTTAATGACCCTTTAAAGTGTTTTCCTGCAATGCTCTATCATGGGTAGATCTCAAGTGAGAATCAGGTAGAAAGGGTCAAGTTGCCTAGGAAGGAGGACCTTGAAAACAGAAAGATCCTCTGCCTGCTTTTCCTGTCCTTGCTGCAGATTTGGAGGGTGTTCTGGGCATTTTGCAGGCAGCCTCTCTGTAGGGGTACAAGGGCAAGGTGGAAGATATTGCCTAACAAGTGGTCAGTGTTAGGTGCACTCTCCTCTTTCTTTGAATGAAGCCAAACTATGACTCTGATAGGATATTGCAGATGTTTAGGACTGTCTGCCCTGCAGATCAAGCCGTGCCATTTGACGCTGGCAGGGGCTATGTAGAAATCACGAGCGGGCCGGGGCTGCTGAGGAACGCGCCTCGAGCTGTTTGTTTTCCAGCATCACTCTCATTACGTGGTTATGACAATGGGAAGCTGCCAGCAGCTCACATCCCAGGCAGCAGACAAAGAACTTAATGTTAAAACTTACTTTAAAAGTTTTTTGACCAATCACAAAAAGCAAAAGCATATTGACAGTAGTTCTATCCAATCACTAAAAGCACAGGTACCTTTGGTTCAAACAGTGCTTGTTTATTTTGAAGACAATACCTACCAGTAAGCCTTAAAATGCACAATGCACTGAGCTCCATTATTAAGCTTCAACCTTCCCAATATCTTGCTAGATCAACTTTTCTGTAGCTTGGAGATTTATTCTAGACCAGCGTTAATACACAGACCATTGTTCTATTTGTCCTTGCTTTTCTGCAGTTTAAATAATTTTTCTGCTGACCTATCTCACGGCTGCTGCTTGGCTCTAATCACAGTTCTGCTGTATCTGAGACCTGCCTTTTGCAGCTTTCCCAAAACTCTCTAATTTTGTGGATTCCCTCAGAGGACTCAGTGTCAGAGCCTCTGGAGAAGCGTGGAGGGCAGGGCTCAGGCAGGCTGTGCCAGTGCAGGATTTGAACTCAAGGCACCAGGAAGCACCAAGGCTGCAGACAGGAACTCAACCCTTCTCATCTCCCTCCCTGCCAGAGGCAGGCTCAGAGCAGCCATCTCACACCTCTCTAAACCAGTGGGGGCTCTGTCCTTACCAGGCTCCTGGGGCTCCTGGGGATGGTTCCCACAGCTCTCGGTGCCAGGCAAAGCTCCCTCTGCTGCAGCTCTGTCCACAGGCTCCCCTCCCGAGGACTCAGGGGCAACATTAATATTCCCCTTGAAAGTGAAACAGAAAGGAAGAAACCCTTCTCACCACTTAGACAAAACACCTGCTCCAACAACTCCATGGCTCACACACTTAATCCCTTGTTCCTAACAAGAACTCTGGGCCCCAAAGCCCTTCAACAGTCAGAAAAGATTGACTTCTCAATCACAGTCCAAAAGCTGTCAAAGCTGACAGTGACAGTGTTGAACATGGGGGTGACACTGAACACATGGAATGGCTGCTAAGGAAATCAATTGCTGCTCTGTTCTGTAAGGTTGCATGTCTGACAGCACTAACATCAGTCCTCATGTCACTAATTGCAATGGAAGTAGCACTGTCTTCTTTCTTCAGCCAACACCCCAATGGGTGTAATGGTTTGAATGCCTCACCCAAGGCAAGTTAATGTAGAAATAAATTCAATGTACCTCATTTTGCAGGGCCCTAGGGTCTGAAATTGCTATTACAGTTTTCTTTATAATGATGGGCAAATCTTTTTTCTCTGTGTTTTCTCTTGATGGCTTTTTTAACGATAGGTGCTATCACAGTGAGTTGTCTGATGCTACATGGGCCACCTTTAATTTTTGAGGGAATGTCCTGCCAGGCTCTATCTCCACAAATGAGCCAATATTCTGTTGCTAATTGATGTGGGGACTCATCTAGGTCATCTACTGGTCAGCAGTTTCATCCTAAGGGAGCACTGGGGTAGTACAATTGCACCACAAACTGGAGTATCTGTCCTCAGGATGATGGGGAGTAACATTCAACTGTGGATCTCCCTGGTTCTGAAACTCAGCACAAAATTCCATCAGCAATGAACCAAGAATCCTAATTCTTGAGGTTCAGAAGGTGCTTTAAGAAGATCAGGGGCCCAGTGATGTCAGCTGGTTATGGGATTGGTCTCGTTGGCAGCCTCACACCAATATTTGTCACGATTGGGTATTGGCTGCTCCTTGGCTGGCACAGGCACACCGACCAGACGGGTTGCAAATGATTTGTCTGGGCTGAAATGGGTCAAACACATGGTGTCTGAGCCTGCTGACTTGGCTAAAGCAAGGCAAACATTCATTTTTGGTTGATCTACAGGCACATATGCATGCAAAAGCAAGCAAGCAAAACCAACAAGTGCCAGTATATCATTTGATCAAGCTCCATGTTCCTGTTCAGCTGTTTTTTGGCAAAAGCTTCCCCATCTATTTCAGTTCTCAAGCAAATCTTTTAGCGCTTGTTCAGGGACTGGCCAACTATAGGGCACTAAACTGTCCCTCTAACCTTCAATTTTTACAGATTTGGATATCTTGGAATTCTTTGGAACACAATGGACACCACGCTTTTGCTGAAAGAGCTCTATGATACAAACCATTTTCCCAGTCCAAAAATCAACATCAAACTCCAGAATTGTAGCTTTCACAGGTTGAACGGGGAACGTCTGGCATGCACCGTAGCTTCTCCGTGCGGCTCACGTCTGCGTGCTCATTTCCCTGCTGGTGGAATTGTCGGTGTGCTCTTGTGTATGAGACGGTTTCACATCCTTCACGGGGACCCACTTAGGTCCGGCACCTGTGCAAATACAAGCATACCCTTTGCCCCAAGTGATTAGTGGAAATGGTCCTTCAGTTTGTCCTAACTCAAGGTTCCTGATCAGAACTGAAGGATTTTCTTTCAATTTTTCCTGTGTGCTGTTTGAAAAGTGCCTAAAAATTGGAGGATTAGTTCCTGCAAATGAGCTATTAAAAACATAAAGACATATAAAGCTTTGCTCAACCTCATGTGGGGTGTTGCTTGGGCCACTCCCCATTTTCTTGTTGTAGAATGGTTTTAGAGTGTGGTGCGTCCTTTCAACAATTGCCTGACCTGTGTAGGAATAGGGAATTCCAAAAATGTGGCGAACACTCAAGTCCATCAGAAATGTGGCCAATTTTTGAGCTGTGTATATGGGACCATTTGTCAGTTTTCATCTTGTGGGGGATCAGTTTGGCGAGCTCTGGGCCCAGTGACACTGACAAGGACAAAAGCAAAAGACGAGAGGCACTCTCTCTTCCCGGGACCAAAGTCCCACAGCTTTAATAGAGAACAGCTCCAGGAGAGAAAGGGAGTGTCCAGGAAAGGAAAGAGGATGTCCAGGGGAGGCAAGAGAGTGTCCTCCTCGTGGCAGGAGACTGTAAATGCTCGGAGAGGGGGGCAGTAGAAAGGAACTGCCATAGTTCAGCATAATAAATCACCACACTGTAGTTTTCTGCATAAATTGCTGCACTTGTTGCAAACAAAATCCTGAAATCTCCCCAAACACAACCGTGCAGTCCCAAATGACCACAGTGTGGGAGAAAAACCACTCAACCCCCCTGTATACCCAAGCACCAGGTGTCACAGGGAGCACCAACCCCTGCAACTAGAAAGTCCACACACACAGGCTCACCGGGAAGGGAATATCTCTTTATGAGGGGACAGAGAGCTCACTCTTCTCAACACAACACACACCATACACCACATCGGCATCCACCCACATCATCTTCCTCAAACATTCACACACTGAAAATACAACCACAATTACAACACACAGGAAAAACAGCAGCAATAAAACAGGATTTGCTCAATTCACCCCCGGAATTCCTAGCAGGTCCTTATTGACACAGCAAATCCTTTCTGCCATCAGCCAGACCCAAGCCCAAACTGCACAGGCGTAGTTTGTGCACAGGACATCTCTGTGTGACTTGTGAACAGCCCTTCCCCTGCATACGCCTTACGGGTTACTTTATACAGAGTTAAACGTTCCTTTCTCCACAGTGCCAGCAGTCTTGTCTGTCCCCCACGAGGAGCAGCCGAGAGCGGAGGTGCCTCCAGGAAAGGAATGTCCTGGCAGCGCCCAGAGACGTCCAGAGCCCGGATGTTCTTGCTGGAGCAGGGAAGCGTTCCTGCCGCGGTCAGCAAATGAGGTGTGGAATAGAACTCCCCACAGTTAAAGGTAGGAGGTGGTGTGTTTATTACAGCCAGGCACAGGAGGAGTTGTCTCCTAAAGACATGTGCGGAATGGTCTCCTTCTAATGAAGGCCAAGACGTCTTCCTCAATTTGACCTCTTTCCTTAGGATCTGTTGGCAGGCTTTCACACCCCTTGGCTATTGTCGTGGGTTGACAGCCTTTATCCCAATATCGTGTGTTATGTCTGGCAGCTGTGCCTTTTCTCTCTTCCCCCCCCCCCCGGCCGTCTTGCTGAAGCGGGGCGGGGAAGAGAGGTGGGGAGTGTTTGACCAGGCCTTTTTTCTTTTGGCTTTTGGCTTCTTGTCTTGGCTAGCCGCTTTGCTTGCTTGTTTTCTGCTTTTTGCGCTGTTTTTTTTCCTTTTCTTTTGTTCCCTCTTTCTTACCCTCCCCTGAAGATACTGGACCGGCTCCGGACCTGACCTGAGACGTCCAGGACACCTGGAGCTTGTGAGAGAAGCTTGGCGCCCTCACAACACAGTGTGTTTTCTTTTCTTTTCTTGTGTTGGGGAGTGTTCTTTTGTTACTTGTAAATAAATAGGTTTTGCTTTCCACTTTGCACCTCCAAGAAATTCCATCCCGAACCCGGTGTTGGGGGAGGGGTGGTTGGAGGTTTGTTTTGTTTGGGGGGCTCCCTTTTGGAGATTTCCCCTAATTTGTCCTAAACCAGGACAATATATCTTTTGGTGCGTTGGCCCGGGAAACGGAGGCCAAAAAACAGTGGAAAAAAACCTATAACAATAATATTTTGGTTTTGGTTATTTTGTGGGCATATTGGTGATTCATAATGTCATTTGGAGTGGAAGCTTGCCGGTATTTCTGGTCCCTAGGGGTTTTTGAAGTTTTAATACTTTTGTGGTCCCTGGGGTTATTTCCTTACCCAAAAATAGCTCTGATGTTGTCCCTAATAAGTAGCTTTTGTAAGCGGGGGGCACTAACCAAAATATTCATTGTGCTGGTCTTATGTGTGATGATGTGTCGGATAAAAATGCTGGACTTTGTTTCAGGAACGTATGGATTGTTGTTACGGCTGTGTACACAGTTTGTTTGGGGAGAAGAAGGGGAAGGGGCTTTTCAGCCTTTGTCTTCCTTCTTCTCCTCCAAATTGTTGACATCTCTATTAGAAAATACTGAATTTCCCCTGAGTTTGAAAGAAACCATCTTTCTGGCATTTAATTTATTAAGCCTTTTCTATACTGTCTGGAGAGTGTATAAAATGAAAGCTGAGATTTCTAGAGGAGTTAGAGACACTCCTGACTTAGGAGTAAAACAAAGCAGGAAAAATCTTGACTGGAGCGGGAAATGGGAGGATATGGGCCCGACTTTAAAGGAATTTTCCGATCATATAGACTGGGACTTTCCATCTGATCAAATTCAGGATCCAGTCGAGGTGGCAAAGTATTTGAGGGAGAAGTGCCATGGTAATACTAAGGAAGAAAGGATTACTGCAGTGAGCTGGGCCTTGGCATTTGTTTACCGTACTCTGCTAGATACTGTGGAGCAGCAGATAGCAGAAAAGGAACAGGGAGATAAGTTAGTTACTATCCCAGTGACCCAGGCTGCAGCTAACATCCCAGACTCCAGGCTAGCAGCTGAATCAGACAATAGGCCCCAAACCATGGCTGTTGCAGCTAATACAAGAGGTGGAAAGTGTAAAGGCAAGACCAATCGAAAGGTGGAGGATGATGAGGATGATGCGACCGATCGAAAGGTGGAGGATGATGATGATGATGCAGGAGAAGGACCCTCACCAAAATCAGAGGCCACATCAAGGGGCACAGAATCTGGAGCTAATATTGACTCCTTTTCTCTGAAGGACCTCAGAGGCCTAAGAAAGGATTACAGACGACAACCTGACGAATCTATAATTAGTTGGTTAGTCCGCCTTTGGGATGCTGCAGGGGAGGTTACGATTTTGGATGGTACTGAAGCGAGGCATTTGGGATCCCTGTCACATGATCCTGTCATCGATCAAGGTATGATGAGGGGGGCTAACCCTCACAGCCTCTGGGAACGGGTCCTAAGAAGCGTAGCAGAATGATACCTGTGTACGGATGATCTCTATATGCAGCAGACACGGTGGAAGACCATAGAACAGGGGATCCAACGCCTGAGAGAGATGGCGGTGGCAGAGCTCATTTTCTCAGATGATACAACAACTAGGAATCCAGACCTGGTACCATGCACACCTGTAATGTGGAGGAAACTTGTGCGACTTGGGCCACCTGAATACGCTTCTGCCCTAGCAATAATGAAGCGGGATGATACATATGAGACTGTGCTCGATATGGCAAAGAAGCTTCGAGTGTATGCAGATGTAGGCAGATGCTGTGCATGGCCCAACTCATGCCAGAATTGCAGCAGTGGAAACCCGACTGCAGAAACTAGAGGACAAAATAGAGGAGAATCATAAGAAACTCCGGGAAGAGATTAAGGAGGACCTTATTCAAGTCCCAGCTGTACAAATTAGAGGCCCTGGTGTCCAACGCTGGCGCTCCTTTGATTGGGAGAGAAGGTACATCCCACAGGCTGAGTTATGGGTTTTTCTGCATGAATCTGGAGAAGACATGAGGAGATGGGATGGAAAACCCACCGCTGCTTTGGCACAACGGGTGTGTGATTTGAAGAAAAGAGAAAGTATCACCAAAAGGATAGCAGCTCCGGTCGCTCGTAGCCGAGATGTTAAGTATGCTGATGACGATGACATGTCCGATCCCCTTGAAGGAACTTCTAAGGTATATGCCCAAGGAAGGAAGGACAATCTGGCTTAGAGGGGCCCTGCCTCCAGCCAGGAAGAGGCACGGGAGAACTGGGTTTTCTGGAAGGTGTGGATCAGATGGCCTGGCACATCAGAGCCACAAGACTATGAAGCATTGGTTGACACTGGATCACAGTGTACCTTAATGCCAACGGAACATGTGGGGACAGAACCTGTTTCCATTGCTGGAGTGACGGGGGGATCACAACAGTTGACTTTGTTGGAAGCTGAGGTGAGCTTGACTGGGAAGGAGTGGCAGGAACATCCGATTGTGACTGGTCCAGAGGCTCCGTGTATTTTGGGCATAGACTTCCTCCGGAATGGCTATTACAAAGATTCTAAGGGATTCAGGTGGGCTTTTGGAATAGCTGCAGTGGAGATAGAGGGTATTAAACAATTGAATACCTTGTCTGGACTATCAGAGAACCCATCTGCAGTAGGACTCTTGAAGGTAGAGGAGCAACGAGTGCCAATTGCCACCTCAACAGTGCACCGCAGGCAGAACCGGGCGAATGGAGATGCCGTGATCCCCATCCGCAAAATGATCCGAGAGCTGGAGAGCCAAGGGGTGGTCAGTAAAACCCACTCACCCTTCAACAGCCCTATCTGGCCTGTGAGAAAATCTGACGGAGAATGGAGACTGACTGTGGACTATCGTGCCTTGAATGAAGTGACTCCACCACTGAGTGCGGCTGTCCTGGACATACTGGAACTGCAGTACGAGCTGGAGTCCAAGGCAGCAAAGTGGCACGCGACCATCGATATAGCTAACGCGTTTTTCTCCATCCCTCTGGCAGCAGAATGCAGGCCTCAGTTTGCTTTTACATGGAGGGGAGTGCAGTATACCTGGAACCGACTGCCCCAGGGGTGGAAACACAGTCCTACCATCTGTCATGGACTGATCCAGGCTGCACTAGAAGAGGGTGAGGCTCCAGAACATTTACAATATATTGATGATATCATTGTTTGGGGGAACACGGCAATAGAAGTGTTCGAGAAAGGAGAGAAGATAATTCATATTCTCTTGGAAGCCGAATTTGCCATTAAGAAGAGCAAAGTCAAGGGACCTGCCCGAGAAATTCAGTTCTTGGGGGTGAAGTGGCAAGATGGACGGCGTCAGATTCCTGCAGATGTTATTAACAAAATCACTGCTATGTCCCCACCAACCGATAAGAAGGAAACACAAGCCTTCTTAGGCGCTATAGGTTTCTGGAGGATGCACATCCCTGAGTATAGTCAGATTGTGAGACCCCTTTATCTGGTTACCCGCAAGAAGACTGACTTCCATTGGGGCCCTGAGCAGCAGCAAGCTTTCGTCCAAATCAAGCAGGAGATCGCTCATGCTGTAGCCCTTGGTCCAGTCAGGATGGGACCAGATGTGAAGAATGTGCTCTACTCTGCAGCCGGGAGCCATGGTCTGTCCTGGAGCCTTTGGCAAAAGCTACCTGGCGAGACCCGAGGCCGACCATTGGGATTTTGGAGTCGGAGCTACAGGGGGTCTGAAGATAACTATACCCCAACAGAAAAAGAAATCTTGGCCGCCTATGAAGGAGTCCAAGCCACCTCGGAGGTGATTGGTACAGAGGCACAACTTCTTCTGGCACCCCGACTACTGGTGCTGGGATGGATGTTCAGAGGAAAGGTTCCCTCTACCCACCATGCCACCAATGCTACTTGAAGTAAGTGGATTGCCCTCATTACGCAGCGCGCTCAAATTGGGAAGTTAAATCGCCCTGGGATCCTGGAAATAATTACAAATTGGCCCGAAGGTGAAAGCTTTAGTGTCGCGGATGAGGAACAAGAGCCAGTGACCCGGGTTGAGGAAGCTCCGCCATACAATCAGTTACCAGCAGAAGAAACGCGTTACGCTCTATTCACCGATGGTTCTTGTCGCGTCATAGGGATGAAACGGAGGTGGAAAGCAGCTGTATGGAGTCCCACTCGACGGGTTGCAGAGGCTACTGAAGGAGCGGGCGAATCCAGTCAATTTGCTGAAATCAAAGCTATTCAACTGGCCCTAGGTATTGCAGAGAGAGAGAAGTGGCCAAGGCTCTATTTGTATACCGATTCTTGGATGGTAGCCAACACTCTATGGGGATGGCTGAAGAGATGGAAAGAGGCGAACTGGCAGCGAAGAGGAAAACCAATTTGGGCTGCGGAAGAGTGGAAAGATATCGCTACTCGGTTAGAGAAGTTACCTGTGAAGGTTCGTCATGTAGATGCCCATGTCCCCAGAAGTAGAGCTAATGAAGAGCAGCAAAACAACCAGCAAGTACATCAGGCTGCAAAGATAGGGGAGTTGAAGATAGATCTCGACTGGGAGCATAAGGGAGAGTTATTCTTAGCACGATGGGCCCATGATGCCTCAGGCCACCAGGGTAGAGATGCCACCTATAAGTGTGCACGAGACCAAGGGGTGGATCTAACAATGGACAGTATCTCTCAAGTTATTCATGACTGTGAGACGTGCGCTGCCATTAAGCAGGCCAAGCGGGTGAAGCCCCTCTGGTATGGGGGGCGGTGGTCTAAGTACAAATACGGGGAGGCCTGGCAGATTGATTACATCACACTGCCTCAAACCCGCCAGGGCAAGCGCTATGTACTAACCATGGTAGAAGCCACCACGGGATGGTTGGAAACCTACCCTGTGTCTCATGCCACAGCCTGTAACACTATCTTGGGCCTTGAAAAGCAGGTCCTTTGGAGGCACGGTACTCCCGAGAGAATTGAGTCGGATAATGGGACTCATTTTAAAAACAATCTTATTAATACTTGGGCTAGGGAACATGGCATCGAGTGGATATACCATATCCCCTATCATGCACCACCTGCAGGGAAAGTGGAAAGGTATAATGGATTGTTAAAAACCACCTTAAAAGCATTGGGTGGGGGGTCTTTAAAAAACTGGGAGCAGCATTTGGCAAAGGCTACCTGGTTAGTTAACACTCGAGGTTCCACCAACCGAGCGGGTCCTGCTCAGTCTGAGCTCCTTAATATAGTAGATGGGGATAATGCCCCAGTGGCCCATATCAGAGGTTTGTTGGGAAAGACAGTATGGATCAACTCTGCCTCGAGTACAGACAAACCCATCCGTGGGATTGTCTTTGCTCAAGGACCAGGTTATACATGGTGGATAATGCAGAAAGATGGAACAACACGGTGTGTGCCTCAGGGAGACCTGATTGTGGGATGAGACTCATATATGAATGTCATTGTTTGTTGAATGTGAGACAGAAGGAAACTGTAAGTGTCAAAGGTCTGAGCAAGTAAGATGAGAGGAATGCGTAAGTGTCAAAGGTGTGAGTAAGTGAAATGAAAGTTTTTATTGTATATTCACAATATGGGATAAGGAGTGGAGTGTCGTGGGTTGACAGCCTTTATCCCAATATCGTGTGTTGTGTCTGGCAGCTGTGCCTTTTCTCTCTTCCCCGCCCCCCCCGACCATCTTGCTGAAGCGGGGTGGGGAAGAGAGGGGGGGAGTGTTTGACCAGGCCTTTTTTTGCTTTTGGGGCTTTTGGCTTCTTGGCTTGGCTAGCTGCTTTGCTTGCTTGCTTTCTGCTTTTTGCGCTGTTTTTTTTCCTTTTCTTTTGTTCCCTCTTTCTTACCCTCCCCTGAAGATACTGGACCGGCTCCAGACCTGACCTGAGATGTCCAGGACACCTGGAGCTTGTGAGAGAAGCTTGGCGCCCTCACAACACAGTGTGTTTTCTTTTCTTTTCTTGTGTTGGGGAGTGTTCTTTTGTTACTTGTAAATAAATAGGTTTTGCTTTCCACTTTGCACCTCCAAGAAATTCCATCCCGAACCTGGTGTTGGGGGAGGGGTGGTTGGAGGTTTGTTTTGTTTGGGGGGCTCCCTTTTGGAGATTTCCCCTAATTTGTCCTAAACCAGGACAGCTATAGTTGTAGTTTCGGGGCCCAGGTGCAGGCTACGGTCCTCTTCTTTGTCACAAAGAAATCCGCATCCCATCCCGCTTCTTTAAACATAGTAAAGGCAGGCAAGTGATATATTACCCTAGCCTTAACTACCTTATCTGATAAAAATTAATTATCCCTTATTATTTATACTCTTTCCCCCTAACTAAATCTTGCTAAAATGTTAACTCTTCCAGTTCTTTTAAATCCTGGATTCATGGCCTCATCTCACACACCAGCCATGTGTGAGCCGATGCTGTAACTGGGAAATTCCACTCCTGAGCAGGAGATACCAGGCCTGGTTCTGAGCTGGAAGGGTGAGAAGGATGAGATGCACGTGGTTTTGCTCCAGGGGATGTCCTGAAAGTGCACTGCCCACCTGCCCCTGCTGCCGAGCACCACGCTCCACCTCCTTCTCCTGCTCAGCAGATTTTTAGGAATCCAGGGCTTGGTATGTATTATTTGCTACTGCAACAAATAGAATGAATTTGCTTTGCAATCCCAGTTTTGCCCTGGATTATTTTCTGCATGGGTCTCCTCCTGAACCTGGGGCAATGACCAGTAGGGACCTACAGGACACTCCTATTCTCTTGTCAGTAAATTCAGAGAAGTGATTTAAGTATCAAGAAGTCAATAAGTATCAATCAGTAAATGAAATCATTTGGGGGAATATTTAGCCTGTGAGTTTCAGCAAAGTATTGAATATGTCTTAGATCCATGGATACAAACTAGTAAGTGAGATTGCTGGGTGTGCACGTGTTAGGGAAATGATTCCCCACACAGCCAGTGCTGAGATCAAGGATTGCCTCTCTTCTAACCCTGAGCTGGCAGCAGGAATTGGGCCCTGCTTGGTAACGTTCATTTTGAAGACTTCTGTTGAGCAGGTAAGAATGGTGAAAATGAAATCTTTTCCAGCTGTTTTCCTTTGGTTTACCAGTTTGAGGGTTAAAATTGTGTGCTGCAGGTGTGCTGGGTGTGTGCAGAGCAGTGCAGCCCCAGAAAGCCCTTGGCTTGCCCAGAGGTTGTCATGCCTTGTTGCCAGGTGTGCCCAGCTGTGGCAGGAGAAGGAGCCCGCAGCGCAGTGGGCACCGTGCCCTACCCAGCCGGGGCTCTCTGGCACAGAGCAGCAGCAGCGCCAGCACCGTTCAACCCGCTCCTGCCTTGGCTCCCCCTGGCACACAGAAGCCTCTGGAAATCAGCAGCGCCAGTGGCGTTCCCAGCTGGGAGCAGCTGCTGCTGGCAGGCAGATGCTGCCAGTTCGACTGCTGCCAAAGGGGAAGAGAGGCAGAGATGTACACGCACCGGAGCCCTGGGCATGTCCAATAAAGGTGCAAATGTGTGGGGAGATTTGTTAGGAAACATTTCAGCTTTGATGCCAACAGTGGCTTCTCTCCTGGTTCTGTGTGTTCTGGACAAGTAATGCAATGGTTGGCTCTGACAATTAAGAAGCAGATGTTACGTGGATGTTCAAATGAGTAGTGATTATATTGTAATATATCCTCCCATAGTCCTCTTTCCCGTCCCCCTTGTAACAGCCTGGGCAGTCAGGGCATTTGGGGAGGGCTGACTTGTGACCAGCAGGCAGGGTGTAACAACGCCTGACCTCCAGTCGGGATGGAGGAAAGTAATCTCCACCAATGGACAGCAGAGAAAGAGTTGACTGACAAAACTTTTGGAGGGGCTGAGGGTATAAAAGGCAGAGCATCTTTTTTGCAGATGAGCACATGGCTGCTAATCACAGAGACTCCCAATGATGCGACTTTTCCTTATTCAGTCCTTTGTTAAGGTTTACTAAACCTTTAAAATTTTGAAAGTGAGAGTCATTTCTCACTCGTGCAATGCTGTGGGCCATTGTCTTGGTCTGGTTTCCTTTGCTTGTGTCCCATCTGAGTGCTCAGTTGGGGTACAGGCTGTAGGTGCTTGGGGCACTCCTGGATTTCCTTTTGGATCCCCTGAAAAACAGGGTTTGGCCCATGAGGGGAATTTTTGGTGCTTTGTGACAGATGAGAATTTCCCAGGCTCTTTTGTGTTTTCTGTAGGGAAGGTTGGTTATTGCTTTGCATAAACTCACAGACCCACACAGAGCTGTCCCTTTGTGATGTCAGGGCATGGTTGCCACGTCGTCATAGTGGCATCAGAAGGTTGCCTTGGTGCACGGAAGGCCTGAGTGTCAGAGCAGCCCTAGGCCTTGCTCAGATCAGGAGAACCTTCCTGGTCAAAGCATCTGTCAGTAGGCAGCTGCCCACTGACAAGAGGCTTGATTTTTAGCGTTTAGAAAAATTGCAGAAATGCCAATAATTAACCATCTGGCCACTGCAGCTTTTGCTGCATATGGCTTTACTTATTCCGTTTATTATTTCACGAATTTTGCACGTAAGTAGAGGCTTCCCTTCTGCTTAGGTTTGGGTGTATCCTAGCCTGGCTTTTGTATGTCTTCCTGCTCTTTCTTGGGGGCTGAGTTTCTGATTTTGAAACAGAAAGAGCATTAGGATGCCAGTGGTTTGCTAAAGCTCCTGTCAAGAGGTTCAGCTAAAAGGGGGTGTCTGCAGCCACAGGGGCAGCATTTGCAGAGGAACCTGCAGGGCTTGCGTTCCCTGCACGGGAGAGTCTGTGGCAGCAGAGTCTGTCATTTCCTCAGGTTGCTGGGACAAGCAGGACACCTTTGAAAATGTAGACTGGCAGAGCTTCTTGGAAGGCCTTCCAAAAACTCTGCAGTTGTTCCCAGGATTCAGAGAAAGCTTCTTTCTTTTTAAATTTTGTCATGAAAGGATTTGACTAACTTGACCTTTTACTAAATGCTAAAATAGTTGTTCCCTTTGAAAGGAAGTGCTGCTGTGCTTTTCCACAATAGAACTGCGCCACCTCTGGGGGATTTTGGGGAAGCTTTTCCGGGCAACGGTTTCCTGCAAGTTAATCATTATTAGTGCATGACACTGAGTGAAAAAAAAAAAGAGTACCTGAAGGAGAAGATTTCAGAAGCTGTCTTATGTGTTTGGTAGAACAGGAGCATTGAGTGTTAAAAACACTTTGCATTTGCTTGATCATATTTGTATTCATTTCCTGGCTAAACTGGCTGCAGTGTAGGCACAACCAAGAATATTGTCCTGATCTCTTGCTGGCTGTGTGAATGAGATGTGTCTCCTGGAGGGATGTTGTGAAATGGGAAATCATCTCTGTTTGGGTTGACTTGTTCTGTGGGATTCAGCAGCCCAGGCAGTTTTCTGACAGCATCTGGTTCATTTTCCCTTCCCACTACAGGACACCTGAAGCGTGTATTCAGAAGCGCTGAAGATCCTGAGGTGAGTGAGAAAGGAACATTTCATGTTCCTGGTGTTTAAGACTTGTAGAGCAAGCTGAGAGCTTGGCCAGTAGCAGTAGACTGTAGAGGGCCAGCTAGGAAGGCCGAAAGAAAAACCATATTCATACCTGTAACAAAAATAATAAAGGCAGAGATAGATATTTTTAAATTTCCTTCTCAGAGTTTGAAGAACTAAAAACCTAGTTTTGAAAAGAGAACAATGCTTGCAGACAGCAGATAGGGAAAATTTAATTAAGAGCAATTTCCTGTACAGTTGAATTAGATCATTTTTATTTAAAGAGAGGGACTTAGAATCCTTTTCCTGTCAAACTTGATGATATCTACTTGGAACATGAGGTGGTGGAACAGGAAGGCCATCTTGCAATGGTGCCTGCTGTATCTGAAGTGCAATGGGCACCTTTGTGGCTGGGGAGCTGCGTGGGCCCAAAGGACGCAGGGCTGGCGGCCGTGAGCAGCTGAAGATGAGGCAGCGTGGGGCCAGGGGGCCCAGAAGGCCAAGGGCACGGTGGCTGTGCCAGCAGCAGTGGGGCAGCAGGAGCAGGGCAGGGAGCGTGGCCTGTGCTGGGCAGCGCTGCGGCCACAGCTGGAGTGCTGTGTGCAGCTGTGGGCCCTGGGAAGCAGAAAGTCATGGAGGGGCTGCAGCGTGGGCACAGAGGGACAGGGGAGCTGGGCAAGGGGTGCAGCACAAGGCCAGGGAGGAGGTGCTGAGGGAGCTTTAGCCTGGACAATGGGGGCTCATGAGGGACCTTCAGGCAGACTGCCATTGATCCCTGCCTTGGATCCATAGAGCCAATGCTCAGCACGAGGGCTGTTTCCCTGCCAAACATCCCTTCACTGCATCCAAGTGCTTTAGACACTGGTGTGGGTAACACTTTCATATTTTGTTGATTTGTTTGTTTGCTAGAAGGAGAAGCCTTGTGCAATTTCTCCTTCTCCAGGGAGCAAGGGAGCTTTTTTCTCAGTCTTTCCTACCCTTTTACAGCACTGGCAGAAATTCTGCTAGAATTTCAGTTTTCAAGGGGGCAGTTCTGGACAATGCAGTATTTTTGCACAAGAACACATCGTTTGGGGCAGGGATGTTGGTGCAGAACGAGCTGTTCTGGTGCCAGACCAGCCAGTAGGGCTTGCCCATCCTTTTCAAGTTAACGGCTCCCGTGTCTTTTGGCTGCCCAGGGAATCAGTGTGTGTTGTGTTTGGGAACTGAGTAGGAAATCAATGCCCTTGCATTCCAGCTGGTGCTCAGAGATTAGAGGAGCTGGGAGGGGCTGGGCTGCATTTCTGATTCCAGCCACTTCAGCACCATCAGTGTGGGCGAGTCCAAGCGAAGAACTTGCCCGAGCACAGATGCACAAAGAGAGCCGTTCCCAGTGCAGTGCTCTGGGTCTGATTGCATTCCATAAGGACCGACATGCTCCAGATTCCCCAAGAGTGTGGGTTACTGAAGCAACAGGAGAGCAAGTTCAGGATGGCTGCTGGTTGGGGCACTGCTGCCGAGTGCTGATGTGTGTAGCGACAGAAAGGACAGGATTGATTCAGGGTGACTCCCACGTGGCAAAAAATGTGCTTTCACTCTATGATTCATAAGTTTAAACAAATGCTTTATTAAGCTATGTTATATTACACTAGTACTATATTAAAACTATACTAAAGAGATATTATACTAAAAACATACGAAAGAAAAACTCGTGACTGTCTCCACACAGCCTTTTATCTAATTATCTAATCAGTCTAAACAACTATCTCTAAAATCCAATTAACAAATCACTTTCAGTAAACAATCGCTATAACACATTCTTCATGTACTAAAAAACAAGAACAGCAAGTAGAGATAATCATTGTTTTCTCTCCTTCTATGAGTTTCTCACTACCTTCCCTTAAAAAAAACCTAGGAGAGAGAATTATATCTCTCTCCATTCAAAGAATGTAAATTCTTCAGCACAGTAAAGAGAGATGATAAAAGTGAGATCTGTCTATCTATCTATTTTAATCTTCCTGGCTCTGCTCCAAAGCAGTGGAAGATGCAAAGGCATCCATTCAGGAGAGAAGTAGAGACAAGTTCCATTGACTGATCCTGAGCAGGCAGAGATGTTTCCCCCTCCAGAGATGGTTGTTTTTTCCCCTCATGTTTTCCTACTCCAGCCTTTTCTGACCTGAAGCCTTCATTTGTCCTTTGAATTTTTGCATGTCTTAAGGGAGTGGAACTATCCCATGCTGTAGCTGGGGTCTGGTGACTCTGGTCATACATGCCATGCCATACATGACACATGGTTTCCTTCACTGGCATCCCCAGGGCTGTGTAAGTGCATTCGTTAATGGGGCCTTATGAGAAACTCTGTTACTGCTGGTCAGAATTCTCCGTTGACAAAAGAGGGAGAAGTAAAACCTTGGTCCTCCTCCATATAATGAGGTGGCCATAGAGGTTCTCTGACTTCCATCAGAGATCTTTGCATGCATCCTTATCTCCTGAATGACCCGGTTTTCTAACAAGAGTGTGGATGTCAGCAAGGAGGAATGCTGGTGCAGGCCTGAAGAGAAGGTGAACTCCAGAAGTGTCTCTCACAAGGAGTGAGCTCAGCCAGGAAGCCCCTGCAGAGCCAGGATGGAGCTGTGGGACAGGGCGGGGAGTCAGTCACTACTGAAAGACAAACAGGACACGGCAGAAGCAGAGGGAGGCCCTCACCAGACCCTTGAGAAATGCCACCCCTTCCCTGTCAGCTGCCTGAGAGGCTGCTGGAGCTTCAGTCCCAGATGGCCCCTGATTGTAGGGCCAGGGTCACTTTGGAATCTGTGCCTCCCCTCGGGCAGAGAACGACCCAGGAGAGCAGCAGCACAGTGCTTTGGGAACGTGTGAGCCCAGCAGTCTGTGAGTCTTGGCCCACAAAGGGCGTATGGGAAGCTGAAACCCATCTTCTCTTGCTTTCTGTGCAGGTGCTTCTAGAGAAAGAGCGGGAGCACACTGCCTCATCTGAGCTGCCATGCCAGACTCAGGGAGAGCTGTTCCCAGCCCGAGAGCAGGAAGAGCAGCTCCGGCAGCAGGTGGAAGAGCCACAGGAGAATGGCCAGGTAAGCCTGACTGGCCAGGGCACAGAGGGAAGGGCAGGGAGAGGGGCATAAACCAGAGCTCTTGGGACTGAGGAGGCCAGGAGTCCCACAGGCAATGGAAGCACAGAGCCTTGCAATCTGCAGAGATCAGCCCTGGGACAGGAGGTTTGCAATGGAGGCAGATGTGGGGAGGGAAGCAGAAAGAAGGGGCTGAATGAATGTGATTTTGAGGCTGCAAGAGGAAAAAAGCTGAGCCTGATGGCAGCTCTCAGTCCCTTGCTCTGCTTTTGTGTGTACAGAACATCAAGGCAGAGCCACAAGCAGAGCTGCCCGAAGCTCAGAGTGACATCATGGCAGTGAAGAGAAAGAACAAGGAAGACATGGGAAGAATTCAAGAGGAGAATCTCCATCAGCAGAGGGGCGATCATCAAAACCAGGTGAATGAAAGAGTGGCAGCCACTCCACTCATGAAATGTCCTCTCTTTTGTTTATTAGAGAACATGAAGGAACAGCTGGATGCAGAGCTTCAGACAGCTCACAGTATGATCAAGGCAAGGCATAAGCAGCTGGAGGAAGAAATGAAAATCATCCGAGAGAAACTTAATCGCTTCCGTCAGTCTCTGCAAAACCAAGTGAGTGAAAGAGGGATGCAGCCACTGCAGTCACCAATCTGGTGGTTTCTGCCCTTCTTACCTTTCCAGTGCAGGGCAGCAGGGAGTGGGGCCATGCCTCTGAGTGCCATGCTGCTGTAGTGTGTGTATCACAGTCACTCTGAAGGACATTTCCCGGTGTGCTGAATCTCAACGTCTGCCCTGGACACTGAAACTTGTCCTTTGGCCTTTTGGCCAGCAGTCATCCAAATTGATTCCTGCTGGCCTGTTCCTGCTCTCCTTTTTTCTTGATGTGTTTTTACAGTGGAACTTGGTGACCCAGAAGGAGGATTGAAACAAGCTGTTGTATCCCCGTTCAATCTGTTCTTTGCCTTTCCTCACAGTCGATGACTCCTGGCTGACAGGGACAAGCTGTAGTGTCTGACTGCTTTGTTCTGTTTGACTTGAGGTGCAAGTGTTGACATCTCACCGGGCAGCCTGCGAAGACTTGCAGGGAATGTGTGGCAATGAAGAACCCCAAGTGAGGAGTGAGGCACAGGAACAGTGCCCACCAGAAATGCTCCAGGTCCAGCACATCATGGGCTCTGAACCTGCTGCTGCAGCAGCATCACCTGGAGGAAGCCCTTCTGTGAAACCTGGGAACTCAGGCTGGGGCACATCCCGGGAACAGGAGATTGAGGAGGAGTACCTGGAGCTGCTGGGTACGTCTGGGGTGTTTCTTATCTGAGGGACAGTGTGTTGTGTGCAGGTGTCAGCAGAGCTGTACCCAATGCTCCTCCTGAGCTCGGTGTCACAGGGCCATTTAGGACTCCCCAGAGGCAGTGCTGTGCTGCGAGGCAGCGAGAGAGCTCTGGGTGTTCCTGCTGCCTCTGAGGGCACCTGGGACTGGCTTGGGTTTGCCTGAGCTTCCCTCTCTGCTAAAGGCTGAAGCAGGAATTGTTCTTGGATCAGCAGAAGGCTGTGACCTAGCAAATGATCTAGGCAAGTCCTGTGTGCTAGTGGCCAAACTGAACAGAATTTTTAGCTTCCTAAATTCTCCTTAGACTCCTGACTTGCAACCAGCCATCACAGCAAAAAAACTTCACAGAAATGGACTGACTTTGGAGTTTTGTCTTTTTGGTTGGGGATTTTTTTTTTGGGGGGTGGGGTGGGATTGCTTTTCTGTTCTTCATTTTTGGTGGGGGTTTTTTGTTGTGTTTTTCTCCATCCTGAAGGAGCCCTTCTACCCCACCTTTTACTGGTGTCATTTTTATGACTGTTACTGTTACCACTACTACATCTGCAGCTTATTTTCATGAGGAGGCTATATTTTTGTCAATAAGAGAATGTTATCTTTTTGTCAATAAGAACTACTTTGAAAGAACATCAGGTTACAGGACAAATAGAGAGCACAAGGTATTTTCCATGTGTCGCCAAAGAAAAAACAGAGACTTTGATAACAAACGTTATTTAATCTTCTAGTTTTATGCTTATCAAGATGTGTCCAGGAGACACATCCAAGTGGCGTGATCAGATCAAACTGTACTGCAGGCATTTCTCAGGAGAGAGCCTCCAGCACAGCCATGGTATATCCCTCAGATCCATGGCACTTTTCCATACCTGATTCCCACTCTTTCCCATGACTGTTAGAATCCTCCCCATTGGCCCAGGCCCTGCTCAGGTCAATATCTAGGAAAACACATCAAGCCCTTTGTGATTCTGCAGCACAACCCAATGAATCTGCTTCTTGCCCATAACAGCTGCCAGTGCTGTGCTCTCACATAAGAGACCTGGTGGGGCTGAGACCAGAGCCCAGTGGGTTCTGTGTCTGCCATCACCTGTTGGGACAAAAAGGGCACTGATCTGTGCCTCGGTGTGGCTGATCTCAAAGCCCATCCTGTTGTGTCCTGAATGGGGGTAACAGCTTGTCTGGGGCTCAGGCTCACTCTGGCTTCTTCCCATCAGTGCCTGTCAGTGCTCATGCTGGGGCTTTGCCAGCATTGTTGTGGTTGCTGCCCTGTCCCTGAGGGCTGGAGGGACTGCAGAGGCTGGAGCCTTCCTTAGCTTGGAGAGGGGCATCTTTGAGCTCAGCCTGCTCACAAACAGGTCAGGGTCCTGATGCTGAAAGCCCCGTCAGGATCGGTTACAGCTGGAGCTGCTCTGGTTTACAAATGAGAAGGCATTCCTTTGGCAAACTGCTGAAAGGTGGGGAAGATGTCCTCCTCTCCTGGGATTGTATGTCCCTGTGCTTTGTTTCCTGTCAAGAGAACTTTTCAAAAGACTGTACAAATCAGTCTCTGTGCTGGCCACCTGTGCTGCAGGGCTGTCTGCCTGGTTGTGGTTGTTGTTCCCCAGCCGACCACGAAGGGCTCAGAGCTCCAGGCGCTGGGGCTGCCTTTTGTATCTCCTGGAAGCTGGGATCTCTGCTTTAAAGTCAGCATCTTGCATTTTGTTTCCCTCAGGGAGAATGGTGAACACCACTGAAAATCCCCATATGAAATACACGCATCTGAATTATATTGGCAGCGGGTGAGTCCAACAGCAGTTACTCCTGCACAACCCTGGGCCAGGTGTTTTGGGGGTGGAATGTCTATCCAGCGTGAAGTCAGGACAGCTGCAAAGATGATCACACACTGGGGATAGATCATCCCATCTCTCAATGCTGCTCAGAATTTGTGAGTGGGCTCAGAAGGCATTGTCAGAGATGCCTTGCTACCGAGGTCTTGCCTGCATCAAGGAACAGGACCTGGAAGGTCTCCTTGTCTCTCAAGTGTGGGACAGCTCTGTGTTAATTTCTTTAGCATTTTTTGTGTGTCTCAAAATCATACTGGCACACTAATGAAAAGAGAAGAAACTTGCTTGCCTGAAAGAGCAACCTATGCCCTATCAAAGCTGTGAGATAACAGTTCCCAGGAACAATTCTTTCCCCTGGTTTGAAGAGGGAAACACTCTGTGGTCAGGACAGGAACCACACTGTTTAGACAGTGAAACCCAAGAGGAAAGACTAAACTCCCTTTAGAAATTGGACCCCAGTGCTTCAGGAACAGGCCCAGTGCCCATGCACTTGACAGGAAAATGCATCATCTCCCTTCTGGCAGAGCCCTCCTGCATCCTGCAGGTTTTGACACTTCCAGCAGAGATCTCCTGTGTGGGCTGGCTTTCACTGCAAGATCTAAACAGCTTCTCCTTTCTCTGCTTCTGTTTTGTTTCTAGGACTTTTGGAGATGTTTACAGAGCACTCGACAGTGCCACAGGAGGAGAGGTAAATGTCACCAGCCCCTGCAGGCTCTGCTGCACTCGAGGGCTTTCCCCTCTGGTGTGAGCTGTGGCTGGAGCTTTGGGCAGAGCTGTGCTGAAAAGGCACAAGAAGCACAGACTGGTGCCAGCCCACAGAACACATTTGGGACTTTGTCCTCCTCAGCTGCCGGAAGGAAGGCACGGAGGGCAGTGGTTCCTTTCAGAGAAGGACGCGCTCACTCGCTCTCCATTGCTAAAACAAAGGTGGTGCCTGCGAGCATCTCACTGCTCTTTGGGGCTACAGCTTCAGAGTCCTGGATTCTCATTTCTGGCTGCCAGCAAATCCATCTGAAAGTTAGTGGTAGTTCCTTAGCCACCTGCAGTGCTGCACTTGGGAACTGCACGTAGGGAGAGATCTGCAAGGCGTCCCTGAAAGCCCTAAGCCCTGCCCATATCACAAGATGTATCCACAGAGTATTAAGGCATGGATTCCTTCTTCTGAGTCCCAAACAAAGCAGCAGAGAGTGCGGTCAGAGGTTTATGGGTGATAACTGAGACACCGTTGTTCCCAAGTGGTCAAGGCAAAATGTCAGTGGCCCCACGTGTCCTGTAACTGGCTCCCAAGGGAGCAGAGAAATGGGCTGTTGGAATGTCAGTTCCTGATTACTGCAGTGCCTAATCACAAGGCAGTTTGGCACAGCTCAGCTGTGTCATTGCAAAATCACTCGCTCCACGTGCCTTGTGGTCTCGTGCCACCAACCCCTCAAGTTACTGATTTTCAATGTCATTTTAGGTGGCAATAAAAAAAATAAATCTTCAAGGAGTGCAGAGGAAGGAGCTAACCTTTAATGAAATAATGATCATGAAGAAGTATAGGAGTCCCAATGTGGTGAATTATTTAGACAGGTGAGAGGTCATGGTCTTATCCCATGGATGTGTGTTTACATATTGCAAACATGAGAGGTTAAAAACCCACTTTGGTCAGTGGCAGCAAGTAAAGCTGTTAATTTTTATTTATTCATATTTCTCTACTCATCTCCAATGGATGAGAAGAAAGTGCATCTTGTCTGCATGAGTCTTCCCTGGCACACCTAGTTTGAGAATTACTCCAAAATTACTCAAAACCTGGATCAGCTATATCTTCCTAACTCAATAGCCTCAAAGTTCACTGCCTCCACATTTATTTGGGATTGATTTTTTAAAGTTTCTTAAGTGCAGATGAACCATCCTAAATTGGATTTCCCTTGGATTGTTGCCCCTCTTTGCCATTGCTATGCATGCGAGGAAGACTAGGTGCTTATTTCCAGAAACACCATGCCTGCCATGTTTTTTATCTGGGCTGTTTCTAAACTGCACTTTTCATTTGCTGCCCATCTAAGACATCTCCTTTTTCACAGATGTGTCTTTCTCTTTGAGACTGCACAGATTGCAAACAATGCACAGCCAAGAGGGAATGTCTGTTCCTTTGATTCTGTCCTTGTCACAAAGGCATCTGGAAATAAGAAAGCTGGAAGCAAAATATCAACGTAGCCATGCATGTTCATCTCTACCCCCTTGTTTCCTTCTTTCAGCTACCTTCTGGGCGAGGAACTCTTGCTGGTTATAGAGTACATGGATGGAGGTGTCCTGAGCGACATCGTCAGCCAGACCTGCCTGTCTGAAGATGAGATGGCAGCCATCAGTCGGGAGGTCAGCAATGCCATCTGTGTTTCCAAGGGCTTGGGCAGGATTGTCTGGGAAACAGGGGCTCAGAACAGGAGAGGTTTCCTGTGCCGAGCTTTGTTTCTGTGTTGCTGGTATGCTATGGGCAAGTAAAAGCATCTCAAGTGAAAGGCCTGCCAGTGCCCCTGCACTCCCTGTACTCAGTGCCAGTACTCTTATCTCCTGCTGTTGTATTCTCGCTCTGTCTCTTGTATTTGTAGTTGCTGTTCTCCACCTTGCCTCTCTAAATGTTTGCCTGGAGTCTGTCTTCACTGCATTCCTTGCCTGTAAAAGCAAAGGTGCTGGTGGCAGGATTTGAAACAAAGAGCAAAGAAAGAAGAGAGAGACTCGTTTCTCTCAGTGCTCAGCTAAAAAGGATAGGAGTGCAGCCAGAATGCTCTTTGCTTCTGAGCACATGCGCTGCAGCAGGAGTCATCCTGGCTGGTTGGCAGGGGACAGCCTACAACAGCAGGTGCTGTTGCTCTTTCCAAAGCTGACGTGCCTTTCCTCAGAAAGGTCCTGCTCTGCAAGTGTTGGAGCAGCAAGCTCTTCCTCTCAGTGGCCATGACTGTTCTGCCATTACTCCCCATTCCCCTGGAGAGGGAATCTTTTAGATTCTTTGTTTCCTTTCTTGTGTGATGAAAACACATCACTCATTTTTGCCATTCTGTTTCTGTTTTCTCCCTCAGTGCCTGCAAGGACTGGATTTTCTTCATTCAAACGATGTGATCCATCGAGACGTGAAGAGTGACAACATCCTTCTCAGAACGGACGGTTCTGTCAAACTGGGTCAGTATATTCTTGGTTAGGTGCAGCGTTCCAGGGATGTGGGTGTGGGGCTGCTTGGCGTGACTGCCAGCTCCCCAAAAATGGCGCTGGTGGCAGTGCAGGGACCCCTGCTGCGAGCTGAGGGCACAGTTGCAACGTGCACAGAGGTAGAAGGAGTCACAAGCAGTCAAGAGTGGCCTTGCTCTGTGTGGGTCCCTTCCAGAGGGAGGGAGTTACAAGTCTAAAGTTTCCAAAGAACAAAAGCCACTGCTAGAGGCAGTGTAAAACATGGGGGGATTTTTAAAGTCGCCAACGCCAGGAGATTCAACAGAGCAATTTCAAACTTCTGCTGGGGAATTCTTTTGCTTGCTTTCCTAATTGCACAGAATTCAGATAAAACCAGTATTTTGTTTTCTCCTCAGCTGATTTTGGCCTCGCTACTCAGCTCAGCCCTGAGCAGAGCAGACGGTGCTCGGTAACCGGGACTCCTTGGTGGATGGCGCCTGAAGTGGTGACAGGTCAACCATATGGCCCCAAAGTGGACATATGGTCTTTTGGAATTGTGGGAATTGAAATGATAGAACAAGAACCTCCTTACTTGGGCGAAAGTTCTGGCACGGTAAGGAGCAAATACTCACTGATCTCACTGTCTTTCTCACCTGTCCCATGTCCTGTGTGCCACTGGACCAAATCCCATTGCCATCTGCTGGAAGTACTTCCACCAAGGTCCCCTCCTACAAATGTCTCTGCAACACATCAGCATCTGCTGTACTTTTGGTTGCATCAGTGGGGGAACTCAAGCCTTACCACATGCAAACAAACTCCAAACAAACTCCATTCTCACTCAACACTTTCCTTTGGGTTAGTGGTTCCAGTTCTTTTGTCTGTGTAGATGGCCTTAATAACAGGGAAAAAGCATCTTAAAAGTGTTGTTATCTTTCCAGAAATGAAGGAAGGAAACCCAAACCCAACAAAGTTTCTAAAACCGTGGTCTTTAGAGAGGAACCTAACCCTGTGTGCAGTTTCTTCTCACTGGAAAACATGGGCATGAGTGTGTAATGCACAGAGTCTCTTCTGCTTCTTGTGCAGTGCTGCTGAAATACTCAGTGACCGTGTTTCTCTCCTAGCCCAAGCAACATTCTGCACGTCACCAAGCCAGAGCCTGGTGATGTGGAGAGCCTGCCAAAAGCTCCTGTTTGTTTCCTGGCACTTTCTGGCATGGGCCTACCATTAATGCATTGACTTGAGCAGCCAAATGACTAGAGGGTGTCCATAGGGATGGAACCTCTCCTTCTTCTGACCTAGACAATTTTTCTTTGGCTGCAAAAATGGGAAGCTGAAATTTTCAGACTGCTGAGAGACAGAGCTGCAAGTGGCTCCTGTGTGCCCAAGCAGGCATTTTCATCCCAATACATTTGTGCAGGCATCTTAATGTGTCTGTGTTGAAGAGGAGATTGTAAATATTTGTTTCCCTACCTGGGTATTAACTGATGGATTTCCTTTCTTTTCTTCCAATTCCCATTGTTTTCAAGAACAGCACAAAAAGCTGGATGAGTTTTGTTCTAGAGCACGTGCGCTTAAAGGACCAACAAGCACTGCAGAGATGCCTTTCATGTAGTAACCCTTGAAATTAGTTAGTATAGCAAAGTCCCTCTTCCAAAAACCATCTCAAGCTGGCATGAATCCTCAGAGAAGCAAATGTCCTTTTGCTGATGTAGTTCCCACTAACTAGGTCAGGCAATGAAATCAGCTGCCAAGGCAAGATCTGCAGGATGGTGGAAAAGCTGTGGCTGCATCGGGGTTTGGGTTTTTGGTTGGTAAAGGAAAGTCATCTCTGGGTCTGTGCCAGGGCAGAAACTGCCACTGAAGAACAGAGGTTAAACAAAGGGATCTGGGAGAGCCTTAGAGGTGTGAAAACAGGAGGTGGAGCCTGGTGTCTCCTTTCTCTCCAGGCTACATACCTGATAGCCACAGTAGGGACTCCACAGCTGCGGCAGCCCAAGCTCCTCTCGGCTTTGCTGCGTGACTTCCTGAGCTGCTGCCTGCAGACAGACGAGGAGCAGCGCTGGTCTGCCAAGGAGCTGCTGCAGGTAAAATGTGAAGGGGCTGCAGGTGAAACAGGCTCTGAGGGATGGGCTCCTCCTCCACTCAAGCCCAAGGCAGCAGATGAGCCCCCTTCCTCCTCACCTCCACTCTTGCTGCTCTTCAAATGAAAATGGTGAGGAATCCTAGACTGGGCTGGGCTGGCAGGGCCCTGTAAATGTCCTCTGGTGCAAGTGTCCTGCAATGAGCAGGGACATCTCTAAAGAGATCAGGTTGCTCAGAGCCCGTTGCCACCGGAGCCGGAATGGTTGCAGGGATGGGGCACCTACAAGCTCTTGGGGCAAGCTGTGCCAGGGTGGCACCATGCTCCGAGCAAACAAGTTCTTCCTTAGACCTACTCTGATTAGATGCCCTTAGTGTTTAAAAATATTTGTCCATATCCTATTGTAACTGGCTCTGTTAAAAAAGATGTCCCCCACTTTCTTCAAAGCCACTGTGAAGTCTTGGAAAGTGGCAATAAAGTTTCCCTGGCGCCTGTCCTTCACAAAACTGAATAACTCCAGCTCCCTCTGCATTTCCTGTGAGGAGAGGTGCTCTGTCCTCTGAGTGTGTCTGTTGCCCTCTTTTGTGATTTTGTGGAGTATTCAGTTTTATCTAATGGCAAAAGAATTGAAGTAGAGCAACGCAGGGTACAGAGACATGAAATGGTGGTGGAGGAACCCAAGGAAGCCAGTCCCAGCCTAGGGGTCAGAGATTTGGCTGTGGGCAGGAGGGGCTGTGGGGGGCTCACTGTGAGCCTCTGAGGGGCCCTGGTTGGTGCCCCCCAGCCCACCCTCAGAGGTTTCTGCCATGCAAACAGGGACAGCTGGGAGGGACTTGTCCCAGCCCCATCTGCTGCCTGGCACGCTCAAGCAGATGGGAACTGTGCCAGGGTTACTGGCAGGTTGTGTGGCACAGAGGGAACTGCAGGGCCCAGTGCCACTGGGCTGTCCCTGCTGGGAAGGAAGGTGCCATCCAGCACACGAGGGGCAGGGCATGGAAAGGCAGACACTGCTTTCTGTCCCTGTGGGAATCAGCACAGTGCCTGTCTTTCAAAGGCAGGGACCTATGTGAGTCATTGGAGTTTCCTGAAAGGAAGAAAACCCCGGGACAGAAAGCACCATTTCTAGAGCACTGGAAGGGCAAAAATCCCAGCATGATGAAGACATCACAATAAACCGATGAGTGGGATTCTGGGTCAGGTTTGCCTGTGATGGCAAGGTCTTGCACATTGGGGATGACTGGGGAGCAGATGGTCCCATTGCTCCTCTTTCTGGGTCTTTCCAGGAACTTGATATATCCTGATTGAGTCCCTGAAGCAATGAGCTTGGAAAGTAATGGTTCATTGTTCTTTGTTGTATTTTTTTTTCCGGTGGACAGCATCCATTTGTAACTTCAGCCAAGCCACCATTCATCCTGGCACAAGTCATCAACTCAGTGAAGAAGACGAATAACCCTAACCCTAAACTCTAAACCTAAAACCTAACCCTAACCTTAAATGCTAACCCAAACCCTAGCCCTATCCCAATCTCTATCCCTTACCCTTTCCCTTACCCTTTCCCTAACCCCAACCCTAAGCCTAAGCCAAAGCCTAAACCTAAACCCAAACCTGAACCTAAATCTAAGCCTAAGCCTAAGCCTAAGCCTAAGCCTAAGCCTAACCCTAACCCTAACCCTAGGAGATGAGAACATAGCAATCATGTCAAGATGTTATCTCTGTTACCAATTTAGAGTAGCATTGTAGAGTAGGGTTGCTAAAGAGATTTGTAGCATAGAATTATAGATTAGAGTTGTAATTAATAAAGTTTCTGAAACATCAACTCACTTGGAAGATTCTCCTCCTTCTGACCCCTTCAGAAAATTCCACATTTCCTTCTGAATTACCAATTGTTTTTTATTGGTACTAAGTCACACATATGGCTTTTTTTGTATGGTTTCATAAGTGAGGAGGGCTCTTCTTCATTCATCCTCTCCAGACCGCACTGCCTTTGGAATATGACCCACTGGCTGGTTATGGCACAGCTGTGGTATTTCTAGTTGAGGCAGAAAGGGCAATGGCATTTGAAGGCAAAACCAAAGGAAGAATGAGGCAGCCCAAACATCTTGTGCAGATGCAGGCCTTCAGCTGTGACTGGAGAGCATTGGGGTTCCTGCCACTTGGATTTGTATCCCTAACTGCAAAAATCTCTTTGGCTGGAGGAGAGCCTTGCTCAAGTGAGAAAGCAGAAGGATCAGAGAGGGTGCTCGGGAAGGTCTCCTGTGGCGCAGAGCTGTCAGCGCCTGTGAGGTGAGAGCGGGCCCGGCCTTGCCCGGGCTGGAGCCCCAGCAGAGCCCCGGCAGAGGCCGGAGCAGCCTGAGCCCCGGCAGAGGCAGGCTGGAAGGAGGCCCTTGGAGCTGCAAGAGGCAGCAGCCGGGCCCTGGGTGCCTCTTGCTGGGAGCGGGCGAATCCTCCGCTCTCAGAGCCCAGGTGGCAGCTGGCTGCTGCCGAGGGGAAGCGCAGCCGTGCTGGGCACAGCCCGGCATGGGGGCCATGGCCGTCTGGAGTGTGCCCAGGAGCAGAGAAAGGCCAAGGGCAGCCGCGGGCCGCTGGGCTGGCTGAGGATTCCTCCTCTTCTGCCGGCTGCCCTGCAACTCCTGGCAAAGGCCAGCAGTGTGTGCAGCACTCTGGGCACCGGGGCAGGGAGCCGGGCTGCTCGGCAGGCTGGAGCACAGGGCAGCTCCTTCAGGCCCGGCACTTGTGCCAGGGAAGCGAGGCCAGCGTGAGGCAGGGACAGCTTGGCAGGGCCCATCTGCAGGAGCCAGCGCCTCACGCAGCTCTGGGAGGAAGCGCCTGCAACCCTGCAGTTCTGCACTGAGCCAGAGCAAAGGTGTGAGATGCAGAGTGTTTGGCAGAAATATTCAGGCCCACCAGGCCAGCCTGCTTTGTGCTCTGTGGTGCACAGCAAGCGCTGTGCAATGCAGCTCTGAGCTGCTGGGAGAGAGGCAGTCGGGGATGTGCCTGAGGTGAGTCAAGGGCTTAGCTGAAAATGTAATGAGGATAATTGAAAAGTGCAGATGGGTCGAGAGCCCAGCTGGGAATAGATTTGGGATAGTAGAAGATTGCATATTTTAGTTAAGATTTTAAAATGATGTAAGAAGCTAAGTTAGTAATACAGGTAGCAGAAATCATGTGCCTTAGTTAAAGAGTACCAAATATATTAGGAACATAAAGCTAGTAGTGACAGGGATAGAGGAAGCAATTGTGAAGAAGCTGAGACCATAGAAAGACCTTGCCTTAAGAATAATTGAACAGTTAGGAGAGGCTTGGACCATGAGCAGCAGGTCAAAAGGCCTTGCCAACTGGCCATGGCAGGAGAGTTCACCATGAGGAAGACTGCTTTCTTCCTCCCATACAACCACTCCCTCATTTCTAAATCCCACCAATCCAGTTAAGGGAATACAATTGTGCAGCTGTAGTAGATATTCAGCTGATAAAAATGTGAAGCAGACAGGTAATAATTATGTATTATGGGTCCTTAGAAACCTAATGTAAAACCTTTTCTGTAGAAATAGAGAGCAGGAGTCTGCAACTCCTTGCACATGTCTCTGGAAACTAGTTCACATGTGACCACAGCTGCAATAAATACCCTTCTTTTCTGCTATAATTAGTTGAAGAGTCATCTGTCCGTGCTTCAAGGGTTATGCTGGAGTAGTGAACTGATTTGGATGGGAGCAGAAGAGTTTCAGCAGGCAATTTTTGGAAGAGATGGAAGGCTCTTGTGACTGAAGGGAAAGCCATTTGGAATGGAGAAATGATCCCAAAGTCCATCCAATTGTATCTTTGTGTCTGAATTGAAATCAGAATGATTATAGATAGCTTCATGCCATTTGTCTGCAAATTGATCAAAGTCTTCATTCTTTCTTTGACAAATCTGTGGAAAGACATAGTGTGTAACTTATCTGGAAGTGCAAGAAGTGCATTACATGCTAGTTGTTGGCTCATCTGTAAGACTTGATCAATGCTCCTAGCCTGGGCAGTGGCAGTAGCCCCGGGCCCTTTGCCAAGTAACTGTTGTGCTGTTAAACCATACAGAGGATCACCCTGCACTCTAGCTCTTGCAGCTTCTTGAGCACACTTTTCCTCCCAGCTTTTAGGAAACATCACCTGCTGATGGGGTGGCATTCTAAGTCTTATTAGGTTATGCATATCAGCTGGAATTAATGCGTTAGATGGAAAAATATACTGCAGAAGTGACTGTGCAAGTTGGCATTTTCAACCAAATTGTGAAAATGCAGCTCTCATCTTTTCTAAAATCTTCCAATCGAAAGGTTCTCAAACTCTACTTGCAGCATTAGTTACTACAAGAAAAGCTTCTACATCATTGGAGAGAAAAGTCCCTTCTACAATAGCTTCTGCAATAACTTTTTTCTACTTTTGTTTTTCTTTGGTGGAGATAAAGCTTGGCCTGCAATTCCTCAGAAAGGATTAGGAGGACCATGCTAGTTTGGGAAATTGACACTGTTTGCCCCTAGCATTCAACAGATGCTTGACATCAGGCACAAATTCCAACGTCCAAAATGTAGTGAGCATCTATTAGGCTCAGACTGCAAGGATAATGTAGAATTGTGGAATTGGCCTTTGGTTATCCTGGCATCACTTTTTACACCAGGATTAGCTTCATCACAGGCCCTTACATCATTCAAACGATTGGCTTGTTGGACAGGAAAACAAATTAACATTACATCTGCAATCCGGAATGAGCTTACCACTGATGTAGGTAGCATACACCACGCTGTGTTACAGGATAGGACTGCTATAAATTTTTTGTTGCTAGCACAAGGAGATGAGCGTGAAGATTTTGAAGGGATGTGTTGCATGAATCTCTGACCACTCTGGATCTATTGACAAGAAATTGTCATTGCTTAAGGAGAATATGAAAAAGCTCACAGTGGTTGAGAATTCTTTTGATGAGTGGCTAAAATCCTGGGGAATAACAGGCTGGCTCAAGGATTTAGTACCCTTTGGCATAATGATACTTTGTCTTCATTTTCAATTCTGCTTGTAGTGCCTTGCTGTTCAGAAAATAATTGAGCGTGCTTTTAAATCAGTTTGGCTTGTGCAAAAACAAAACCGGGGAACTGTTGAGAGTTTTTTGCAGATTGAGGAGTTCTTGCTAGACAAGGGCCATATTCAGCCGATGCACAATCCAACCTGCTTGTACTAATGGACAATGGACACATTCACAAACAATGGATAATGGACATATTCAGAAACAGGGTTGGTATATCCTTGAGAAAAATACAAGAAGAGTCATCAGGACTCAGCAAGTTTAACAGCAAGCTTGGGAAAGAAGGAAAAAATTGAACCATGAGTGGGCCAGAAGACGACAGCAAGACGCGTGAAAAATTAGGTGATCCAATCAGCATTCTAATTTAGATGTGTAAACAGCTAGGATTAACCAATCATGTATTAGCTAGAGACACGTGGACAGTAGAGATTTATTATAAATATAGTCTTTTTAGGGATAATAAATTTGGCTTCACTGGATCATATTGGTTGTGGTGTGATATCCCTGAACCTCCGCACCCCGCACAAGGGCAGCTGGGGAGGCCCAGCCTGGGCAGCAGCAGAAAGGAATTTCCCTGGCAGGGCAGGGCTGTGGTGCAGCACGTCCCCAGCAGGAGCCTGGAGCAGCCCAAGGCTCTGTGTGGGCAGGCAGGGGCAGGCAGGAGGCAGAGCTGTCAGCAAAGGAAGGGCCCAGCCACGTGGGGCAGCCGGGGGATGCCGACAGCCTGCAGGGACAGAGGCGCAGGGCAGGGACACCGTGGGACAGCCTGGGCTGCACAGGGCACAGGGATGGGCAGCAGCTGCGAGACAGCCCTGCCAGAGCCAACATGGGCAGCACTTTGGCCATGGCTGCTGGGCCTGGGCCTGAGGCCACGAGGGGACAAGTGACCCTTGCAGGCCTGGGGCCTCATTGCCTCCTCGTCCCTGCTCAGCAGCCTGGCAGGGGCCGCCCCATGCTCCTGTCCCTGGCATTGCACATGCCCACATGCCAGTGCCCATCCCGGGAAGAGCCCTGAGCAAGGAGGGCGGGACAGGATCTGCCTGGCCAGGGGCTGGGGCTCAGGCCTTGACCTTTGAATTCCTGAAACTCATCCAGGTGTGCTCAGCACAGAGATATCTTTGCCTTGCTTGTCCCCAGCTGTCATCACTGCCTCCAGTGTTCTGCTCTCCCTGGAACCTGGGGACACTTTCTCAGTCCTGTCCCTCACAGGGATCTATTTAAAGTACAAGAAACTTCAGTGTTTCAATCTCACTTTGAGCTCTTGAGAAGTTCTTTTAGCCCACTCTGAGGCACTGGGTCTGATGCAATGAGCACCAAAGCCCAAAGGGTCATTAAGTCCCTGTGCTGTGTCTGTGCTGCTGAGCTGGGCCGGCCTCCTGGCCCAGAGGCAGCTCCTGGCAAGGGCAGCGCTGCAGAGAGACAGCTCTGGCCAGGAGCAGCTCCTGTGCACAGCCCAGCAGGGCTGGGACGCTGCCAGGGCCCCTCAGGGACACCAGCAGGGCACAGACAGAGCTCACCAGGGCTCAGCACTGGCAGGGGCTGTGGCATGTCCCCGAGGGGGCTGTGTCACAGCAGCACCTCTGGGGCTGTGTCACAGAGGCACAGAGCAGCTGGGATGTCAGCAAGGGGCTGTGTGACAGCACAGAGTGGGCTGTGTGACAACACTGAGGGGGGAGTGACATCACAGAGCCAGCTGTGACATCCTAGAAGGTGTTTCTTTGACATCACAACGTGGGTTGTGACATAGAGTATGATATCATAGGGCAGCTGTGTGATGCCACAAAGAAGGCTGTGACATCACAGACAAGGCTGTGACATCACATGGAAACTGTGACATCACAAATCTGCTCTGTGACATCACATATCAGCTGAATGGCATCATATGGAATCTGTGTGACATAACAGAGTGGTTGTGTGACATCTTAGGAGGCTGTGTGACATCACTGGTAGCCTGTGACATCACAGGGGCTGTGTGACCTCACAAGGATGCTGTGTGGCATCACAGGGGCAGTATGACATCACAGGGGCAGTGTGACATCTCAGGAGCTGTGTGACATCACGGGGGCTGTGTGAGGGCACTGGGGAGGTCACTCTGCCCCGGCCCCCCTCACAGTTCCCCCCAGAGCAGTCCAACGCTGCTCGTGCACAGCGGGGTCCCCTGTCCCCCCGGGTCCCCTCGCCCCCGGCCCTGCAGCCTTCCCCAGAGGATGTTCCACGAGATCGACCCCAGAGCCTGACACGGGGACGGGGGGACAGGGCCCTGGGGGTGGCACAGGGGGACAGGGACCCCCTGGCAGCGTCCCCGTGTCCCCCAGGGCCAGAGCCTGGGCCAGAGCTCCTTCACTCTGTTACAAACGAGGCCTTGAGAGCGCTGAAAAACCCCTGGCAAGGGATCAGCCAAAACCAGATTTAATATTAAGGGACAGAAGACCAAAGTTCCTTGGCAAGAGTCACTCTGTTCCTGACTGGGCACTTCAGGCACACCAAGGAAACAAAGCAACTACAAAACCAAACAGAATCCAGGCAATAAAACCAGAAATGAACCATGAACTCTCCGTGTGTGTGTGCGTGCATGTGTGTGTGACTAAAGGACAATGTGGGCAAGGATAAAAGGAATGCAGCCAAAAAGCTAAGCCGAGCTCAAACTTAACAGACCTTGATTGATGCCTTAGACTTCAGCATTTAGCAAAAGAACAGCACTTGACAGTACTTAACCTTACTTATAACCTAGGACTTAATGATTTCACAGTGGAATAACTCTTAACAATATTCAACTTATCTTAAAGCTTATACTAAACTTCATTACTTAGTAAAAGAACAACCCTTAGGAGCATTTAACATAGTTTAGAGCTTGTGACTCACCCTTCCTTGCAGGCCTGACTGACTCAGCTATCCAAGGCACTCAAGCCCCTCTGAGTGCAGCATTTCTGCCACATTTCCTCAGCACAGGCACTCCTGTGTGCACACAGACACAAAGAGTCAGTGCAAGGCACCTGTAAGAAATTCCCCTGAGGGCAGGAAATGCTCACTGTGGATCCTTTGGCATCTCCCCAGCGGGTGAAGGGTTGAGCCTGGAGGAGTGGGGGGATCGGCCCAGGCTCCGTCGTTGTTCAGGATCCCCGAGTGCAGCAAACGGGAGAGTTCCCGGCTGGGAGAGGCCCCACTCAGAGGGAGTGGCTGGCCCAGGAGAGCTCCAAGGGCTCCTTTTGGAGCGCTGTTTGCAGGGCCCCAAGAGAGGGGCTTCAGTCCCAGCAATGGTTCATCCTGGCTGCACTTGGCATCAGCAGCTTTCTTTGGCAGAGTGAGAACAGGGATGTTGTGCCACTCAGGGAACACAAACAGGTCCCAGGGCTGCTCCTAAAGGAACCAGGAGCTGGTTGGGCAGCAGCAGTGCCTGGAGCAGACAGTGTTTGTGATGAGCTGCAGAGGAGCTGAGCCCAGGGGCTGTTGGCCAAGGCCGAGGCCCAGGGAGCATTTCTCAGCTGGCAGGGTGGCCTGAGAAGGGGAGGGGGGAATGTAGCAGCACAGGGCCATGGAACCAAAGGGACCATTGTGACACTGTGGGGCCCTGTGAGACCAAGGGACCATTGTGACACTGTGGGGCCCTGTGAGACCAAGGGACCATTGTGACACTGTGGGGCCTCATGGAATCATGTAGAGCACTGTGACATTGCTGGGCCTCATGGAACCAGGGGAACTGTACTGATGCTGTGTGACTCCATGGAATGTAGGGGTCCTTGTGACACTGAGAGGCCCCATCAAACCAAGGGGCCCTTGTGACATTGCTGGGCCTCATGGAGCCCTGGAGACCATTATGGCACTTGGGGGTGTCATGGAACCAAGGGGCCATTGTGACACTGTGAGATTCCATGGAACCAAAGATCCAGTGTGCCATTGCAAGGCCTCATGGAACCATGGAAAGACCATTAACTCACTTCACGGCCTCATGGAACCAGGCAGCCATTGTGACACTGAGGGGACTCATGGAATCATGGAGACCATTGTGACACTGTGGGGCCTTGTGAGACCAAGGCACCAATGTGACACTGTGGGGCACCATGGAACCAAGACGCCTTTGTGCCACTGCAGGGCTGCATGGAACCAAGGGGCCTTTGTGACATTGCGAGGCCTTCTGTCCTCAGTGGTCCATTGTGACACTAAGAAACCAAGCAGGACCATTGTGACACGGCAGGGCTGCATGGAACCAAAGCTCCAGGGTGACGCAGAGTGGCCTCCTGTCATCAACGGTCCATTGTGACACTGTGGAGCCAAAGGAGACCATTGTGACACCACAAACCCCCATGGTCCAAAGGTCCATTGTGACAGTGCAGGCCTCACTGAACAGAGGAGTGACATGACATTGTGGGGCCTGTGGAACCACAGAGACTATTGTGACACTGCAAGGCCCCGTGGAATCCTTGGGACCATTGAGACACTGCGGGACCTTCAGGAACCTGGGGGCCATTGTGACACTGTGGGACTCCATGGAACCAAGACACCCTTGTGACACGTCAGGGCCCCACAAAACCAAGGGAAGACAGAACAGGTCTGGCTGGTTTGGCCTCCCGTGGGCCACCTGACTGGTCCAGCTGACCTTGGCATGTTGAGGGTCTCTTCTCATCTGCTGCTGAAACACTGGGGCTCTGTGCTTTCCTTCCTATGGGAAAGAACTGTCCTTCTCCTCCAGGCGCCCATGGCCAGAACTGGGATTTCACCTCCAAATTTCCTTATATCCAGGGATTGTTCCCACAGCAATATTGCCAGGACAAATCTGTCTGGCAGTGGTTTCACAAGGGTCACCTCTCATCTGTCCCCAAAACCCTGGGGAAGGCTCTGTGCTTTCTGTCCTGTGGAAAGGAACTGTCCTTCTCGGCCAGGTGCCCATGGCCAAATTTGGGTTCCATCTCCAGCGCTGCCTATTGTGACAAACTGGAGGAGATTGTTGGCTTGAATCATTTCATGTGTGGGGAGGAAGGGGCAGGTCCAGCCTTGCCCTGCCCTGGAACCACAGCCCTGCCCTGCCCTGCAACCCCAATCCCCCCCAGAGCCTCTATCCCAGCCCAGCAGTGTCTGCCAGTGCCTGGCACAGCACAGGCAATGCTCCACAGCCACCTCTGGAGCCCCCAGCCCAGCTCCTGAAGGACCAAATGACCCCAAGGCCCACCTGGGGGCAGGGCCCAGGAAGACCAAGGGGTATTTAAGGCTGACCACAAGGCAAGCACACATTTTGACCCTACCTCCTCTTGGAATTTCCGTCTGAACAACACTGGAATCCGGGCGTGGGTGCTTCTCTATATCTTATTTTTCTTTCTCTCTTTCTGTGTCTACTTCTATTTCTTTCCCCTTGCAAATTGTGATTAACTTAAAATTGAAAAGGCTTGGGTTCCTGAAGTTGAATGGGCCAAGTTAATGCTTTGAGAAGTGTTTGTTGATTGACTGTCATATTAAATCTTTTGCCAAAGTTTCAATGATTTTCTAAATTTCTCAGTAATGGCTGTTTGGTTGTTTTGAGCTCCTGAGAATGTCTTGTTGGTATTTCTGCAGTACATCTAACTCAGAGGACACAACAGGTAATAAAACCTGTGCTCCTTTCCAGGCAGACATCAGTTGTTCTGATGTTCTGTTCATCCAGGCAGTTCTACTTGTAGGGCTGATGTGCCCTGAGGTGCCAAGCTAAGATTGGCCCCTTGCAAGCTGATGAGTCAGCTGGAATTCCATCCTGTCCCATCCCTCAGCATCCCTGCATTTCCCACCTGTAGCCCTGGTCTCCAACACAGCCATGGAGGCTCTTTGGGCTCTGGACTGTTCCGGCAGCCCCCAAGGACAGCTGAGCTCTGCCTTTGGCACAGTCAGGCCTGGCCAGCACAGGCCGTGCTCAGCAATTGCTTCTGTGTGCCTGGCCTTGCTGTCAGCCCTGGTAGCGGCTGCATGGCCCCTTTGTGGCCCTGTGCTGGCCCAGCCATGGTGGCCCAGCCCCTGTGCAGGCCCAGCCCAGGCCAGGAGCATTGCGGCTGGGAATGGCCCCTGTGCCGTGGTGCCCACAGCAGCCTTGGGGCTCTGTGCCCCATGGCCTCCCTGCTGGGCAGCCTCTGCCAGCTCCTGCAGAGCCCGTGGCATCTGTGGGGCTGCACAGACCGCCCTGCCCCGGGCTCTGCCGGCCCCTGGGCCAGCAGAGAGGCAGCCAGGGCTGGCCATGGCCGGGAACAGGCCCTGAGCCCTGCAGGAGGATGGAGCTGGGCCACAGCCAAACTCAGCCCAGGCCAAAGCTGCGCTCTGCTGCCAGGGCTGCCAAGGGCTGGGCACAGAGGCTGGCGCTGACAAATGTCCTGGGCCCCCTCCCTGCTCTGTCCATGCCACCAAGGGCACAGAGCAGCCTCCTCTCTGGGCCACTTGCCTGTTTGCAATGCCTTGCACAGGCGCTGGCCCTGCCCCACAAGGCCTGGCCTGAGTCCTGCCCCTGCACGCTCAGCCAGGCTGAGATGGACACTGATGGTTTCTGGGCCAGGCTCTCTGAGCCCAGCCCATCTCTCTGCAAGCTCTGCCAGCTGCCCTGAGCTCTGGGCAGCACCAAGGGCCTCTCCCCAGCCCAGCCCAGCCGGCTCTGGCCCCACAGCTCTGCTCAGGCCAGGCTGCTCTGGGCACTGCCCCACAGCCTCAGCCCCTGGCAAGGGCACAGCAGCAGCTGCAGCTGCCACAGGACGCAGCCCCAGCCATAGGGGAAGGTGCTTGGCCAAGGCCAAAGGAGGCTCCCTGGCTGCCCTGCTCCCCTTGGGCTGAGGTGCTGAGAGCTCTGCAGCCCCTGCTGCCATCCCATCTGCCCAGGGCAGCACAAGAGCCCCGGCCTTGGGGCCCTCAAGAGCTGCTCCTGCTCCAGGCCCAGGGCCCAGGCCAAAGCTGGGGCAGCCACAAAGCTGTGCCCATTTCTGTTCATTGCTGCTCTGATGGGGATGGATTCTCAGCCACTTGAAGGTTACTGATGAATTTTATTACTCCACAGGCCACTTCTTTCTTGGGCTCTTCAGTTCAGGAATTCAGTGAGAAAAGTTCATAAACATTTCTTCTAAACACCTAAACAAGACAAGCCCTTGGGAATAATTCAAGTCTTTAATCCTTCTGTGGTTAATTACACAGCTTTCACAACTCTACTCAATGTGAATTTACTATATTGAAAACAATGAAGAGAGAATTGTTTTGTCCTGTTCAGTTTTGTTCTCCTGTTCATAGACTGAGATCAGCAATGTCCAATTGATATTGACCCCCAGCACCTCCTAGTGCAGTTTGAACAGATATGAACATCAAGACCCTTCATGGCTGAAAATCACTCAGATGTTGTCCCTACCCCCACCCCAATATTTCTCCCATCCAAGCCCTGGGACTCAGAGCAGCTGAGGAATGGAGTCACATCCAGGGATGTCGCCAGGGCTCAGGACTGGGGCTAGGTCAGTTAAATCTCTTTCTTGCTGATCTGGAAAGCTGCCCTGGTCCCTTGCTCAGGGCTGGTGTCAGTGCCCAGAGGCAGAGGGGATCCCTTGCTGGGGGCTGTGCCATGGCCACCTGCCCTGTGCCGCGCTGGCCGCTCTGGCACCAGGAACCAGCAGCCAGCGGCACTGCCAGGGCCAAAGGCCAGTCAGCCAGACAGAAAGGGGCAGGGCTGGGCACTGTTTCCATGGCAACCGGCACTGGTGGGGACACCTGGGTCACCTGGCCAGGCAGTTGCCATGGAAACCCCCGGCAGGGACTGAGGGCACAGCCCCTGGCACTGAGACACTGCTGGGCCGGGTGCTGAGCACAGGGCTGAGCACGCAGAGATGGTTTTGTTCTTGCTGAGCTGCAGCACAGCCAAGGCCTGTCCTGCCCCTCGTCCAGCCACGCTGGGGAGGGGCTGGGGCTGCGGGGGAGCTGGGCAGGGGACACAGCCGGGACAGGGGACCCCAACTGACCCCGGGCATAGCCCAGAGCAGAGCACATCATGCACAGGGTATGAACCGGGGGGAACAAGGAGGAAGGGGGGAATTTTGGAGTGAGGGCTTTTGCCTTCCCAGGGAACACTTAGGCAAGAGGGGGCCCTGTTTCTCCAGTGGGCAGGGTCACTACCAAGGACATAGACACCAAGTTAAGGAATTGTGTCATTTATATCATGCACAGCTGCAAAGATTTACAAAAGGATAAGCTCAACAAAGCACATCATTATTAGCAAAGAATTACAAAAGAAGCTCAGCAATCCATCCAGTCATGACTACCAAAGGTTGCCTGCAGTGATTAAAGAAAGATCCATCAGCAGTTCCCCTCAGGCTTTACCATCACCCAGACCCACACATCAGCTGGGGAAGCCAAGGACTGCAGAGCCACTCCCAGACACTGGGAACTCCTGCAGGTGCCTCCACCTTTGCAGGCAAGGAGGCTCCAACCCCACTGGGAGAGGACACAGCTTTTCCACTGTTAAACAAACAAGCTGACATCACTGCTACTTGTGGCAATATCTGCTTTCATTCTCCTCATTGGTTCCTCCCAAAGCCTGGCCAGGACTCAAGGAGGAACCAAGGGAGTTGACTTTGATCCTTCAGCCCCAAACAAGGCCAGATGGGGCCAGGTCTGGTTTCTCAACACAGAAAGATGAATCCTTGTTTTATCAAAGAACGCATACACTGATCATGTTGGTAATAACGCTTCCTTAAGGATTGGATACAAATATAACATTTGGCTGGAAGGTTCCTCTAGAGGTGAACTTTACCTCAGGGCCTGTTCAGGCCGTGATCACAGCCTGCTCAGGCCTTGGTACTTTGATCAGTCCTGAGACCTACAATGAACTACAACCTTCCTAATAATTCTTTCAATAACACAGTTAAGATTGAGGTCAATAATTGTGCTACCCTGTCATGGGGTTTAATAATCCAATCTTGTTCATTATTGTTTAAAAGAATTACTGTAATTTCTCCTGGATATTCTGCATCAATTCCTCCTGCCACGACAGGAACACTTTGCAAGGCCAAGCTGCAAGGGAGCAGTTACCAAAGCAAAGTGTCCTGGAGGAATCTGAATTCCTGTTTCAGTATTGATAGCTCTCATTGGCTTTGAATTTATACTAATGAATTCCAATGCATGAAGGCCCAGCCCTGCAGCCTCTGGGCTGGCCCTGCCAGGGGCCATCACAGCCAGAACAATTTCCCAGGCACCCCAAGTCTCACTGCCCATGGCTGGATTTGCAAATTGGGGACAGCCGTGCACAGCCAGGGGGTTTCCATTTCCCCAGTGAGCCATTGTGAAGGGCATGGAACACATCTGGGAGATGTGTTCTCCATGGGCAAAGGTTCCCATCTCCTCATTTTTTCAACTGCTCTTTTAACGACCCCTTCACCCGTTCAACCAATCCTGCAGCTTGTGGATAGTGTGGTACATGAAAAACCCTGCAGGCAAAATCACTGTATTTTTCACAGGAACAGACAAAGCACTCTGCATCACAGTATCAGCACACCCTGTAAAAATAGCCAATTTCCTCCCTTCCTCCTTTTTTCATTGTATACAATCTCACAAAGTTGACCACTGACATTAGGGTCCTGGCCAATCCTGTTCTGTAGGGCGTTTTGTTTTACATCCCTGAGCAGCCAAAGATACCAAATTAGTATTGTCAGCACTATTTCACATTATTCTTATTTTATATATACATATTGATATAGAAATATAGATATGTAGATATAGACATATATATATATATATCTATAAATATAAACATGAAGGTCTTATTATCCTAGAAATATGTATATACTTATTTATTATATTGATATTTCACTTGCACAAGTGCATCTGAGCTCAAGATTAAAACCTTCTTCTCTTGCTCCATGTGGGAGCATTCCAACAATAATTGCTCCTTCTGAAGGTGCTGTTTCCTATGTACTCTGAACAAATTCATCTTTGTCTGCCCAAACCCACAAGGTTGTTTCCTTTTCCATATGCAATTTTTGGATGCAATTGAAGACATCCAGGGGTGCAGCTTCTTTTACCCGACTGCCCCACTACTCCCACAGGGCTCCAACCTCAGCCCACTCCAGAGCCAGGGAACTCCACAGAAGGGCTTCCCAGCTGGCAATTTCTGATGGGACGGATTCCTCACATTTACGCTGAACAACTGTGCCAGTTTTGTTTTGCCAGTGGGCAGGGTCAGCACCAAAGACACAGACTCCAGCTGAAGGAATCAGTGTCATATCCTGCAGTTCAGAGCAGCAAAGAATCACAAAAGGAGCAGCTCAGCAATGCACCCAATCATCCCCACCAAAGACTGCCTGCAGTGATTAAGAAAGATCCAGCAGCATTTACCCTCAGCCTTTACCATCCCCCAGATCCACACAGCAGCTGGGGAAGCTGTCACAGCCAAGGGCTGCAGAGCCACTCCTGGGCACTGGGAATTGCTGCAGGTGCCTCCAGCCCCAGGTGAGGCTCCAACCCCGCTGGGAGAGGGCCCAGCTCTGACAGTGCTGAATGAACAAACTGACAGCACTGCTAGTGTGGCAACATCTGCTTTCATCCTCCTCTTGGGTCCCTCCCAAAGCCTGGCCAGGGCTCAAGGAGGAACTGAGGGAGGTGACTTTGACCATACAGCCCCAAACAAGGCCAGATGTCAGATTTCATGGCCTTGTCTGGCTTCTAAATACACAAAGGTCAATCCATGTTTCACTAATGAGTGGCTACATCTATCTCAGTGCTAATAACCATGCATATTTCATCAGGGAGCAGATACAAAGATAACCTTTGTTAGGAAGGTTCATCCAGAGGCCACCTTTGGCTCAGGGCCTGCTGTCCAGGCCTCACTCAGGGCTGGTGTCCAGGCCTTGGCACTTGAGGGACGTGGTTTAGTGCTGGGCTTGGCACTGCTGGATGCCCGGCTGCACTGGCTGAGCTCAGAGGGCTTTTCCAATGGAAAGGATTCTGTGTTCTGTGATTCCATGATTCTATCCACTGCATTCAGCTGGGTCTATTTTAGCAGCATTCCTTTGCTCCAAAAGTTCCCTCTTGCCCAGCTCCTGTGGCCTGTGGCTTCAGCTCCTTCAGCTCCAGGTGCTGAGCTGCTCATGGTGAACGAGACGGCTCGGAGAGCAGAACACAGTCCATGAAATTCCTTCTGGGACACGGAGAGGGGAGGCTGTGCAAACAGGAGCATTGTTTGCTGTGGCCTCCTCTCTGCCCTTCACGCCTTTCAGCGCTTTGAACCAGCCAAGAGCTCTCTCCAAGAGTGCAATGGAGCAGCTGCTCCTGCTCCCAGGCCTGGCTCTCTCCAGTCTCTGCCCTTGCTTGGTTCTGTCCCTCTTGCTGTGCCCTCTGTTCCCCCAGGGCTCGCTGGCTGCTGCCCAGGACTGTGGCACTGGCACAGATCCAGTGCTCCAGAGCCTCCTTTCTGTGCCCTTGGGGCTGCCTGGGCACAGCAGCCTTTTCCATCTGGAAGCTCCCCATGGACAGGGAGTGCCCAGCTCCGTTCCTTGCAAAGCCTCCAGGAGCCCAGGCCTGCCATCTCCAGGCCCTGCTGCCACTGGGGGCTCCCAGATGCCTCAGTCTGCTGTGACACCACTGCACACGGGAGGGAAGAGGGGCAGGGGCTGTGCTCAAAGTCAGCTCCATGTGCTTCTGCTGCTGCTGCTGCTGCTGCTGCTGCTGCTGCTGCTGCTGCTGCTGCTGCTGCTGCTGCTGCTGCTGTGGGGTCATTTGTGCAGCCCTGGCCCAGAGTCAGGGATCAGATCCTGCCAGTCTCTTCCAGCCCTGGCTGCTCAGAGTTTGGGCCTTGGAGCCTGAGGTGGCCAAAGGCAGCTGCTGCTGCTCCCTCTGTGTGCCCGTAAGAAGTAAGAAAAAACTATATAAAATGTGAAAGATAAAACAAAACCCAAGTGTGCAGTTAAAAATCTTCTCTAACTTTGAATTAAGAGGCAACTGATCTTTTGAAACAGAACTCAGTAATTTACTTTGTACATGTGCTTATGGCAGGGATCCTTCTTACTAAACTCAGCAGTCTTTTAAAAAGTTTTTGGTGATTGTTTCCAATATTTTGATTTTAAATTGTGGTCGAAGCAAGAGGAAACTGCTTTGTGTCCTTCCAGCTCCAAGCAGGACTGGAAATGGAAACTCTTTCAAAACCCATATCCTTTAGAAGATGACCTTCCTTCTCAGCCTGGGAATGAGCTGCACATTCCCTTTGAAACTGCCAGGAGTTTCTTAGAGACACAAAGTCCCACTTACGGCTTTTTGCTCTGGTTTGGCAGTGCAGAAGGGCAATTCTCCATTCACCAGCTCCAGACTGCACTGCCTCAGGAGCACGGCCCACTCGCCAGCTTTGGCCCACTCGTGGCACTGCCAGAGGAGGAAGAAAGTGCAATTGCACAATTCCAGCCAATCAAGAAGGAAGAATGGGACAGACAAAACACCCTGTGCAGATCCAGGTGTTCAGCTGGACTGTGGAGAGTTTGGGTCCTTGCCAATTGGATGTGTGTCCCCAGCTGCAATCTCTGGGCCTGCAGCAGAGTCTCACTCACCTGCCAAAGCAGAAAGCTCAGGCGCTGTGCTCGCAAGGGGCTCGTCTGATGCAGAGCTGTCAGAGCAATGTGAGGGCAGAGCCAGCCCAGATGGGCCCAGGGCTGAGCCCAGCAGAGCCCTGGCAAAGCCCGAGCAGCCTCAGCACCCGCAGAGCCTGGCTGCAAGGAGAGAAAGCAGAAAGTGCCCGTCAGCTGGGGGCTCCTGTGCCCTTGTGCCAAGGCCTGCGGTGCCCAGGCCATGCTGGCTGTACCCAGAGCTGTGCCCAGAGCTGCCCATCCCTGCTGCCTTTGGCAGCAGAGCAGGAGGGCAGCACATGTGCCCAGCCTGCAGCCAGCCACAGCACATCCAGCCCTCAGCAGCTGCCCAGAGCAGGATGCTCCTGTGCTCTCTGCCATCTCCCAAAAGCTCTGATCCCACCCTGCCAAGCTCACAGGGACCCACCTCACACCAGCCACGGCTGCAAGAAAAGCTGCTCCCAAACCATGGCCTCAGCCTTCTCCAAGGGCACGGCCCATCCATGCCACAGCTGCTCCCCAGCACTTCCCCATCCACTCGGGAGCATCTGGAATGCTTCCTCTGGAAAAACAAACAACACATTCTTGAAAAGAGGTTAGATACAAAAAGTGAAAACAAGACAAATGGTAAAAACTCTTATCTCTGTCAGGGCCTTGAGGAAGGCCCAACCCCTGCGTGCCAGGGAAAAACCCAGCCATGGCTGAGGGAAGCCCACACTTTCTCTCTTCCCCCCTGCATTGTCCCCTAAAATCACGGTGACCCCAAAGCAAACAAGGGCAGTGGAGCAGCCCAAGCCCTTCCTTGCCTGCACAGCAAAGCAGCTGTGCACAGGTTCTGGAGTCCCACCTCTGCTCCCACCACGTGGTTGGTTTGTGTCGGGCTGGCTGCCCCAGCCCCAGCCCAGGGCACGGTGGGTGCTGGGGGCTGTTGGCAGGGCCAGGAGCCCACTCCCATTTCGTACCCACCCCAGCCCATGCCCCAGCCCTGCCAAAAGCAGCTGGGCAGCGACTGAAGAATGAGTTGCATGTGCCCCAGCAATGGGGGAGCCTTTGGTTCCCTGCCACGCTGGGCAATGCCCAAATCTGGCAGAGTTTCCCCAGGTGGAGACTCATCTGCAAATTCCCTGTGGAGTTTGGCTTGAAGAAGGTGCCAGAATCAAAGTGCATCACCTTCAGCCTCCCGTGGCCAGGCTGAGGAAGAGCTTGTCATCCTTGATGTCACCCTCGCTGTCTCCAGCAGCAGCAGCAGCAGCATCCCCACCTGGTACAGCTTCTCCAGAGGCTCCTTCTCCTTCCCTCCTTCCCAGACCAGGCTCTCAGGGCTCTGCCCAGGGCCCCAGCTGTCAGGGAACCAGGACAAGCAAAACCAGCTTGGATGGCGGCCACCAGTGCTGGGCAGAGCAGCTCAGCTCCAGCACAAGGGCTGTGTGTTCCCATCCCATAAGCCAGGTGCAGTGACACAGGCAGCACAAAAAGGGCTGGGTTCCTTTGCTTCTCATTGCCAAGGCATGTGTGCAGCTGGAACTTACCACGGCCCTGGATACTCCAGGGACCTGGAGAACCATTCCCAGCAATTGGGAAAATCCTAGGTGCTCCATCCACCCATAGATGAGGTCTCCAAAATTGCCCTGAAATTGGGTCCCGCTTTCAGAGGCCAAAAAGAGCAAGTCCAAGTAACTTGATGATATTTTTAGCCCAGAAAGCCCTGCTGCTGATGGCACACTTCACAATCAGCAGGGGACACAGCTAGGCCAAAGCCCAGACCTCTGCTGGGAGCCTTTCTCCTCAAATACCCTTCAGACAAATCTCCATGCAAGTCAGTTTGGAAAGTTTCTTCAAATGATCCATTTCTGGCACATAACTACACAGGGTTATGGGAAGGATTCTAAAGCAGCTGCTCTGGAGACAAAGAGCCAGCACTAAGAGTCCTTGTCATCTCTTTGTAGCTAAATTCCACTTTGGGGGAGTTGAAGGACTTTTGAACGAGCTAGAGAGTGGACCTCTGAGTTTTTTAGATGATGCCATTGCATTTTCTTCTCTTCTACATTGACAGGAAGGGTGAGTTTGGCTTACATCTCCACTGCATGGCTCGCAAGGGTGCAAGACTTGTAGTTACAAGAGCTTTGAAGGATTTCTTGGCCAAGAAGACACGGCCAACAAGGATATTTGTTTTGGAGCCAACCCTTCAGTATTTCATCTTATGGACTCATGCTACAGTGTAAGCTTCCTTAGCCAATACCATGTTATGACACACAAACCTACAGCACTGCATCCTAAGCTTCTTGTTTACCATTGTAACTACTTTGATTTTTTCTAGATCTTGAACTCTAAAACTCTGAACTTTCCTCCACTTCAACTCTCCTCCCCTTGTCTCTGCTAGAATCTAGAAATCCTCATTCTTGCTTCTAGCACCTAAGTTTGGAAGCCCTTTCCAAGGTCTCAGATCAAATCCTGTGTTTAATTCTAAGCTTTGCTGACAAGACCAAAGGTCTGAGATTTCCCTGCATTTGGGTTTCCAACAACACCGATGCTGTTGGTTCCAGAGTGCCCAGGATCCCTCTTGCAAGTCAACTCTGGCGGGATCACGGTGGCTGCCGGGGGGCTGCTTGTGGCCTCTGACAGCCCATTGCCCAGGGCTTGCCAGCGCCCCAGCCCCTCAGGGGCTGCCCCAGCCCGGCCAAGCTGCCCGGCAGCAGCGCCGCAGCCCCACAGCAGCTCCAGAGCAGCCCCATCCAGAGGCACCTGGGAGCCCTCAGCAAGACAGCCAGCAGCACACGGGCAGGAAGACACGGATGGCGCTTCCTGCCCGGCACAGGGCTTGTGGCCATCTCCAGGCACCACTCTGGCAGGGATCCCCGCAGCTCCGGCCCCTGCCCAGCCACTCTGTGGGCTTCAGCACAAAGGCTTCAGCAGAACCACCAAAGGCCAGGGGGCTTCTGGCCGTTTTCCCTGCATGCCTGGGCAGCTGGCTGAGTACAAGCACCCTTTTCCTCCTTCATTGTTCCTTCTGAACAATTGTTCCTACAGGGCCTCATCACCCCTCAGCCTGCTGTGCTGCTGAGCACAAGCACACTTTTCACCCTTTCCTGCCTCTTGTCCTGCAGACCCTGAGCAGCAAAGAAAAGCTCCTGGCAGTCTGTGTATCATAACACATTCTAGAATTATTTATAGTAATCTATAATCTATAATAATATATATAATTCTATATACTCTATAATTTATTTATTTACAATATAGATAAAAATGTAAAAGAAGAAAAGAAAAATCTTAAAGAAAAGGAAAATTACCTCTGGCTCAGGTGCCCCAGCAAAGACAGCCTCCTAGATCAGCTCTTCTCCTAAGTCATCTGGCAGTGCAGCAGCCGAGCCCCGACAGGCGAGGCCGAGTCCTCCATGCCCTGCGCAGCTGATCTTGCAGCCTCTGGATGGTGGAATATCGCCCACGCTCTATTGCCTGGAGGACATGCAGTGTTTCAAGCGCCAGCTGTGACACGGCAATGCTCGTGTCCTCCGTCAGGAGTTCCAGGGCTGCAAGAGAGAGGAACAGAGGCACGGTCAGAGCCGGACCTGCGAGGAGCCCAGGAGAGCCCCCTGCAAGGGCCATCCCAGCCGGCTCTTGCCATGGCCAGGAGGGAGCAGGGAGCAAGGGGATCAGCCCGAAGCTGCTGGCTACCAATGGCCCACGTGGCCCTGAAATCTCTGTGTCTGCCATGGTTCCTGAAGGTTTCCCAGAAGAAGGTTCTCTTTGTGGTCAGCCTTGGCTGTGAACTCTGTCCAAATCAGGATCTTCAGTTCTTCAGCTCCTGGCTTGAATCCACTTCTGTGGTCACTTCAAAGCAACCATCACAAGCTACACATACAGGATTTTTACCAGTGCAGCAATTTTGCTCCTCTGGTCTTATCAAATTAATATTTGCTCTGACAGGAGGGGTCACCAGACATTACTGGGACCTGAGTGGGTCGCTGAGGGTGAGAGATGGATGGTGAATCTTGTTTCTTGATCAGAAGGCTGGATTTATTGATATATGATATATAATACATTATGACTATGCTAAATAGATTAAAGAGAGAGAAGCTTCAGATGCTGCTGCTAAGCTAAGAATAGAAAGAAAGAATCGATAACAAAGTTGTGTCCAGGGACTCTGTCCCTAGCTTGTTCCTGTGATTGGCCCTTAATTATAAACATGGGAACACGAACCAATGACAGGTCAAAATAGGTGCATCCTATTGCATTTCACAGCAGCTGATAACAATTGTTTACATTCTCTTCTGAGGCCTCTGCCTTCCAGAAGAGGCAGAAATCTGAAAGAAAGGATTTCTGTGAAAAAATGTCTGCGACACCTCGGCTTTTGGAGTTCTGTGCCAGCAAATTGCTGCACTTGGGCTGTGCCAGAATAGGGAAATTTCCAGATCTGGGCACTGGCAGTGCCAGCAAACAGCCCATTTCAGGCTCCAGGCTCCAGGAAGGACTGGATCTGGATGCATTCCTCTTTTCTTTCCTTCTTTCCTTCCTTCTTTCTTGGGATCCTGCTGCCAACAAACTCCAGATTTTGCAGTGCTGGCAAGGGGAAATTGCCAGGTTTTAGCTTTCTTTGCCAGTAAATTCTGGATATGGGTGGTGCCAGAAGAGGAAAATTTCCAGATGTGGGCACTGGCAGTGCCAGTGCACACCAGATCTGGGTGGGGAATGTGCCAGCACTGGGAAATTGCCAGATGGTAATTTTCTGTGCCAGCAAATTGCTGGAATTGTGCTGTGTGCCCAGGTGGCCAAGAAGGCCAATGGCTCCTGGCCTGGATCAGGAATGGTGTGGCCAGCAGGAGCAGGGCAGGGATTCTTCCCCTGTGCTCAGCACTCCCTGGGCAGCACCTCGAGTGCTGTTTGCAGTTCTGGGGCCCCAATTCAGGAAGGACATGGAGGGGCTGGAGTGTGTCCAGAGAAGGGCAGTAAGGTTGATGAGGGATCTGGAACACAAGAGCTGTGAGGAGCGGCTGAGGGAGATGCTGGGGTTGTTTATCCTGGAGGAGAGGAGGCCCAGGGGAGACAAGGTGGTGTCAGGGCACGGATTGGACTTGATGATCTCCATAGCCTGTTCAGCCCTTGCTGATTCTGGGATTCTCTGAAAGAATACTTGGAGCAGTTGCAGGATGAGACCTGGGCCTCCTGTTCAGAAGCTCCAGCAGCCCAGGTCCCTCAGCTTCTCCTGCCAGCCCCAAAGCCCCTCCTGTCAGTCCTGCAGAGCCTCTGCAGCTCCTCCTCACTGCCCAGAACAGGGAGCCCCAGAGCCAGACACAGCAGCCCAGATGTGCCCCCCTGCCCTGGGGTGCCGCTGGCAAGGAAGCAGCACCAGGCACTGCAGGAGCCTGCAGACAATTGATCTGAAGGCCAAAGCTCCTTAGCTCCTTCTGAAAGAGCAGGAACAGTTCCTCATTCCAGTGTGGTGGAATGCTGGGCACCGCAGCTCCGGGGTAGGACTGGACACAAGTTTGCTCCCACTGAGTGCTGTGATGGGTTCTGCACGAGCTCTGGGCTCCTGGGCTTGCCAGGCACAATGAGGAGAGAAGGAGCCAAGTGCACTGATGTGGGAAATGGATATGTAGAAAGTTTTTAGGGCCTAATAGAAGGCCCACACAGTATGAATCTGTATATAAATCTTGAGACAAGAAACGCTAACTTAAAAATTTCCATGGAATAGGACAGATATTGTTGAGAGAGAAATGGAGCTGGAAAAGTTTCAAAAGATGGCCTTTCAAATAAGATTTTGGAAAAACAGAGCTATGAAAGATGCATTGTAGTGGGACCCACAAAGAGTATTTTTAAATAATTGGCTTGAAGGCATCTACAACATGGCATGGCAAAAGGCTGATAGACCAAGAAACGCTTATAATGTATTATAATTAGGAAGTAGCTGGCTTCTGATGGTGATGGTGTGAATTATAACATCTGTATTGTCTCACCATTCTCAAGAGACTTAAAATAGAATAAAAGTTTTTAAAACACCTCTCAGTTGCCCCATCTCTAGGTCAGGAAAAGAGTATTATCCAACACACTGACACACCTTTGCCTCGAGCATAGCCCAGCCTGGACCAAACACACTGAAAGGTTTCCCCTTTGGCCCATGTCTCGAAACATCAGGTCTACTGTTTGACAACTCAGGTTGGTTTTGTGTCAAGGAGTTCCCTCAGAAATACTGGGTTTGTCTTCCTCTGTGCCTTCCCCTCAGCAGCCTTGGGGATGCTCCTGTGTGAAGCCATCTGTCTCACACAGTTTGAGACAACTTCAAATAGGATATTGTGCAAGAAGTTGTCTCCTCTAAAGTGTGCCAACAATCCCTTTCCAGCAATAGGAAATTATTACTAATGGATGGAAGTGGAAAACCCCCAACAGTTTATTATCAAACAGAATCCCCCCATGACACGCGTTCCAAGAAGGCGCTGGGGTCTCTCTCGGAAGAACAGGAGCTGTCATGGAGCAGTTCCAGCAGCTGATGGAAGCTCGGGGACTCATCCGGTGTCAGCTTTCTCCCAGGGCAGAGCTCCACGGAGCGGGCAGGGCAGTGAAGCAGCTGGGCTGGAGCCCCTCGCTGCCTTGTCTCCCCGGCGTGGCTCAGCCCACAGACTCTCGGGCTGGGAGCGGGGCCGCTCCGCTCCTGCCGGCACCGTGTCCCTGGGCTTGGACAAACAGTTTCCAGCCAGGAGAGCCCTGCACACTGCTCCACAGATCTTTCATAAAGGCCCAAACCAACTCCAAACACTCTGTCTGCAGCAGCTTTTCCACAAAGGGCTGCAGCAATCCAGGACAGCTGCAAGTGAGTGTCAGAAGGCTCTTGTCTTGTTCCTGACAGCAGAATTTTTGATGATCTGATGCAGTTTTATTCAGATGTAACATGAGAGCTGAGCTTTTTTTGTTAAAATATTTCATGATGAGTAACAAGCCTTGGGTGCATGAGGTACAGGACTGACATGCCAAAGCATGAGCATATCCTCCAAGGTGGCCAGTTTAATTGCCCATTTTATTACTCTTGTATTTACTCCACACTAATAAGGAAAACCAAGCTCTGCTTGGAGGAAAAAAAGGCATGGGATACTCTACAGTCCCTCGCAGGTTCAGCAGGGCTGGCAGTGACAAAGCAGGCCGTCTGCTTCCTTGTGAACCACTACAGAGCTGCATCCCAATCTGGTTTAGGTAGCGTGGTATTATTAAGAGTTCCTTTTCTGCATGAGACACAAAAAGGAGATCCCAAATGATCTTCATGCAAGCATGCAGTAAAGAACTGCTCCTGCTGTCCTAACGAAGCGTTTGTTTTTGCCATTACACTCTTCCCATTCATCTTTTAAAGCAGACACTTCAGGTTTTCTCTCACACCCCTGCAAGGCTGGCAGTCGCTGTTTCCCATTCCCTGTTCTTCCCTAGAGATGGTGCAGTGGCTGCTTTGAAACAAAAAGTGCTGAGATCTGGATAGTTTGAAGGAGCATGAAATGCTAATTAAGTGCTCATATTGGTAATACCCAGGTCTGCACTGCCCAGTGCTCTGAAGCAGCAGCAGCAGGACCATGCATCATTCCTGCTGGTGGACGTTCATGTTTCTGGTGTGCAAGAGCAATGACTTTGAGGAGGGACAAAAATGCCCCTCTTCAAACACTGGCTGTGCAAGGAGATGTGAAGTTTCATAGCCTTTTCTAGGATATTTTAGAAAGATCTAAGAGAATATTGTGGCATGGAGTAGGTCCCTAATTTTGTCTCCAGAGGAATCCCCAAAGGGCACATTGACTCTGCTGCTGATGGCAACCCCATAAGCTCATGGACCAATTTTCCCTGCAATGTGCCACCCTGCCTGGGCTTTACTAGGCCGGGACTAGACCCAGAGCTAAGCAAACACATGCAGCCAGGTGACATTGTGTAACATCAGAAGCTGGCAACTGTGGAGAGTCTGGTTCTAGCATGGCTTAAAGAAAGAGGCCATGAAGGTATACAATTGAGGGAAAAGTAAAAGGTAGTTGTAAAGCATTTCCCAGGCTTGTTTCTATAAATCATTAGGCTCTCTCAAGCACCACTTTATAAACAATAAGATTCTCAGACAGTCTTCCCATAACAGGCAAACATTCTGTCCTTGGGCTCTCTGAGAACACTGATCCTGTTTTCAATAGACAAACCACAGGTATTGTAAACAAAAGGAGGGGTTAGGGTTTTCTCTGTAACCTATCGTGAGCTTGGATTTTGCAATATGCATGAAGTTAATTAACACTGTTATATAAAGTGGCTGATTGATCAATAAATTGAAGTCAATGCTGATCAACGACAAGGTGGGTTGGCTTCCTTCGCTTTCAACAGGCAACCATGAGGACTTTGCTGCCAAAAGGTTACAGTTTGCACTGGGCCCAAAAGTGTTTTTCCCTAAGGCAAAGCAAACTGAAATGTGAAGTTTAAAAGCTTCAAATGACTAAGAAAGGAAACTGCAGAATAATTTCTGGAAGTGCAGCATTGTCAATGATCATGCAGCCCACCAAGAGCTGGAGCTGAATCCAGAATTGCTTCTTCCAGCTGTGCAGGAATTCATTCCACTGGCAAGCACTGGTCCATGGGAACAAATGATCCCCTAGCTCTGGGCTCAATGGCACCCAGGTTGCAGTGCAGATTTGAGGAACCCTTGTCACTTGTTATTGGCCTCCCAGGGCACTCATCCTTCTGCAAACAAGGTGCAAACAACACAGCTGCACTGCTGTCCCGGATAAATATACATGTGCCAAAGCAGTGCATCATTTCCCAGTGAAATACATGACTTCTTCTTACCTATGGAATTGTGATTGAAGACACCTGTGAGCCAGATCTGTGGGAGATTGCAAAGGAGCAAAGCTTTGGGATTTGGGCACACTTCTCTTGGTTTCTTTGCTCAGGCCTTTGGTGAGCACAGAACACACCTAGGTAGAAAACCTTTGACTAGATAGGATCTTTTGGAGCCATTGTCCCCCAAACATGTCCATGTGTGGCCCCGTTGTAATGCCAAGTAACAAAGAGCAGCACAGATGACACAAAGAAAGCATGGCCAAAGAGGAAGAGGAGAGGCCCAATGAGGAAAGGATGTGGTGAGACACTGGCACATTGAGTGAGCTGCACTCCCATAATCTCTAGGCTAGCAGGTGCTGGTCTCACATTCTCCTCTTGCTTTATTTAAATTTCATTTATTTACTTACTCTTTTTCATCATCAAAATAAAATATATACAACTAAAAATATGGCATCAAATTTTAAAATACAATCAAAACACATTAATTCAGAACTGTATCTAAAGATCGGAACATATGTACAGCTGTAACTATGAAGCCTAACACATCAATCCTAATCTGCAAACACTCTTCATACAGGCGGCAGCTTCTTCCTGAGCTTGGAGGACAGAGAGCTCTTCTGGAGGGGAGGCGAGGACTTTGTGGGTGAGGGAACATCCCAAGTGTCCAGAGAAAACTTCTCAGTAAGACTGTAACCAGTCGGATCTGCAAAATGGAGACACAAAGTTTAACAGAGAGGCAAAGTTTAGCAGAGGCCACCATGCAAACCTAAAGCATCTGAAGCTCTGTATTTCATGGGACACATTTCCTGGAGATGTGTAAACAGCTGCACAGGGAAACATGCTCCTGCTGGCAGACACTGAGGCAGGCCAGGGCAAAACCCTGAGCCACTTGCCCAGAGCTGGCACAGGCCCAGCCTGGCCTCGGGGCTGCCCTGGGACAGCAGGGAGCCCAGAGCCCTGTGCTCCCCAGGAATGGCTCAGCTGCACATGCACCCTCCTGCTCCTCTGCCTGCCCCACAGCTCAGCAGCCCCACAGCTCCAGGGGCACTGGCAGCAGCACAGCTCCTTGCAGGGGCACGTGCAGGGCACAGCTGTTCCCTGGCAATGTGCACAGCCTCTCTGGGCTGCCACAAGACCCTTCCTGCCAGCAGAGATTGGCCCAGCTCCCCCCTCACCTCTGCGTGCGGCTGAGCCATGATTGCCTTCACCTTGTCATTAATCTGGAGTTGCTCCAGGCCGCCATGCCATGACTAGGAAGGGCAATGGAGAGAGCGGGGCAGATGCACACCCTTCCTTAGCATTCTGTCATTTTTGGCACAGCTCAAAAGGCAAATCCAGAGGTGTCCAACTCAGCGCTTCCTCAGCTTTCTGGAGAACATCTCGCCTTCACCAGCCCAGCATTTTGGAGAGGTTTTCCCGCACATGTGGAGGCTTGCTGGCAGCACATTTCTTCAGCTGGGTGCCCATCACCTTGCAGAGGGCAGAGGCCAGCTTGGTGGCCACGGTGCGGACGTTGGCGCTCCGCACAGGCAGCGCCTTGTTCTCCAGGCAGGACCAGAGCACGGGCAGGGCGTCACGCTGGACGACTTCAGGGCTCCTGGCATGAACCCCCTGCACAAGCACTGCCGGGACAGAGACACAGCTCCTTACCCACCAGCCTCCCTGCAACAAGGATCTGCCTCTGCTTCTGCTTCTTGCCAGCCTCTCTGGCCAAGAGCAGCAAAATAGCACCCAGAGCCCCTTGGTCCAGAAACGGGCAAAGCAGCTGATCATCCTGGAAACAGAACCACCATCCCCTCAGCACTAATTGCTCCAACCAGAGCCTTGTCCCTGCGGCAGACTTCCTACCTTTACTAAATTATTTCACAATCTCTGCATGAACAATGAATGAAATGTCCAATTGCCTTTGATTTCCATTAAGAAGTTGTCGAAACCCACACTGAAGATTTGGAAATGCACCATAGAGAGGAAATGGAGAGATTTCTAATAAAAGGGATGATTCCATTTTTGTAACTTTGATGCCAAGTGCCAAATGTCTACTCTGGCTCTTCCCTGTGCTCAGCGGCACACAGCAAAGGGCAGGATTAGAACACACCTCAAAACTCCAGCCCACCAGAGATGGCTGCTGCCTGACAGCTGGATGAGAAACATCAGTGGCCAGCTGGTGTCTTTGGCAGAATGCTTTTGGGGCTTCCAACAAAGAGCTGTTTCAAACCTCAGGGTGTCTTAGAGAATTACCCAGACCCCATTGCCTTGGCATTTGGGCATCTCCACATTTTAATGCCATTTCCCCTCTCAATCTTAATGGCATTTTTTCCTATAATGTCCACTCAAATAGGGGCATAGAGAAAGAAAAATGCTACACAGGTGTCCTGGGGTGACGTGATAATGCTTGTATCCCCATTCATCTGTTCTTTGCCTTTAAGACTGGCTCTGAAGAGTGGAAGTTTGTTTGGGTTTCTCTTATCAGGAACAAAAAGAAAGCAGTACATAGGGCTGTTTTTCACTTCTGGCTTTCAGCTTGCTGCTTTGCTTGCTTGCTCTTCTTCTGCTCTTGCTTCTCCTCCCGCTTTTGCTTCTGCTTATTAGCTAGTTCTAGCTAAACAGTCCAAATTCCTTCCCGCACTGTTTCTCCTCTCCTGTTCCTGTGACCATCTCGAACCTGCTCCAGACTGGGACCTGGGAACACCGAGGGTTTGCACTCTTCGGCTGCAGCAGCTGCCCCAGCGCCGGCGGGACTGAGAACAGAGCAACCACCCCCAAAAGAGACTCTCTGATTTTGTCATCTTTCTCAGAGCGGTGTCATTGGGTATTGTTCATTTTGTGGGCTGGGGGGTGCTGGGCCAGTCAAATAAACAGGTTCTTTCCACCTCTCTCCAAGGAATTTTTCCCGAACCGGTTGCAGGGAGGGGCTGTGTGGGTTTTGCTTTCTGGAGGGGCCCTCCTTTGCAGATTCTTTAACAAATTTGCCCTAATCCAGGACAACAGGGGACTGAAAGGTAACCAAAACACGAGTGTTTTCTCACATTGTCTCTGAAATCTCTCTGCCCATTTTCCTAACTGAACTGTATCAAACATAGACAAAAGCTTACTACCAACAGGCTCCTTGCAACACGCAGATTTGGCTAAGATATGAAAACCTGAAATGCTCTGGAGACCATTCTTATTTTCTGATCAGACAAAATGTTATCTAGAAGCCATTTAATATTCTGTGGTGGAAGAGACTTCATTTTCTCTATGCTGTTAATCCACCAGCAGACATCAACATTGAAAGAGCTCCTGCAAGTACCCAAAACCAATTCTGCTAAGCAGAAAAGGGTTATGGTACGCATTTTAAAATGGGAATTCATTTCAGTTTAAATGCAATTAAAGACATCGGTGACTACTGAATGTGAGGAACAGCTGTCAGGTCCTGCTAAATCTCAGAGAGAACATCTGCTTTTTCTAAAGTAGTCCTAATTTATGGTTAATTCCTTTATTTGAAAAAGAGATCAAAAGAACTGCTAAACTAAATTTCCTATTGCTGGAGATCTACTTTATTCAAATGCTCTTTAAAGGGCCTTTGACATTCCCAATCTCAGAACATGCCCTTTTGAGATTCCTAATGAAGACACAAAGTGTATTAAACCTTACATTCAAAGAAATGGGCATAATTAGCAGTGGATTTAGCCCCAGTTGAAGCAAGGCTATCAATCATCTTCTCTGCTATATATTGAGATTATCCTTTTTCCATTCCTTGGCTCTTGCTGACACAGCAAGCTCCTCTGAGGAATCAATTATCAGCTGCATGTGTAGCATTTTGGGCAGCGCTGACACAGGCAGACACTGTTTGCTCACCCTGAAAGGCTCAGTCCAAGGCCCCTCTGAGAGCACAGGCAGGGAGCCTCAGCACTCTGCTCCTGTCCCTGTGCCCCAGAGGCTGCCTTGCACTAAACCCGTGCCTCTGGTACCTCTGTTGAGTTCTGGCCTAAGCTGTGACCCCCAGGCCCTGCACGGTTCAGCCTCAAAACTTTCCAAGAGAAAAACAAGAATTCTGTGAGGACAAAATAAACGGATGCTCTGAAACAGCATTTGCCACCATTTCCCCTCAAAGATCACAGATGTCCCTGAGCTCCCCAGAGAGGAGCCAGCTGGGGCATTTTTAGCCCTCCCTTTGCTGGAGGTGGTTCTGAGATGCCCCAGTGAGAGCTCAGCCCCAGGCCGAGCGCCGCCCCCATCTCAGGTGCTGCCCAGCCCTGCAGCAGCCAGGGAAAACCTGCCAAACCCACCTGCCTTGGCCATGGGGCAGCAGGGACAAGCTCAGCACCTCCTGGTTTGGAGGAGCTGCTCTGCTGTCTGCTCACAGGCATTCCCTGTAAATGCTCCCTGGGAAGAGCTCTGGGCTCAGAAGGGGAGGCCATGCCTGTGATACGCTCGGTGACATCCAGCAGGGCTTGGCCACTCAGGTGATTCCATTGGTAGCTGAACTCTTTCAGCAGGGACACTTGATCTACAAGGGAAACACACGTTTCTGCTCACTTTGCTCAGGTCATAGGAGAAAGGGCAGGGCCAACCCCATTTTATAAAATAAAGTACATTTCTGTGGATTTTTGAATCCTTTTCTTCTTTCCTTCCAGCCTACTTGCCAGGGTTTTAAATTCCAAAAGAAAAGCTCTCCTTTCACATTTGTAAATCCAAAGTTGTCTGCTGTAGCAGGAGCTGTGTTAAAACATTTCACATCAGGGACCTCAGGAGTTCAGTCACATGGAAGCAGTGAAAAGGTTTTGCATCCCAGAGCACAAAGGAAGAGCCCCATACTTGGGACACAGAAAGGCACTGAGTCAGGCAGTTCCTGAGTTCACAAAGCAGCTGAGGGGGAGAAAGTGGAAGCTCCCCTTGAAGACCTGCCTCTTCAACACTCCTTTTTTAGGGCATATTCCCCCAGTGCAGCATTCTCAGAGCTGACATAAATCTGTGTGGCAAAGGAATTTAGAGCAGCCCTTGCCTATGTAGTTAATTGCTGTGGCCATCTTGCCCCACGCAAAACAACACGTGGAACAAGGCATCATTGACAGCTGGGTTTATACCTGTTTGATATAAAGAAATGAACTTGGTGAATCACAAGTTCCCCTTTGAACATAGAAGACAAAGAAGAAAAGTGGGAAATAGGCAGCTAATGCCTCTAATGTAGAGCCTTGCAGGTGGCTGCCCTGCAGAAGCTCTGATGGGTGAGTGTCCCTTCATGCCAACAGCAAAGCTGTTCACTTGGGAAGTCAGACAGGGCCCAAGCAAACTCCAAACCCCCTTTGCCCCTGAACTGTAGCAGAGCTGTAGCCCAGGACTTGCTCTTCAGACAAGCAGCACAGAGCCAAGGGCTCCTGGGACTGTTGGGAAATGCTGATCCCATTCCAGCCTGTTGGGGATGGTGCATAAGGACTGCACCTGCACAGCCTCTGGTGGGTGTCAGCTGGAGGGTTCCACTGACAAGAGCAGCTGTCAAGGCACTCAGCGCTCTCTTGTGCAGGAGAGACAGAGACGAAGCTGAGGAGAGTCCCTGCCAGGGCTCAGCCTTACCCAAATGAGCAATGGATTCTCCCAGTGCTTTCACAGCTGCCCCACCAACCCTGGGATCCTTTGAGTTCAGGTTCTTTGTTATTCCTTCCACCAAACCAATGATCACCGGGTTCAAGGCATCTTTCAGGGCTCCTGTGATTTCAGCCAGCACATCCAGCGCCCTCTGCTTCACTTTCTTGTGGCTGTCAGGTATTCTCCGGACAAAATAATCAAAAATCTGTGAAGAGAACAAGCAATGTGAAAGCTGGATTCAAATGCCCCTGTTTGAAGAGTGGCTGTAGCAGTCAGCAATGTCAAAGATGAAAGTGATCCTTTCTGTCAGGTCAGCACTCGCTTGCACAATGTCACTGTTTTCCTGTGGGCCACTCACTGGAATGGTGGCACAACCTCATGCTGGTTGAAAGATTTTCTTCTGTTTTTAGGAGGTTTGGCTGGGGACTGAATGGTTCCTATGGTATTTCTCTCCATCTATAAATCATTAAATCAATTCCATTTATTAATGCCAAAGAGTACCTTTGCTTTGAATGGAAGCAGATGTTTACAATGCCTGGTTTTCTATACAGTTGCCTCAAGTACTGAGGGCAATTCTGATTTTGTCAAAACTATGGCTGGAGAAGATCTAAGTTTTCTAAGGTTTGTTTCTGAGCCAGTGTCTGGAGAAGAGCAGGGCCCTGATCAACTCTTCCAGGATCCAGACCATTTCTCTAAGTAACAGGTGGACCTCTGAAATGTCATGTGCTGTACAGCTTTCATTAGAGCAGGTTCAGTCCCTTGACAGCCTCCTTATCAGGCACCTTTCCCTGGAAAAAGGGAAAAAGCAGCTACTGGGAGGAGAAGGCAGAGATGAGTCCTTAGCTGTTTTCCTCCTTTTCCAAAGAGAAAAAAAGACCCCCAAGAAGGGTGAGCACTGTCTTTACCAAGAGGAGTAGGAACAAGGATAGAAATGAGTAGCCAGAGCTGTGCCTGTGTAAGACAAGATGGAGTATATAGAAGTATTCTTAAATAAAACAACTGGGTTTAAACCAACCCAGCCTGATACTTCTCTTCCCTGTGCAAACCCATTTTTGGTCTAGAGAACAATTGCCATGCTTTCAGGGGCTGGATTCCCTTCACTTCACCCAGCTGGGAGTAGGAGAGAGCAGCAGTTACACCAGCAGAAAATTCTGCCATCATCTGATGAACAGCATCAATAGGCACCTGCCAGACAAATACAGCTGGACTGAAATGACTTGTCCTGAAGCCTGGACCTGAATTACATTTGTCTGGGTGAGAGGGACCAGCGTGTCCCAAACAGCCAGGACAGAGTGCCAAGACACACTGAATTAACTTTGCTGCTACAGGCTTAGGAAAGGAGCTAAAGGAAGGGAGCAGCGAAGATACCCTACATACTTGGGCAATGTTACTGGAGATGAGCTGGGGGCTGTCTTTGCACAGGTCTAGGAGGAGTTCCACTCCTTCCATCCGTGCCTGAAACCCCTTGGCTTCCAGGAGATGGTAAAGCTTCTGGAGCAGCTCCGTTTCTTCCACAGCTGGAAGTGACGTGACCTGGGCTTTTGCACGGGGTAGGAGGTGTCCAACAGAGGGAGATTTCACCCTGGAAAATAAAACCAAATGAGGACGTGGTGGTGATAATTATCATAGCATGGCATCCCCATAGTGGAAATAATTAGCATTGACTCCATGATTCCAGAAGGCTGATCAATCACTCTATTATACTATACTATTCTATACTATACTATACTATTCTATTCTATACTATACTATTCTATACTGTACTCTACTATACTATACTGAAACTCATTGCCCTCACAGACAGTCTGATACAGACAGACCAGACTGGGCAATTGAATCCAAAACACCATCACCAGTGGCCAATTAAGAAATTACGCTTTGGTAAACAAATTTCCATAACACATTCCACGTGTTCACAACAACAGGTGCAGCAAGTGGGTATAAGAATTGTTTCTCATTCTTTTCTCTGATCTTCTCACAGCCTTCCCCAGAAAAATGCCTGGGAAAGTTGTGCCTGCTGCTCTCTATGGAGACAGCTGCAGCCACAGACAATACCTGCAGTTAATTGTGAGCAAAACATCTTGAGCAGCTTTCCTAATCATGTCATTTCAAGCTGGAAAATCATTAGGCTATGAAGAACAATGTGGACCTCATGACAATCATTACAGGAGACAATCTGCAGGTAAGAATCTTGCCAGTGCTCACTCAGGAAAGTCAAGGATGTGATGCATCTGATCTATCTTCAGATGGCTGCCAGGGCACACAGGTCACTTTGCTTTGTGGAGAAAGAGAGACACTACTGCCAAGTTTAAATGCCTCCTCATATGGGACGTGTGTGTCTTAGAATAAGGAAACTCATCACTCTGGAGAAGTGTCTCTGCAACCAGACATGACAATCTGGAAAAGTAGCTCAGATGCATTCTGAACAGATAAACAGGGCCATATTTGAAGGATTCAGAAAATCAGTAACAGAGATAAAAACAGAAGCCAGACATCCCAGAACTATGCTCACATTTCATTTGCTTCCCTGGAGATCAGATGCACAGCTTAACAACCCCACTGGGAACAATTCTCCTGATCAACCTGTCTCTTCCATGAGCACAGGAAGATGCCAGCTGTGCTACTGAGGCATGTGGTCACTTTCCTGCCACTTCTGAGCAGGACAGAGCTCAATAAATCCCCTCTGCTATCAGAGGAGAACAGGTACAAGCAGCTCTGCAGCTGCCATGAAGAGACAGCAAGGAGCAAATTCCTGTCTTAAATGCTGATTGCAGCACAGGGGGAAATAAACCAAACATGCTGTCCATCAAGCAGATTACATGAAGGACAGGAATATCAAGGCAAAAAGTCCACATTGAGACACCTGTTGACTGAAGTTTTTCAGGAACTGCCTTGCTGCTTACTACTCAAACTTGGCACTGTTGGAGGGTAAGGAAACCATGATTCAGCCAGGCCAAACCGCACGGTTTAGAACTGCATCTTTGTGGAATGGCATCTTGCTTCCAGACTGAGATTTCTCATCAAAACACCCATCTGAAAACGACTCCACTCAGGTGAAAAAAAAGCCCTGTTTGAATTTACTTCTCCCAAGTCATGCAGCAGAAACTTGGCTCTCTCCCAGCCTCCACAACACTGCCCTTGCCACTGCACTGGATCGTCTGAGCTGCCACCAATGGGTGTCTGTTTGTCTCTCCATTTTTGTGGACACCCCTCCAGAGAAGTTGTGTTCAGCACAATGCACAAGTGGACATTTTTTATCCTAGAGCATTTGTAGGGAAAGGAAACAATCTGTGGCTTTGGTCATCTCTGCCAGACAGTTTTTCCTGAGGAAGAGGCATGTAAAGCTTGTCATGTGCTTTGTCACATCTGACAAAAGTGCTCAGTACCATTTGCCAGAAGACAATGTGGCCTGGGGCTCCTCTGAGCCATCGTTCCTCTCCTTCACCGGCTCCTTGACAGATGGGCCTTCAGCCTTCTGGTTTTCCATCCCCTACAAAGACACAGAGAAACCCCATCAATCTTTAGAGTATAAAACAGGAAATTCCCTGTTGAAAACACAAGTTAGAACCAGGATCACTGCTACCAAGGCTTAGGGAAACATTTCCTAACTTACAGATGGAAACAGACCAGAGATTCAGTGATGCCAACTCTTTGTTTTCAATAGCCCAAGGCAGGTTATGGGTGCTACCAGACTGAGCAGCAGTCTAAAATCCCAAATTCCTTAGTCTTGACCATAAATGGGAATAATGCAAACTGGCAGACAACGAGTGTTTGTGAAGGAGTCAACAGAAAAATTTGGACTCTTCGGGGGTTGGCCCATTGTGTTGGAAGTCGATTTGGTTCAACGCTCACTCTCCCTGTGCCTGCACAAAGGCAGGCTCCCTTCTATAATGTCGATAGAAAAAATAAAATTGCCTCCCTCAAACAAACAAAGGATTTTCCACTGGATGCTGCTGAATTCACCAAGCTTCTTCCAGCCCCACATGGCTGGACAGCAGGGCAGTATTCCCAAAAGACAGACAGTCATTGTAGTAACTAGGATTGACTTGGACATCTTTTGTAAATTTGGGAATTTTCTTGGCACTACTACTTCCAGTGTCCTTTGCAAAGACTATTATCTTCAGAAGCACAATTCTCACTTAATTGCTTTACAGGGGGCAGGGTAGGGAGAGCATGGTGGGGGCTTACGCTTAAATGTAAATCCATTTTTTCCTCTTTCCCTTTCCTCTTTGTGACCAATATTGAAAATATTCAAAACCACACTTTTCCCTAGTAATATCAGTTCCTTTGTGATCTGCAGATGAACAGGCTCAGGATTAACAGCTCATTCCCAGGAGCAAAATGATTCAGCAGAAGAGGAATGAGCTAAAGACAGATTGGGTATGTTTGATCTCATATTAGCAGTGGCAATACTTGCACAAAGGAGACGTTTCTCCTGCCAAGCACTTATTTTCTTCTTAATTCTTGTCGGAATATCTTCCAGGTCACGGGGGGAAAGAGATTGTTCCAAAACTGTTTTAAATTGTTGGTGATTGAGCAACATCTTCACCATCTCCTGTTCATAATGCCTAAGGAAGGAAGGATGGAAGGAAGGAAACAAAACAAAAGTGAACAAACACAGGAAGAGCATCACCAGAAGAGACTGATACCTTAAACTCATCAGGTGCAATCCCTGCATAAGAAGGCATTGCCTACTCAACAAAGAGGGAGATTTACCTCACTTGACACTGCACAGTGCTGTCAGCTGAACACAAGAGGCAAGAGGAGAATGTGGGGCCACAGAAAAATACCATTTCACTCTGAAACAGGGGGTGTGCTTCTGTGGCATCAAAGGATCCCAGGGAGCAAGCAAAACACATCTGCTTTGCTGTCAGAGCCTATTAGCAGTGTCTTGCTGCCATTGCACAATAATTTGCCTTTCTTTACCTGGCAGGGAAGCCAGGACAAAACACCTCATGCATCCTATTGATTATTCTATACTATGGATATGCACAGGGGCAGCTAGTTGCTCTGGTGTTCTTGGCAGCTATTCATGGGAATTTCATCACCAAAGGAAGGGGATTTTGGTGATTTGGGTTGATTTTGCTAGTAGGAAACTACAGTTTTCCTCAAGAACAAGTTTGGAACTCACTGAGCCACAGATAACAGCATTCTGGAAATCTGTAGAAAGGGTTTAGAAAGACTGAGTATTTTGGCTAAAGACCCCTGAAATATTTCTAGAAAGTCTCAAGTTAATGAAAAATGGATGTTGGGATCCCTCAGTGATGAACATTAGCCAACACTCTGGCTTTGTGTTGTGCACCGAAGGCCAAACAAAAGTGTTGGACTGGCTGATTTGAGCTCTTTTGATCTCAGTAAAGAATCCTTCAAGCCACAGGAAAAAGGTGGCAATGCTCCTTTTTGCTGGCCAACCCAAGGTTTCCCAGTACAGCCATTTGCCCAGGCAGCCCAGAGCAGTGGTCACAGTGCCAAGATTGACAGAGCTCAAGAAGAGTTTGGACAATGCTCTCAAGCCCATGGAGTGACACTTGGGGTCACTGCACATGGCCAGGAGATGGACTCGATGACCCTGATGGGCCCTTCCAACTCAGCATATTCCATGGTTCTATGACCCTTATTCACACCGTGAGGAAACTTCATATTCCCTTTAGTTTCCACTCTTGTGTGGTTTCACCTTTACAGCCAGACACAAAGCGGTTTTCCTGTTTTGGGAGGTGAAATGAAGATCATTACTTGTGTCCTTGTGGCAGTCCTGAGCAAGCTTCCCTGCCACGTGTGGCAGCCTCTCAGCCCTGGGGGTGCCTGCAAGCTGGGTGACTCCAATTCTCTCCACCAGGGACAGGAGGAGTTGGGCCGCACACTCGCGCCCCGGGGCGGGGCGGCTGCTGGGGAGGAGAGAGCAAACCCTGGGCACAGGGACAAGGAGCAGCGGCAGCGCCGGCCTTGGCCAGAGCCGCTCCCTGCCCTTGCTGGGGGAAGGAGCCTGGGCTCTCCCTGCACCTTCAGACACCTGCACAAGGCTCTGTCCTCAGCTAAACACAAAGGCAGCATTGCACACTAGGCCTGCCGGCACGGGAGAAGGAGGAATTCAGTCTCCCTGCACTGTCTGATACTCAGTTTCTTTCACAGTATTTACTCGGAGAAAGATTAAAGAAATAGATGACATATGAATAATTTAGAAATTAAGGACAATTGATGCTGACCCATCAGAGGGCACCCAGTACACAGAGCTACAGCAGGACTGAGGCTCTTTCCACCCATTTATCCCCAAATCTGCAGACCTTTGGAAAACAACAAATGCAGGGAAAACACGTGGTAGGCTGTGAAGTTGCAGAATATCCAGCAATGCAGCCTGTTTCTTCTGTGGGGCTTGGCAATGGTTGCATCTGAATGTTTTACCCTATTGCAAAGCTGAGGAAAGGGTGGCAGGCAGTTTAGCCAGGCTGTCCTGTTCTAGAGAGTGTCTCTTGGGAACTATCAGGCCCAGCACCAACATTTAAGGTAGCATTTGCTGCAACTGTCCCATGGCTGTCAGCCTATGGAGGTGCCTGTAAAGTGATTCATCTTCTCAAGGCTGACATGAAACATCAGTTTGCATAGAAAGTAGAGCTCTAAGGCCAGGACAGTCATACAAGACTCCTTTGGCAGGAGCTGCACCTGCTGTGCAGGCTGTGCCACACCCAGCAGATTGTCCCCCATGTGCTCCACGCCCCAGCAAGGACCCTCCTCATTTCCCAAGTTAGTGGCATCATGAGGAGACATGGTTTTCCCAGGGCCTCTGTGGTTAGCACTGTGAAATACCAAACACTGCTCACAGCTGCAATTGCAATTGCCCCTCTGCCCACAAAAGCACAAGGCTCTATCCTTGGCCTTTGCAGGCACTTTCCCTTCCCCATCAGTCACCACATCTAGGAAAATCTGACAGACTGGGAGAACTGCAGGAAGCAGCAGGAAGCTGAGTCAGAGGAGCTTTAGTTTGGATATCAGGAAAAAGGGTTTTTCACCCAGAGGGTGGCTGGGCACTGGAACAGGCTCCCCAGGGCAGTGGTCACAGCACCAAGCCTGACAGGGCTGAAGGAGCATTTGGACAGCAATCTCAGGCACTTGGTGTGACCCTTGGGCTGTTCTGGGCAAGGCCAGGAGCTGGACTCCATGGTCCTGATGGGCCCCTTCCAGCTCCCCATATTCTACACTTCTGTGATTCTGAGAACTGATGGGCTGCAGGAGGGCAGAAATAGGTGACGAGAGGACAGAAGTGAGGTTGGTTGGAGAATCAAGTCACTGAGTTCCCAGAAGATGCAGGATACAGGACCCTTCCCTCCCACCATTCCCATTCTCTGTCTCATCCCTTCTCCCTCCCACACACACAAAGGTGAAGAATATCACTAAAAGAAGAAGAACCTACTTGACTCCCATGTCCATGAGAGCAGTCATTGCTCCTGCAGGAGTCACATTCTCCACCAGGATCCCCAGGGTCTGACTGGTTGCTTTCTGAACAAATTCTGGGGAGCTGGACACCATCTGGAGAAGGACCCGAGCACACTCATCCACCTCAGAGTCCATGTCCTTCTTCAAGGTCACAGAGAGCTCTCCCAGAGTGACAATGGCAGAGCAGGACACCTTGGAACGGAGGTTGGTCACCTGGGGAAGCCATGAGGGGAAACATAAGAATCACCTTGAAAAGAAAACCAGTTGCCTTCAGCAGAAGTCCCAGGAAATGACAACGCTTCCCATTGTGTCCAGGGGAACATACAAGTACAGGAAGAGCTGGAGAGCACAAGCAGAGAAAGGCACCTACTCTGGCACCAATTTCTGGCCTCAGACCTGCTCACTGTGGGCCTAAAATAAAAATTTCATTCAGTGTTCTACTTAACACTTCTAAAATGTCCACAGCTTTCATTTTAGGCCCTTTTACTAGAAAATTAAAGCAAGGGCTGCTTTCAAATCATCAAGGCACACGTCATAAAGATCAAAGAGTCAGGTGCTCCTGTTCCAAAAAGCAACACCAGCAGTTGAAGCACTCAGCCAGGAAACAGAAAACACAGGCTCAGGTCTACAGAATAATTTGCAGTGTTGAATTACAGCTTGGGCAGAGACTGGGACTCTGGGAAATAACATCATTAGCCTCTCAGTTTCTGCATTTGCACTCAAAGATGAGTGTCAGATCCCCGACCTGGCAGTAAATACAGCTGCATGTGCCCACAGATCCTACAGATAGCTGACAGAAATTAGAAATCTCAGGTCTAAAACCAGAAATGAAGGCAGACCCTGAGCACACATGGAGATGAACAAGCACATATCTACTCTACACACCGTGTATGAAGTATAAGGGACAATTCAGAACAATGTTCTCACCTCGCTGGTAACTGCCAAGAAAACCTGACGGAGGCTTCAAAGCAGGACCTCTGAATGGGACCCAGCCAGGTGTTGGATGGTGAAGAGTCCCTTCTGGTTCAGCTCCCTGAAAGGCAGAAGATTGATTTTTCTCTCCACCAAGGCAGCACCCTCTGAAATGAGCAGCACTGGGACAGGTACATAGAGGTGTCAGGGATGGGCAGGGGCGTTTGGAGCCTGCAGTTGCTCCTCAGCTTGTCCCCTCTCCTGCAGAGGCTGGTCCAGGCCAACACTTGGGTGGTGCTGCGGGGCCTGGAGCCAGGGGTGAGGCACCACATCCAGCTGTGCAGCAAGCCCGACGGTACCTCCATGGACGACGTCTGGGGGCCCTGGGCACAGGCTCTGGCTGCAGAGACCCCCCACTCCTCCGGTGAGCAGCCATCCCCTCTGCAGGGTGCTGGCAGCAACAGCAGGGAGGCACCCACGCCTGGGGCTGCAGGGGTGGGGGTCCTGTTGTAGCAAGGTGTGACTCCCAAGTTTTGGGGGGCCAAGGGGAAGCAGCCCCCTCCCTGTCCTGGCTCTCCCTGCCCAGGAGACATCGGGCTGTGCTGCAGAACCCCTTACCTGCGGCACGTGCGCTGCGAGTGGAGCTGGGACCCTGCAGAGCCCCACAGCTCCCACCAGCTCCTCTACCGGCCACCTCCGAGCGGGGCTGGCACAAGGTAAGGGGCATGGCAGGCAGGTGGCACCCATGCAGGCACATCCCAGAGACCACTGGTCCTGCTGTGTCCCAATATCCCACACTGGGCCCCTTGCCCATGCCCTGCTCTGTCCTGCCCTTCCACCACCAATCTCATACCCCCTCACCACATTGCACCTCCAACTACAAGCAGCAGTAGCTTTCCTGGGGAAGAGCAGGAGGAATGCTGGCTGTGGGTATGCTTTGGTGAGACTGACTGGCTCCCCACTCCTCCCACAGGGAAGATGCATGGCAACAGTGCAAGGAAGTAAGCAGGGGGGCACAGGGCACCTATGCCTGCACCTTCCAGCCCAAGGCTGGCAGTGCCATCTCTGTCCCGGTGAATGTCACCAGGACCCACATGCTGCCCACACTCAGCTACTTCAAGGAGCCCTTTTGGCTGCACCAGGCTGGTGAGTCCCAGTGCCATCGCAGCCCCTGCTTGGCTCACAGGGGACACAGTGTCCCCTGTCCCGTTTCACAGGAGCGACGAATGCCTATCCCCAACACCAGCAATGCTCACAGATGCCCCACAGCTTGTGCAGGCAACAGCGTCGCAGGGCCGGCTGAGCCTGCAGTGGCTGCCGCCCCTGGAGCTGCCTGCAGAGCAGCTGGACTACCAGCTCGGCTACGCCATGGAGAACAGCCATGACTGGAAGGCAAGGCCTGCCCAGGGAACCCCGAGCAGCGCTGCCCCCCTCCGCTGCTGACACACTGCAGGCGCGGGGTCGGGCCAAGCGGGACCCGCCCCTTGGTGCCAGCCCACAGCAGCCATGCCTCCAGCTCGGCTCTGCCCCGCAGCTCCTGCAGGTTCCGCGAGCAGCGAGGAAAGAGGTCCTGGACCTGCGGCCAGGCTCCCGCTACCCCGCGCAGGTGCGGGCCCAGCCCAGCGGGCCGTGGTACCGGGGCAGCTGGAGCGCCGGGCCCAAACCCGTTGTGGTTGATGCCGTGGCCGATGCGGGTAAGGGGCAGGGCTGGAGGCTGCGGCCGCAGGAGCCTCACGGCTGAGGGCAAGAGGCGGACAGTGCTGGAAATGGGGAGGGGGGCACGGGGCAGGGGGCTGCGAGGGGCTCAGAGATGGTGGCTCTCGGAAAGGCTACAGTTCCGGCATTCCTCGGCCGATGCAGGCTGGCTCATCCCCAGTGTTACGGTGGTGCTGCTGCTCTTCTCAGCAGTGCTCTTGGGGCTGCGCTGCACCTTCCCCTCCCTCTACAGGTAAGGGCTGTGCCGGGGGCAGGCGGGGGGGTCCAGCACCAAGCCTGGGCACCTTGCATGGGGCATTAGGGCACCTCAAGTCTGAGGGTAAATTCGATGCCCCTTCCTGCGTACCCAGCAACATGAAGCAGAAACTCTGGCCGCCCGTTCCTGAGCTGCACCGTGCTCTGGGCAGCTTCCTCCAGGAAAGCAGCAAGCACGGCCAGGCGAGTGGGTGGGCAGGGCGACTCAGGTGCTCCCAGGGGCAGCTCGAAGGGCAGCCCCTACCCCATGTCCACTCCATGTTACCCCAGGCCATGCATTCAACAAGCAGCCGCCGGAGGAGACCGTCCTGCCCTGCCTGCTGGAGGTGCTGCCTGGCCCGCGGCCTGAAAGGGGGCCCGGCGCCGGAGCACGCTGGGGGCCGCCTGTCCAGCACCGACATCGCCAACCAGTCATACCTGTTCATGGGCGGCTGGGAGCCGCGGGGAGCCACGACCACCCCCACCCCGCCATAAACTCCTCTTCCCCCTGAGCCCCCGCCTGGTCCCTCTTGCGCCGTCGCGCCCCCAGCGCGGATCGCCCCGCCTCAGCAAGAACGCCCCGCCCTGGTCCCGCCCCCTCACTTCACGTGCCGAGCGCTCCGCCCCGTCCCGAGGCTCAGCCAATCGCGTTGCCTCGCGCGGCCGTCGCTGGGCAGCGCGCGGCCGTTGGGTGTGGAGCGGCCCAGCGGGGCCCCGTCCGCCCGCCGTTTGAAATGCTGCGGGGCGGGCGAGCGGCGGCGGCGCCGCGGAGGTGAGCGTGCCACAGGGCCGGAGAGGCGGCCTGGAGGCGCAGTCCCGAGCGGGGAGGCTGTGGTGAGGCGGGCAGGGGAAGGGAGAATGTCGCTTATCGGAGGGAGCCCCAAAGAGCGGCTGGAAGAGGTGCCGGCTGATCAAGGACCCCCGAGGAGCGGAGGGAGGGCGTATCGGCTGGCGGAGTGTCCCGAGGAGCGGCTGGGGAGAGTGGGGGTGTGCGTTGGCGGGGAGGAGCGGCCGCAGCGCTTGCACAGTCCGGTGGTGGGGAGGCCGGCGGGGCTGTCGGAGCAGACTCAGCCCGGCCGGTGGGCACGGCTAAGCCCGCCCGCCCGCAGGACCACGGCACAGTTCCTGTTGGAGGTGGACCTGCGCGGGTTGCTGAAGCTGGACACGCTGATCCCGACCGCGCCGCCTGCGCGATGGCAGCGCAAGGCCAAGGAGAACGGCCCCGGGCCCAGCCCCGTCGGCGTGTCGCCCATGAAGCCGGCCAATCGCTCCCACAGCTCCAGCAAGACACCGTCCACGACAGCCGGTGAGCGCCGGCCACCGGCGGCAGAGGTTGAGTGCGGGAGCCTCGCCCAGGCTGCTTGTCCGTAGCCGTGGGGCTCTGGGCTCCCTGCCACGCTGCCCTACCGGCTGCTGCTCAGGCAGGAGGAGGTGGGCTGTGCTCCTGACAGCCACCCACCTCCTTGCCAGCATGAGGGGCAGAGCTCTGAGCACTGGGGCTGGCCAGCTGCTGTTCGCCCAGCTGAGCCTTGCTGGCACAGCTGTATGCTAGGACGAGTGTGGGCAGGACTGTCAGCTGACAGCTTTACATCCTGTGAGCGTTTTTGTATCTTCCCCTTATCTCTGGACTCTGGAATTGTTGCACTAGACCCAAGGAGTTGCACCGCACTGTCCCCAACCAACTTGGTGGCAGGGAGGAAAATACAAGTTAGTTGTGACTGTGTGGCATGAGACCTCAGAGTCCTACTTGTCTGGTGGGTGTGATGTGGAAGAGTGTTGGGTTTGCTCCCGTGAAAGCTCTAATACAGGCTGTTAAATAGCTGTAAGACAATATTTTCATATGTGAATGCAGGTAAATCTGGATGCAAAATTCAAAACTACCCCACAAAGGCTGGGAGGGATCGCTACATTCCCAAATGCAGCACCATGCAGATGGAGATGGCAAATTTCCTCCTAACCAAAGACAATGACCCTTCTGAGGATTCCCCTACCAAGAAGGTGAGCATGTTGCTAAGTTACAATTGCTTCAACAACCGCTACTCCTTCCTGCCCCTTTACAGAGCAGTGAACAATAGGTTCTATCAAGTGGGCAGACGGGACTGACAAGTCCCAGCCATCACTACTTGCAGCTCTGGGCTTCAGGAGCCTAGGATGAGACTGAAGCTGTAGAGACTGCCATGCACTCGAAGCCTATGCTGCTTCTGGTAGCAAAATTTAGCTTGACTAATGAGGCTTTAAAATGTAGCAGGCAACACAAACACAAAGCTGTTGAGCCTATGCAAAGTGAAACTGCTGGTGGTAGCTATTCTAGGACAATGTCTCCACAGGGAACACTTCTGGAATGTTTTACACTGTCTTCTGAAATCTGTTTTTGAAGCATTTGGTCGCTTTGTGGCTGTGGCTTTTCCCACTGGCAATGACACTGAATTTGCCATTGTGTGAAAATGTGAGCTGGACGATGTATGACAGTCTGAGGAAAAACTGCTTTGACCTGCCTCTGTGTGACTGACCCTTGCAGCACAGGCAAACATCTTCAGATTCTAAGAGAAGGGGACTTAGGTGTCTATTTAAATTGCAGTGTGGGAATTGTTTTAAATGCATTGCACTGAGGGTGATTTGTCTCTGTAGGAGCAACAGAAAGCCTGGGAAGTGAATCTGAATGGTTTTGATGTAGAAGAGGCAAAAATCCTCCACCTCAGAAGGAAACCACAGAATGCTCCAGAAGGTGTGATACAGGCTCTGTGTGAGCTGAATCGGCAGGAGAGTTCAGATCAGGGGAACAGCAACACAGAGGCTCTGTGTGTGGTCACAGGAGAAATCAACTGGTTTCTGAGAGCTGTACAGGCTGGAGTCTCCTTTCTTAAGGCTCCTGAGGTCGAGGGAGGGCATAAGAGTTACAGTGAATTTATTTAGGAGAGTTGCTATGACTGCCAGTTGGTCACCTGTTACAGGGCTTGCAAGGGTCTTCAGGGTGGAGAGAGAGATGAGAATCTTGACCTCATGTTCAGAAGGCTGGATTTATTATTTTATGATATATATTACATTATTACTATACTAAAAGAAATAGAAGGAAAGTTCTCAGAAGCTAGCTAAGCTAAGAATAGAGAAAGAATGAATAAACAAAGGGCTGTGTCTCAGCAGAGAGCGAGACCTAGCTCTGCCTTGAGTGGTCAGTAAATCCAAACATCCACCCGAGACCAATCACACATCCACCTGTTGCATTCCCCAGCAGCAGATAACCATTGTTTACCTTTTGTTGCTGAGGCCACAGCTTCTCAGAAGGGGGAAAAATCCTAAAGAAAGGATTTTTATGAAAAGATGTCGGTGACCTTTCACCTATACTGCAGATTCCAAACCTTCATGAAGTCTGTAAGAGCATCAAACCCTCTGCTGTGCACTTTCTAGCTTAAACTGCAACTAAATAGAATGGGATTCAAAAACCCAAGTGTTTGTCAAATTTGTTTCCATGAATGAGGAAATTGTAGCTCACCCCTGTTCAGCAGTTCATACTGCCAGTGATTTTAGTGCACTGCAGGCTTGTGAGTGTTTCTCTTAGGACTTTATTTTCACTCCAAGGGATTCCTAGTTGGGTGAGCAGCACTCAGCTGGGAGGAAACTAACTCAGGTTAACAAACCTGTTCCCCTGCACACAGGCTGTCAGAATAACCTGAAAGTGCTCTACAGTCAGAAAATGGCACCTGGATCCAGCAGGAAGAATAGCAGAAATACTCCCTCAAAGCCAGAAGGGGTCTTGGATGCACCAGAGATGTTCAACGACTACTGTAAGTAGGCTACAGGGTTGAGTGCTGGGCATCCAGAACATTCTGCACTGGATTGCTGTTCCTAGGACAGTGTAACTGGGCTATCTGTATTATTTGGTGTAGCCAGGCTAGCACAGACCCCTTCTGGAGTGTCCCTGTGTGGCCTTAGCGGGACAGTGGTCTAGGGCACAGTGTAGATGCCTTGGAGCAGGGTACCTGGCCCCAGCAGCTGGGCATAGTGACACTCAGAAGGCTGCCCCTCACCTGCACGTGTGTGTGTGCACATGTGCACCCACACCTGCTGCAGCAGCACGGGTGAAGGGCAGGGCTCTCTAGCCAAGCATGGTGTGACCTGCATTGCTCTTTCAAATTGTAGAACTGAATCTCATAGACTGGAGCTCCCAGAACTTGCTGGCAGTGGCTCTGGACAACACTGCTACACAGCGCTCTCATACAGGACCTCAGTGCTGCCTCACCTGAGGATTGAGAGCTGCCTCCCGGCCTTTCCAGGCTAAGTGCAGGTGCTCAGGACTCTGAGGTTTCCTGGCTTCTTGGGAGAAGGTGTTTGCTTCATCTGGACTTCTTGGGGTTTCATTGGAGGAGCCAGGCACAGGCAAATTTCCTCTCCACTTTGAGCTCTTCATTCTGCTTGTTCCCATGAAGCTCAAATGCCAACCTGAGCTCATCAATCCTCTGGTTCCCATAGACCATCACAGCCCTTCCATGGCCTCTCCAGAGAGGAGCAGCTGCACATCTTCAGAGCAGCAGTTGCCAGCCCGCATCCCATCAGGGAGCGAAAGAGTTTCTAGCCTTGCTTTCCAAGCAGGTTCTGGTTAATGACCCTTTAAAGTGTTTTCCTGCAATGCTCTATCATGGGTAGATCTCAAGTGAGAATCAGGTAGAAAGGGTCAAGTTGCCTAGGAAGGAGGACCTTGAAAACAGAAAGATTCTCTGCCTGCTTTTCCTGTCCTTGCTGCAGATTTGGGGATTGTTCCCACAGCTCTTGGTGCCAGGCAAAGCTCCCTCTGCTGCAGCTCTGTCCACAGGCTCCCCTCCTGAGGACTCAGGGGGAACATTAATATTCCCCTTGAAAGAGAAACAGAAAGGAAGAAACCCTTCTCACCACTTAGACAAAACACCTGCTCCAACAACTCCATGGCTCACACACTTAATCCCTTGTTCCTGACAAGAACTCTGGGCCCCAAAGCCCTTCAACAGTCAGAAAAGATTGACTTCTCAATCACAGTCCAAAAGCTGTCAAAGCTGACAGTGACAGGTTGAACATGGGGAGGACACTGAACACATGGAATGGCTGCTAAGGAAATCAATTGCTGCTCTGTTCTGTAAGGTTGCATGTCTGACAGCACTAACATCAGTCCTCATGTCACTAATTGCAATGGAAGTAGCACTGTCTTTCTTCAGCCAACACCCCAATCGGTGTAATGGTTTCAATGCCTCACCAAAGGCAAGTTGATGTAGAAATAAATTCAATGTACCTCATTTTGCAGGGCCCTAGGATCTGAAATTGCTATTACAGTTTTCTTTATAATGATGGGCAAATCTTTTTTCTCTGTGTTTTCTCTTGATGGCTTTTTGAACGATAGGTGCTATCACAGTGAGTTGTCTGATGCTACATGGGCCACCTTTAATTTTTGAGGGAATGTCCTGCCAGGCTCTATCTCCACAAATGAGCCAATATTCTGTTGCTAATTGATGTGGGGACTCATCTAGGTCATCTACTGGTCAGCAGTTTCACCCTTAGGGGGCACTGGGGTAGTACAATTGCACCACAAACTGGAGTATCTGTCCTCAGGATGATGGGGAGTAACATTCAACTGTGGATCTCCCTGGTACTGAAACTCAGCACAAAATTCCATCACCAATGAACCAAGAATTCCAATTCTTGAGGTTCAGAAGGTGCTTTAAGAAGATCAGGGGCCCAGTGATGTCAGCTGGTTATGGGATTGGTCTCGTTGGCAGCCTCACACCAATATTTGTCACGATTGGGTATTGGCTGCTCCTTGGCTGGCACAGGCACACCGACCAGACGGGTTGCAAATGATTTGTCTGGGCTGAAATGGGTCAAACACACGGTGTCTGAGCCTGCTGACTTGGCTAAAGCAAGGCAAACATTCATTTTTGGTTGATCTACAGGCACGTATGCATGCAAAAGCAAGCAATCAAAACCAACAAATGCCAGTATATCATTTGATCAAGCTCCATGTTCCTGTTCAGCTGTTTTTTGGCAAAAGCTTCCCCATCTATTTCAGTTCTCAAGCAAATCTTTTAGCGCTTGTTCAGGGACTGGCCAACTATAGGGCACTAAACTGTCCCTCTAACTTTCAGTTTTTACAAATTTGGATATCTTAGAATTCTTTGGAACACAATGGACACCATGCTTTTGCTGAAAGAGCTCTATGATACAAACCATTTTCCCAGTCCAAAAATCAACATCAAACTCCAGAATTGTAGCTTTCACAGGTTGAACGGGGAACGTCTGGCACGCACAGTAGCTTCTCCGTGCGGCTCACGTCTGCGTGCTCATTTCCCTGCTGGTGGAATTGTCGGTGTGCTCTTGTGTATGAGACGGTTTCACATCCTTCACGGGGACCCACTTAGGTCTGGCACCTGTGCAAATACAAGCATACCCTTTGCCCCAAGTGATTAGTGAAAATGGTCCTTCAGTTTGTCCTAACTCAAGGTTTCTGATCAAAACTGAAGGATTTTCTTTCAATTTTTCCTGTGTGCTGTTTGAAAAGTGCCTAAAAATTGGAGGATTAGTTCCTGCAAATGAGCTATTAAAAACATAAAGACATATAAAGCTTTCCTCAACCTCATCTGGGGTGTTGCTTGGGCCACTCCCCGTTTTCTTGTTGTAGAATGGTTTTAGAGTGTGGTGCGTCCTTTCAACAATTGCCTGACCTGTGTAGGAATAGGGAATTCCAAAATGTGGCAAACACCCCAGTCCATCAAAAATGTGGCCAATTTTTGAGCTGTGTATATGGGACCATTTGTCAGTTTTCATCTCGTGGGGGATCAGTTTGGCGAGCTCTGGGCCCAGTGACACTGACAAGGACAAAAGCAAAAGACGAGAGGCGCTCTCTCTTCCCGGGACCAAAGTCCCACAGCTTTAATGGAGAACAGCTCCAGGAGAGAAAGGGAGTGTCCAGGAAAGGAAAGAGGATGTCCAGGGGAGGCAAGAGAGTGTCCTCCTCGTGGCAGGAGACTGTAAATGCTCGGAGAGGGGGGCAGTAGAAAGGAACTGCCATAGTTCAGCATAATAAATCACCACACTGTAGTTTTCTGCATAAATTGCTGCACTTGTTGCAAACAAAATCCTGAAATCTCCCCAAACACAACCGTGCAGTCCCAAATGACCACAGTGTGGGAGAAAAACCACTCAACCCCCCTGTATACCCAAGCACCAGGTGTCACAGGGAGCACCAACCCCTGCAACTAGAAAGTCCACACACACAGGCTCACCGGGAAGGGAATATCTCTTTATGAGGGGCAGAGAGCTCACTCTTCTCAACACAACACACACCATACACCACATCGGCATCCACCCACATCATCTTCCTCAAACATTCACACACTGAAAATACAACCACAATTACAACACACAGGAAAAACAGCAGCAATAAAACAGGATTTGCTCAATTCACCCCCAGAATTCCTGGCAGGTCCTTATTGACACAGCAAATCCTTTCTGCCATCAGCCAGACCCAAGCCCAAACTGCACAGGCGTACGTTGTGCACAGGACATCTCTGTGTGACTTGTGAACAGCCCTTCCCCTGCATACGCCTTACGGGTTACTTTATACAGAGTTAAACGTTCCTTTCTCCACAGTGCCAGCAGTCTTGTCTGTCCCCCACGAGGAGCAGCCGAGAGCGGAGGTGCCTCCAGGAAAGGAATGTCCTGGCAGCGCCCAGAGACGTCCAGAGCCCGGATGTTCTTGCTGGAGCAGGGAAGCGTTCCTGCCGCGGTCAGCAAATGAGGTGTGGAATAGAACTCCCCACAGTTAAAGGTAGGAGGTGGTGTGTTTATTACAGCCAGGCACAGGAGGAGTTGTCTCCTAAAGACATGTGTGAAGAATCACTGTCTCTGTCTCTCATCACTACTCATCTAAAATATCTTACACATTCATATAAATCACAAAAAACCTAACACATATTCATTAGATAACACTGCCTACCCTCCTTTGAATTAAAATGTATTATAATTGAGTCCAAAGTTCCTTCACATTTCTGCAGTCTTTCACTTCAAATGGGTTGGTGGGTTTTAAAGTGGGGAATGGTCTCCTTCTGATGAAGGCCAAGACGTCTTCCTCAATTTGACCTCTTTCCTTATGATCTGTTGGCAGGCTTTCACACCCCTTGGCTATAGTTGTAGTTTCGGGGCCCAGGTGCAGGCTACGGTCCTCTTCTTTGTCACAAAGAAATCCACATCCCATCCCGCTTCTTTAAACATAGTAAAGACAGGCAAGTGATATATTACCCTAGCCTTAACTACCTTATCTGATAAAAATTAACTATCCCTTATTATTTCTACTCTTCTTGCTATACTCTTTCCCCCTAACTAAATCTTGCTAAAATGTTAACTCTTCCAGTTCTTTTAAATCCTGGATTCATGGCCTCATCTCACACACCAGCCATGTGTGAGCCGATGCTGTAACTGGGAAATTCCACTCCTGAGCAGGAGATGCCAGGCCTGGTTCTGAGCTGGAAGGGTGAGAAGGATGAGATGCACGTGGTTTTGCTCCAGGGGATGTCCTGAAAGTGCACTGCCTACCTGCCCCTGCTGCTGAGCACCACGCTCCACCTCCTTCTCCTGCTCAGCAGTTTTTAGGAATCCAGGGCTTGGTATGTATTATTTGCTACTGCAACAAATAGAATGAATTTGTTTTGCAAGCCCAGATTTGTCCTGGCTTATTTTCTGCATGGGTCTCCTCCTGAACCTGGGGCATTGACCAGTAGGGACCTACAGGACACTCCTATTCTCTTGTCAGTAAATTCGGAGAAGTGATTTAAGTATCAAGAAGTCAATAAGTATCAGTAAATCAAATAATTTGGGGGAATATTTAGCCTGTGAGTTTCAGCAAAGTATTGAATATGTCTTAGATCCATGGATACAAACTAGTAAGTGAGATTGCTGGGTGTGCACGTGTTAGGGAAGTGATTCCCCACACACCCAGTGCTGAGATCAAGGGTTGCCTCTCTTCTAACCCTGAGCTGGCAGCAGGAATTGGGCCCTGCTTGGTAACGTTCATTTTGAAGACTTCTCTTGAGCAGGTAAGAATGGTGAAAATGAAATCTTTTCCAGCTGTTTTCCTTTGGTTTACCAGTTTGAGGGTTAAAATTGTGTGCTGCAGTTGTGCTGGGTGTGTGCAGAGCAGTGCAGCCCCAGAAACCCCTTGGCTTGCCCACAGGTTGTCATGCCTTGTTGCCAGGTGTGCACAGCTGTGGCAGGAGAAGGAGCCCGCAGCGCAGTGGGCACCGTGCCCTGCCCAGCCGGGGCTCTCTGGCACAGAGCAGCAGCAGCGCCAGCACCGTTCAACCCGCTCCTGCCTTGGCTTTCCCTGGCACACAGAAGCCTCTGGAAATCAGCGCCGCCAGTGGCGTTCCCAGCTGGGAGCAGCTGCTGCTGGCAGGCAGATGCTGCCAGTTCGACTGCTGCCAAAGGGGAAGAGAGGCAGAGATGTACACGCACCGGAGCCCTGGGCATGTCCAATAAAGGTGCAAATGTGTGGGGAGATTTGTTAGGAAGCATTTCAGCTGTGATGCCAACAGTGGCTTCTCTCCTGGTTCTGTGTGTTCTGGACAAGTAATGCAATGGTTGGCTCTGACAATTAAGAAGCAGATGTTATGTGGATGTTCAAATAAGTAGTGATTATATTGTAATATATCCTCCCATAGTCCTCTTTCCCGTCCCCCTTGTAACAGTCTGGGTAGTCAGGGCATTTGGGGAGGGCTGGCTTGTGACCAGCAGGCAGGGTGTAACAACACCTGACCTCCAATCGGGATGCAGGAAAGTAATCTCCACCAATGGACAGCAGAGAAAGAGTTGAGTGACAAAACTTTTGGAGGGGCTGAGGGTATAAAAGGCAGAGCATCCTTTTTGCAGATGAGCACATGGCTGCTAATCACAGAGACTCCCAATGCTGCAATTTTTCCTTATTCAGTCCTTTGTTAAGGTTTACTAAACCTTTAAAATTTTAAAAGTGAGAGCCATTTCTCACACGTGCAAAGCTGTGGGCCATTATCTTGGTCTGGTTTCCTTTGCTTGTGTCCCATCTGAGTGCTCAGTTGGGGTACAGGCTGTAGGTGCTTGGGGCACTCCTGGAGTTCCTCTTGGATCCCCTGAACAACAGGGTTTGGGCCATGAGGGGAATTTTTGGTGCTTTGTGACAGATGAAAATTTCCCAGGCTCTTTTGTGTTTTCTGTAGGGAAGGTTGGTTATTGCTTTGCATAAAGACCAACACAGAGCTGTCCCTTTGTGATGTCAGGGCATGGTTGCCACGTCGTCATAGTGGCATCAGAAGGTTGCCTTGGTGCACGGAAGGCCTGAGTGTCAGAGCAGCCCTAGGCCTTGCTCAGATCAGGAGAACCTTCCTGGTCAAAGCATCTGTCAGTAGGCAGCTGCCCACTGACACGAGGCTTGTATTTTAGCCTTTAGAAAAATTTCAGAAATGCCAATAGTTAACCATCTGGCCACTGCAGCTTTTGCTGCATATGGCATTACTTATTCCATTTATTATTTCACGAATTTTTCACGTAAGTAGAGGCTTCCCTTCTGCTTAGATTAGGGTGTATGCTAACCTGGCTTTTGTATGTCTTCCTGCTCTTTCTTGGGGGCTGAGTTTCTGATTTTGAAACAGAAAGAGCATTAGGATGCCTCTGCTTTGGTAAAGCTCCTGTCAAGAGGTTCAGCTAAAAGGGGGTGTCTGTAGCCACAGGGGCAGCATTTGCAGGGGAACCTGCAGGGCTTGCGTTCCCTGCACGGGAGAGTCTGTGGCAGCAGAGTCTGTCATTTCCTCAGGTTGCTGGGAGAAGCAAGACACCTTTGAAAATGTAGACTGGCAGAGCTTCTTTAAGGCCTTCCAAAAACTCTGCAGTTGTTCCCAGAATTCAGAGAAAGCTTCTTTCTTTTTAAATTGTGTCATGAAAGGATTTGACTAACTTGACCTTTTACTAAATGCTAAAATAGTTGTTCCCTTTGAAAGGAAGTGCTGCTGTGCTTTTCCACAATAGAACTGCGCCACCTCTGGGGGATTTTGGGGAAGCTTTTCTGGGCAACGGTTTCCTGCAAGTTAATCAGAATTAGTGCATGACACTGAGTGAAAAAAAAAAAAGAGTACCTGAAGGAGAAGATTTCAGAAGCTGTCTTATGTGTTTGGTAGAACAGGAGCATTGAGTGTTAAAAACACTTTGCATTTGCTTGATCATATTTGTATTCATTTCCTGGCTAAACTGGCTGCAGTGTAGGCACAACCAAGAATATTGTCCTGATCTCTTGCTGGCTGTGTGAATGAGATGTGTCTCCTGGAGGGATGTTGTGAAATGGGAAATCATCTCTGTTTGGGTTGACTTGTTCTGTGGGATTCAGCAGCCCAGGCAGTTTTCTGACAGCATCTGGTTCATTTTCCCTTCCCACTACAGGACACCTGAAGCGTGTATTCAGCAGCGCTGAAGGTCCTGAGGTGAGTGAGAAAGGAACATTTCATGTTCCTGGTGTTTAAGACTTGTAGAGCAAGCTGAGAGCTTGGCCAGTAGCAGTAGATTGTATAGCGCCAGCTAGGAAGGCCGAAAGCAAAACCATATTCATGCCTGTAACAAAAATAAGAAAGGCAGAGATAGATATTTTTAAATTTCCTTCTCAGAGTTTGAAGAACTAACACCCTAGTTTTGAAAAGAGAACGATGCTTGCAGACAGCAGATAGGGAAAATTTAATGAAGAGCAATTTTCTGTACAGTTGAATTAGATCATTTTAATTTAAAGAGAGGGACTTAGAATCCTATTCCTATCAAACTTGATGATATCTCCTTGGAACATGAGGTGGTGGAACAGGAAGGCCATCTTGCAATGGTGCGTGCTGTATCTGAAGTGCAATGGGCACCTTTGTGGCTGGGGAGCTGCGTGGGCCCAAAGGACGCAGGGCTGGCGGCCGTGAGCAGCTGAAGATGAGGCAGCGTGGGGCCAGGGGGCCCAGAAGGCCAAGGGCACGGTGGCTGTGCCAGCAGCAGTGGGGCAGCAGGAGCAGGGCAGGGAGCGTGGCCTGTGCTGGGCAGCGCTGCGGCCACAGCTGGAGTGCTGTGTGCAGCTGTGGGCCCTGGGAAGCAGAAAGTCATGGAGGGGCTGCAGCGTGGGCACAGAGGGACAGGGGAGCTGGGCAAGGGGTGCAGCACAAGGCCAGGGAGGAGGTGCTGAGGGAGCTTTAGCCTGGACAATGGGGGCTCATGAGGGACCTTCAGGCAGACTGCCATTGATCCCTGCCTTGGATCCATAGAGCCAATGCTCAGCACGAGGGCTGTTTCCCTGCCAAACATCCCTTCCCTGCATCCAAGTGCTTTAGACACTGGTGTGGGTAGCACTTTCATATTTTGTTGATTTGTTTGTTTGCTAGAAGGAGAAGCCTTGTGCAATTTCTCCTTCTCCAGGGAGCAAGGGAGCTTTTTTCTCAGTCTTTCCTACCCTTTTACAGCACTGCCAGAAATTCTGCTGGAATTTCAGTTTTCAAGGGGGCAGTTCTGGACAATGCAGTATTTTTGCACAAGAACACATCGTTTGGGGCAGGGATGTTGGTGCAGAACGAGCTGTTCTGGTGCCAGACCAGCCAGTAGGGCTTGCCCATCCTTTTCAAGTTAACGGCTCCCGTGTCTTTTGGCTGCCCAGGGAATCAGTGTGTGTTGTGTTTGGGAACTGAGTAGGAAATCAATGCCCTTGCATTCCAGCTGGTGCTCAGAGATTAGAGGAGCTGGGAGGGGCTGGGCTGCATTTCTGATTCCAGCCACTTCAGCACCATCAGTGTGGGCGAGTCCAAACGAAGAACTTGCCCGAGCACAGATGCACAAAGAGAGCCGTTCCCAGTGCAATGCTCTGGGTCTGATTGCATTCCATAAGGACCGACATGCTCCAGATTCCCCAAGAGTGTGGGTTACTGAAGCAACAGGAGAGCAAGTTCAGGATGGCTGCTGGTTGGGGCACTGCTGCCGAGTGCTGATGTGTGTAGCGACAGAAAGGACAGGATTGATTCAGGGTGACCCCCACGTGGCGAAAAATGTGCTTTCACTCTATGATTTAGAAGTTTAAACAAATGCTTTATTAAGCTATGTTATATTAAAACTATACTAAAGAGATATTATCCTAAAAACATACGAAAGAAAAAACTCGTGACTGTCTCCACACAGCCTTTTATCTAATTATCTAATCAGTCTAAACAACTATCACTAAAATCCAATTAACAAATCACTTTCAGTAAACAATCACTATAACACATTCTTCATGTACTAAAAAACAAGAACAGCAAGTAGAGATAATCATTGTTTTCTCTCCTTCTATGAGTTTCTCACTACCTTCCCTTAAAAAAAACCTAGGAGAGAGAATTATATCTCTCTCCATTCAAAGAATGTAAATCCTACAGCACAGTAAAGAGAGATGATAAAAGTGAGATCTGTCTATCTATCTATTTTAATCTTCCTGGCTCTGCTCCAAAGCAGTGGAAGATGCAAAGCTCACCTAAAGGCCTCCCTTCAGGAGAGAAGTAGAGACAAGTTCCATTGACTGATCCTGAGCAGGCAGAGATGTTTCCCCCTCCAGAGATGGTTGTTTTTTCCCCTCATGTTTTCCTACTCCAGCCTTTTCTGACCTGAAGCCTTCATTTGTCCTTTAAATTTTTGCATGTCTTAAGGCAGTGGAACTATCCCATGCTGTAGCTGGGGTCTGGTGACTCTGGTCATACATGCCATGCCATACATGGCACATGGTTTCCTTCACTGGCATCCCCAGGGCTGTGTAAGTGCATTCGTTAATGGGGCCTTATGAGAAACTCTGTTACTGCTGGTCAGAATTCTCCGTTGACAAAAGAGGGAGAAGAAACACCTTGGTCTTCCTCCATATACTGAAGTGGCCATAGAGGTTCTCTGACTTCCGTCAGAGATCTTTGCATGCATCCTTATCTCCTGAATGACCCGGTTTTCTAACAAGAGTGTGGATGTCAGCAAGGAGGAATGCTGGTGCAGGCCTGAAGAGAAGGTGAACTCCAGAAGTGTCTCTCACAAGGAGTGAGCTCAGCCAGGAAGCCCCTGCAGAGCCAGGATGGAGCTGTGGGACAGGGCGGGGAGTCAGTCACTACTGAAAGACAAACAGGACACGGCAGAAGCAGAGGGAGGCCCTCACCAGACCCTTGAGAAATGCCACCCCTTCCCTGTCAGCTGCCTGAGAGGCTGCTGGAGCTTCAGTCCCAGATGGCCCCTGATTGTAGGGCCAGGGTCACTTTGGAATCTGTGCCTCCCCTCGGGCAGAGAACGACCCAGGAGAGCAGCAGCACAGTGCTTTGGGAACGTGTGAGCCCAGCAGTCTGTGAGTCTTGGCCCACAAAGGGCGTATGGGAAGCTGAAACCCATCTTCTCTTGCTTTCTGTGCAGGTGCTTCTAGAGAAAGAGCAGGAGCACACTGCCTCATCTGAGTTGCCATGCCAGACTCAGGGAGAGCTGTTCCCAGCCCGAGGGCAGGAAGAGCAGCTCAGGCAGCAGGTGGAAGAGCCACAGGAGAATGGCCAGGTAAGCCTGACTGGCCAGGGCACAGAGGTAAGGGCAGGGAGAGGGGCATAAACCAGAGCTCTTGGGACTGAGGAGGCCAGGAGTCCCACAGGCAATGGAAGCACAGAGCCTTGCAATCTGCAGAGATCAGCCCTGGGACAGGAGGTTTGCAATGGAGGCAGATGTGGGGAGGGAAGCAGAAAGAAGGGGCTGAATGAATGTGATTTTGAGGCTGCAAGAGGAAAAAAGCTGAGCCTGATGGCAGCTCTCAGTCCCTTGCTCTGCTTTTGTGTGTACAGAACATCAAGGCAGAGCCACAAGCAGAGCTGCCCGAAGCTCAGAGTGACATCATGGCAGTGAAGAGAAAGAACAAGGAAGACATGGGAAGAATTCAAGAGGAGAATCTCCATCAGCAGAGGGGCGATCATCAAAACCAGGTGAATGAAGGAGTGGCAGCCACTCCACTCATGAAATGTCCTCTCTTTTGTTTATTAGAGAACATGAAGGAACAGCTGGATGCAGAGCTTCAGACAGCTCCCAGTATGATCAAGGCAAGGCATAAGCAGCTGGAGGAAGAAATGAGTATCATTAGAGAGAGACTTAATCCCTTCCGTCAGTCTCTGCAAAACCAAGTGAGTGAAAGAGGGATGCAGCCACTGCAGTCACCAATCTGGTGGTTTCTGCCCTTCTTGCCTTTCCAGTGCAGAGCAGCAGGGAGTGGGGCCATGCCTCTGAGTGCCATGCTGCTGTAGTGTGTGTATCACAGTCACTCTGAAGGACATTTCCCGGTGTGCTGAATCTCAACATCTGCCCTGGACAGTGAAACTTGTCCTTTGGCCTTTTGGCCAGCAGTCATCCAAATTGATTCCTGCTGGCCTGTTCCTGCTCTCCTTTTTTCTTGAGGTGTTTTTACAGTGGAACTTGGTGACCCAGATGGAGGATTGAAACAAGCTGTTGTATCCCCTGTCAGTCTGTTCTTTGCCTTTCCTCACAGTCGATGACTCCTGGCTGACAGGGACAAGCTGTAGTGTCTGACTGCTTTGTTCTGTTTGACTTGAGGTGCAAGTGTTGACATCTCACCGGGCAGCCTGCGAAGACTTGCAGGGAATGTGTGGCAATGAAGAACCCCAATTGAGGAGTGAGGCACAGGAACAGTGCCCACCAGAAATGCTCCAGGTCCAGCACATCATGGGCTCTGAACCTGCTGCTGCAGCAGCATCACCTGGAGGAAGCCCTTCTGTGAAACCTGGGAACTCAGGCTGGGGCACATCCCGGGAACAGGAGATTGAGGAGGAGTACCTGGAGCTGCTGGGTACGTCTGGGGTGTTTCTTATCTGAGGGACAGTGTGTTGTGTGCAGGTGTCAGCAGAGCTGTACCCAATGCTCCTCCTGAGCTCGGTGTCACAGGGCCATTTAGGACTCCCCAGAGGCAGTGCTGTGCTCCGAGGCAGCGAGAGAGCTCTGGGTGTTCCTGCTGCCTCTGAGGGCACCTGGGACTGGCTTGGGTTTGCCTGAGCTTCCCTCTCTGCTAAAGGCTGAAGCAGGGATTGTTCTTGGATCAGCAGAAGGCTGTGTGACCTAGCAAATGATCTAGGCAAGTCCTGTGTGCTAGTGGCCAAACTGAACAGAATTTTTAGCTTCCTAAATTCTCCTTAGACTCCTGACTTGCAATCAGTCATCACAGCAAAAAAACTTCACAGAAATGGACTGACTTTGGAGTTTTGTCTTTTTGGTTGGGGATTTTTTTTGGGGGGGGTGGGGTGGGATTGCTTTTCTGTTCTTCATTTTTGGTGGGGGTTTTTTGTTGTGTTTTTCTCCATCCTGAAGGAGCCCTTCTACCCCACCTTTTACTGGTGTCATTTTTAAGACTGTTACTGTTACCACTACTACATCTGCAGTTTATTTTCATGAGAATGCTATATTTTTGTCAATAAGAGAATGCTATCTTTTTGTCAATAAGAACTACTTTGAAAGAACATCAGGTTACAGGACAAATAGAGAGCACAAGGTATTTTCCATGTGCCCCCAAATAAAAAACAGAGACTTTGATAACAAACTTTATTTTATCTTCTAGTTTTATGCTTATCAAGATGTGTCCAGGAGACACATCCAAGTGGCGTGATCAGATCAAACTGTACTGCAGGCATTTCTCAGGAGAGAGCCTCCAGCACAGCCATGGTATATTCCTCACATCCATGGCACTTTTCCATACCTGATTCCCACTCTTTCCCATGACTGTTAGGGCCTCCCCATTGGCCCAGGCCCTGCTCAAATCAGTCTCTAGGAAAACACATCAAGCCCTTTGTGATTCTGCAGCACAACCCAATGAATCTGCTTCTTGCCCGTAACAGCTGCCAGTGCTGTGCTCTCAGATAAGAGACCTGGTGGGGCTGAGACCAGAGCCCAGTGGGTTCTGTGTCTGCCATCACCTGTTGGGACAAAAAGGGCACTGATCTGTGCCTCGTTGTGGCTGATCTCAAAGCCCATCCTGTTGTGTCCTGAATGGGGGCAACAGCTTGTCTGGGGCTCAGGCTCACTCTGGCTTCTTCCCATCAGTGCCTGTCAGTGCTCCTGCTGGTGCTTTGCCAGCCTTGTTGTGGTCGCTGCCCTGTCCCTGAGGGTGGAGGGACTGCAGAGGCTGGAGCCTTCCTTAGCTGGGAGAGGGGCATCTTTGAGCTCAGCCTGCTCACAAACAGGTCAGGGTCCTGATGCTGAAAGCCCCGTCAGGATCGGTTACAGCTGGAGCTGCTCTGGTTTACAAATGGGAAGGCATTCCTTTGGCAAACTGCTGAAAGGTGGGGAAGATGTCCTCCTCTCCTGGGGTTGTATGTCCCTGTGCTTTGTTTCCTGTAGAGAGAACTCTTCAAAAGACTGTACAAATCAGTCTCTGTGCTGGCCACCTGTGCTGCAGGGCTGTCTGTCTGGTTGTGGTTGTTGTTACCCAGCCGACCACAAAGGGCTCAGAGCTCCAGGCACTGGGGCGCCTTTTGTATCTCCTGGAAGCTGGGATCTCTGCTTTAAAGTCAGCATCTTGCATTTTGTTTCCCTCAGGGAGAATGGTGAACACCACTGAAAATCCCCTGATCAAATACACGCATCTGATTTATATTGGCAGCGGGTGAGTCCAACAGCAGTTACTCCTGCACAGCCGTGGGCCAGGTGTTTTTGGGGTGGAATGTCTATCCAGCGTGAAGTCAGGACAGCTGCAAAGATGATCACACACTGGGGATAGATTGTCCCATCTCTCAATGCTGCTCAGAATTTGTGAGTGGGCTCAGAAGGCATTGTCAGAGATGCCTTGCTACCGAGGTCTTGCCTGCATCAAGGAACAGGACCTGGAAGGTCTCCTTGTCTCTCAAGTGTGGGACAGCTCTGTGTTAATTTCTTTAGCATTTTTTGTGTGTCTCAAAATCATACTGGCACACTAATGAAAAGAGAAGAAACTTGCTTGCCTGAAAGAGCAACCTATGCCCTATCAAAGCTGTGAGATAACAGTTCCCAGGAACAATTCTTTCACCTGGTTTGAAGAGGGAAACACTCTGTGGTCAGGATAGGAACCACACCGTTTAGACAGTGAAACCCAAGAGGAAAGACTAAACTCCCTTTAGAAATTGGACCCCAGTGCTTCAGGAACAGGCCCAGTGCCCATGCACTTGACAGGAAAATGCATCATCTCCCTTCTGGCAGAGCCCTCCTGCATCCTGCAGGTTTTGACACTTCCAGCAGAGATCTCCTGTGTGGGCTGGCTTTCAATGCAAGATCTAAACAGCTTCTCCTTTCTCTGCTTCTGTTTGTTTTCTAGGACTTTTGGACATGTTTACAGAGCCCTCGACAGTGCCACAGGAGGAGAGGTAAATGTCACCAGCCCCTGCAGGCTCTGCTGCACTCGAGGGCTTTCCCCTCTGGTGTGAGCTGTGGCTGGAGCTTTGGGCAGAGCTGTGCTGAAAAGGCACAAGAAGCACAGACTGGTGCCAGCCCACAGAACACATTTGGGACTTTGTCCTCCTCAGCTGCCCGAAGGAAGGCACGGAGGGCAGCGGTTCCTTTCAGAGAAGGACGCGCTCACTCGCTCTCCATTGCTAAAACAAAGGTGGTGCCTGCGAGCACCTCACTGCTCTTTGGGGCTACAGCTTCAGAGTCCTGAATTCTCATTTCTGGCTGCCAGCAAATCCATCTGAAAGTTACTGGTAGTTCCTTAGCCACCTGCAGTGCTGCACTTGGGAACTGCACGTAGGGAGAGATCTGCAAGGCGTCCCTGAAAGCCCTAAGCCCTGCCCATATCACAAGATGTATCCACAGAGTATTAAGGCATGGATTCCTTCTTCTGAGTCCCAAACAAAGCAGCAGAGAGTGCGGTCAGAGGTTTGTGGGTGATAACTGAGACACCATTTTTACCAAGTGGTCAAGGCAAAATGTCAGTGGCCCCACGTGTCCTGTAACTGGCTCCCAAGGGAGCAGAGAAATGGGCTGTTGGAATGTCAGTTCCTGATTACTGCAGTGCCTAATCACAAGGCAGTTTGGCACAGCTCAGCTGTGTCATTGCAAAATCACTCGCTCCACGTGCCTTTTGGTCTCGTGCCACCAACCCCTTAAGTTACTGATTTTCAATGTCATTTTAGGTGGCAATAAAAAAAATAAATCTTCAAGGAGTGAGGAGGAAGGAGCTAACCTTTAATGAAATAATGATCATGAAGAAGTATAGGAGTCCCAATGTTGTGAATTATTTAGACAGGTGAGAGGTCATGGTCTTATCCCATGGATGTGTGTTTACAGAAAGCAAACATAAGAGGTTAAAAACCCACTTTGGTCAGTGGCAGCAAGTAAAGCTGTTAATTTTTATTTATTCATATTTCTCTATTCATCTCCAATGGATGAGAAGAGAGTGCATCTTGTCTGCATGAGTCTTCCCTGGCACACCTAGTTTGATAATTACTCCAAAATTATTCAAAACCTGGATCAGCTGTATCTTCCTAACTCAATAGCCTCAAAGTTCACTGACTCCACATTTATTTGGGATTGATTTTTTCAAGTTTCTTAAGTGCAGATGAACCATCCTAAATTGGATTTCCCTTGGATTGTTGCCCCTCTTTGCCATTGCTATGCATGCGAGGAAGACTAGGTGCTTATTTCCAGAAACACCATGCCTGGCATGTTTTATATCTGGGCTGTTTCTAAACTGCACTTTTCATTTGCTGCCCATCTAAGACATCTCCTTTTTCACAGATGTGTCTTTCTCTATGAGACTGCACAGATTGCAAACAATGCACAGCCAAGAGGGAAAGTCTATTCCTTTGATTCTGTCCTTGTCACAAAGGCATCTGGAAATAAGAAACCTGGAAGCAAAAAATCAACGTAGCCATGCATGTTCATCTCTACCCCCTTGTTTCCTTCTTTCAGCTACCTTCTGGGCGAGGAACTCTTGCTGGTTATAGAGTACATGGATGGAGGTGTCCTGAGCGACATCGTCAGCCAGACCTGCCTGTCTGAAGATGAGATGGCAGCCATCAGTCGGGAGGTCAGCAATGCCATCTGTGTTTCCAAGGGCTTGGGCAGGATTGTCTGGGAAACAGGGGCTCAGAACAGGAGAGGTTTCCTGTGCCGAGCTTTGTTTCTGTGTTGCTGGTATGCTGTGGGCAAGTAAAAGCATCTCAAGTGAAAGGCCTGCCAGGGCCCCTGCACTCCCTGTACTCAGTGCCAGTACTCTTATCTCCTGCTGTTGTATTCTCGCTCTGTCTCTTGCATTTGTATTTGCTGTTCTCCAACTTGCCTCTCTAAATGTTTGCCTGGAGTCTGTCTCCACTGCATTCCTTGCCTGTAAAAGCAAAGGTGCTGGTGGCAGGATTTGAAACAAAGAGCAAAGAAAGAAGAGAGAGACTCGTTTCTCTCAGTGCTCAGCTAAAAAGGATAGGAGTGCAGCCAGAATGCTCTTTGCTTCTGAGCACATGCGCTGCAGCAGGAGTCATCCTGGCTGGTTGGCAGGGGACAGCCTACACCAGCAGGTGCTGTTGCTCTTTCCAAAGCTGACGTGCCTTTCCTCAGAAAGGTCCTGCTCTGCAAGTGTTGGAGCAGCAAGCTCTTCCTCTCAGTGGCCATGACTGTTCTGCCATTACTCCCCATTCCCCTGGAGAGGGAATCTTTTAGATTCTTTGTTTCCTTTCTTGTGTGATGAAAACACATCACTCATTTTTGCCCTTCTGTTTCTGTTTTCTCGCTCAGTGCCTGCAAGGACTGGATTTTCTTCATGCAAACGATGTGATCCATCGAGACGTGAAGAGTGACAACATCCTTCTCAGAACGGACGGTTCTGTCAAACTGGGTCAGTATATTCTTGGTCAGGAGCAGCTTTCCAGGGATGTGGGTGTGGGGCTGCTTGGCGTGACTGCCAGCTCCCCAAAAATGGTGCTGGTGGCAATGCAGGGACCCCTGCTGCGAGCTGAGGGCACAGTTGCAACGTGCACAGAGGTAGAAGGAGCCACAAGCAGTCAAGAGTGGCCTTGCTCTGTGTGGGTCCCTTCCAGAGGGAGGGAGTTACAAGTCTAAAGTTTCCAAAGAACAAAAGCCACTGCTAGAGGCAGTGTAAAACATGGGGGGATTTTTAAAGTCGCCAATGCCAGGAGATTCAACAGAGCAATTTCAAACTTCTACTGGGGAATTCTTTTGCTTGCTTTCCTAATTGCACAGAGTTCAGATAAAACCCATATTTTGTTTTCTCCTCAGCTGATTTTGGCCTCGCTACTCAGCTCAGCCCTGAGCAGAGCAGACGGTGCTCGGTAACCGGGACTCCTTGGTGGATGGCGCCTGAAGTGGTGACAGGTCAACCATATGGCCCCAAAGTGGACATATGGTCTTTTGGAATTGTGGGAATTGAAATGATAGAACAAGAACCTCCTTACTTGGGCGAAAGTTCTGGCACGGTAAGGAGCAAATACTCACTGATCCCACTGTCTTTCTCGCCTGTCCCATGTCCTGTGTGCCACTGGACCAAATCCCATTGCCATCTGCTGGAACTACTTCCACCAAGGTCCACTCCTACAAATGTCCCTGCAACACATCAGCATCTGCTGTACTTTTGCTTGCATCAGTGGGGGAACTCAAGCCTTACCACATGCAAACAAACTCCAAACAAACTCCATTCCCACTCAACACTTTCCTTTGGGTTAGTGGTTCCAGTTCTTTTGTCTGTGTGGATGGCCTTAATAACAGGGAAAAAGCATCTTTAAAGTGTTGTTATCTTTCCAGAAATGAAGGAAGGAAACCCAAACCCAACAAAGTTTCTAAAACCGTGGTCTTTAGAGAGGAACCTGACCCTGTGTGCAGTTTCTTCTCACTGGAAAACATGGGCATGAGGGTGTAATGCACAGAGTCTCTTCTGCTTCTTGTGCAGTGCTGCTGAAACACTCAGTGACCGTGTTTCTCTCCTAGCCCAAGCAACATTCTGCACGTCACCAAGCCAGAGCCTGGTGATGTGGAGAGCCTGCCAAAACCTCCTGTTTGTTTCCTGGCACTTTCTGGCATGGGCCTACCATTAATGCATTGACTTGAGCAGCCAAATGACTAGAGGGTGTCCATAGGGATGGAACCTCTCCTTCTTCTGACCTAGACAATTTTTCTTTGGCTGCAAAAATGGGAAGCTGACATTTTCAGACTGCTGAGAGACAGAGCTGCAAGTGGCTCCTATGTGCCCAAGCAGGCATTTTCATCCCAATACATTTGTGCAGGCATCTTAATGTGTCTGTGGTGAAGAGGAGATTTTAAATGTTTGTTTCCCTACCTGGGTATTAACTGATGGATTTCCTTTCTTTTCTTCCAATTCCCATTGTTTTCAAGAACAGCACAAAAAGCTTGATAAGTTTTGTTCTAGGGCACGTGCGCTTAAAGGACCAACAAGCACTGCAGAGATGCCTTTCATGTACTAACCCTTGAAATTAGTTAGTATAGCAAAGTCCCTCTTCCAAAAACCATCTCAAGCTGGCATGAATCCTCAGAGAAGCAAATGTCCTTTTGCTGATGTAGTTCCCACTAACTAGGTCAGGCAATGAAATCAGCTGCCAAGGCAAGATCTGCAGGATGGTGGAAAAGCTGTGGCTGCATCGGGGTTTGGGTTTTTGGTTGGAAAAGGAAAGTCATCTCTGGGTCTGTGCCAGGGCAGAAACTGCCACTGAAGAACAGAGGGTAAACAAAGGGATCTGGGAGAGCCTAAGAGATGTGAAAGCAGGAGGTGGAGCCTGGTGTCTCCTTTCTCTCCAGGCTACATACCTGATAGCCACAGTAGGGACTCCACAGCTGCGGCAGCCCAAGCTCCTCTCGGCTTTGCTGCGTGACTTCCTGAGCTGCTGCCTGCAGACAGACGAGGAGCAGCGCTGGTCTGCCAAGGAGCTCCTGCAGGTAAAATGTGAAGGGGCTGCAGGTGAAACAGGCTCTGAGGGATGGGCTCCTCCTCCACTCAAGCCCAAGGCAGCAGATGAGCCCCCTTCCTCCTCACCTCCACTCTTGCTGCTCTTCAAATGAAAATGGTGAGGAATCCTAGACTGGGCTGGGCTGGCAGGGCCCTGTAAATGTCCTCTGGTGCAAGTGTCCTGCAATGAGCAGGGACATCTCTAAAGAGATCAGGTTGCTCAGAGCCCGTTGCCACCGGAGCCGGAATGGTTGCAGGGATGGGGCACCTACAAGCTCTTGGGGCAAGCTGTGCCAGTGTGGCACCATGCTCTGAGTACACAAGTTCTTCCTTAGACCTACTCTGATTAGATGCCCTTAGTGTTTAAAAATATTTGTCCATATCCTATTGTAACTGGCCCTGTTAAAAAAGATGTCCCCCACTTTCTTCAAAGCCACTGTGAAGTCTTGGAAAGTGGCAATAAAGTCTCCCTGGCGCCTGTCCTTCACAAAACTGAATAACTCCAGCTCCCTCTGCATTTCCTGTGAGGAGAGGTGCTCTGTCCTCTGAGTGTGTCTGTTGCCCTCTTTTGTGATTTTGTGGAGTATTCAGTTTTATCTAATGGCAAAAGAATTGAAGTAGAGCAACGCAGGGTACAGAGACATGAAATGGTGGTGGAGGAACCCAAGGAAGCCAGTCCCAGCCTAGGGGTCAGAGATTTGGCTGTGGGCAGGAGGGGCTGTGGGGGGCTCACTGTGAGCCTCTGAGGGGCCCTGGTTGGTGCCCCCCAGCCCACCCTCAGAGGTTTCTGCCATGCAAACAGGGACAGCTGGGAGGGACTTGTCCCAGCCCCATCTGCTGCCTGGCACGCTCAAGCAGACGGGAACTGTGCCAGGGTTACTGCCAGGTTGTGTGGCAGAGAGGGAACTGCAGGGCCCAGTGCCACTGGGCTGGCCCTGCTGGGAAGGAAGGTGCGATCCAGCACACGAGGGGCAGGGCATGGAAAGGCAGACACTGCTTTCTGTCCCTGTGGGAATCAGCACAGTTCCTGTCTTTCAAAGGCAGGGACCTATGTGAGTCATTGGAGTTTCCTGAAAGGAAGAAAACCCCGGGACAGAAAGCACCATTTGTAGAGCACTGGAAGGGCAAAAATCCCAGCATGATGAAGACATCACAATAAACAGATGAGTGGGATTCTGGGCCAGGTTTGCCTGTGATGGCAAGGTCTTGCACATTGGGGATTACAGGGGAGCAGATGGTCCCATTGCTCTTCTTTCTGGGTCTTTCCAGGAACTTGATGTATCCTGATTGAGTCCCTGAAGCAATGAGCTTGGAAAGTAATGGTTCACTGTTCTTTGTTTTTTTTTTTTCTTTTTCCGGTGGACAGCATCCATTTGTAACTTCAGCCAAGCCACCATTCATCCTGGCACAAGTCATCAACTCAGTGAAGAAGACAAATAACCCTAACCCTAAACTCTAAACTAAAACCTAACCCTAACTTTAAATGCTAACCCAAACCCTATCCCTATCTCTATCCCTTACCCTCTTCCCTTACCCTTTCCCTAACCCCAACCCTAAGCCTAAGCCTAAACCTAAACCCAAACCTGAACCTAAGTCTAACCCTAAGCCTAAGCCTAAACCTAAACCTAAGACTAGGCCTAAGCGTAAGCCTAAACCTAACCCTAACCCTAGGAGACGAGAACATAGTAATCATGTCAAGATGTTATCTCTGTTACCAATTTAGAGTAGGATTGTAGAGTATCGTTGCTGAAGAGATTTGTAGCACAGAATTATAGATTAGAGTTGTAATTAATAAAGTTTCTGAAACATCAACTCACTTGGAAGATTCTCCTCCTTCTGACCCCTTCAGAAAATTCAGTATTTTTTTCTGAATTACCAATTGTTTTTTATTGGTGCTAAGTCACACATATGGCTTTTTTTGTATGGTTTCATAAGTGAGGAGGGCTCTTCTTCATTCATCCTCTCCAGACCGCACTGCCTTTGGAATATGACCCACTGGTTATGGCTGGTTATGGCACAGCTGTGGTATTTCTAGTTATAGCAGAAAGGGCAATGGCATTTGAAGGCAAAACCAAAGGAAGAATGAGGCAGCCCAAACATCTTGTGCAGATGCAGGCCTTCAGCTGTGACTGGAGAGCAATGTGGTTCCTGCCCCTTGGATTTGTAGCCCTAAATGCAATAATCTCTTTGGCTGGAGGAGAGCCTTGCTCAAGTGAGAAAGCAGAAAGATCAGAGAGGGTGCTCGGGAAGGTCTCCTGTGGCGCAGAGCTGTCAGCGCCTGTGAGGTGAGAGCGGGCCCGGCCTTGCCCGGGCTGGAGCCCCAGCAGAGCCCCAGCAGAGGCCGGAGCAGCCTGAGCCCCGGCAGAGGCAGGCTGGAAGGAGGCCCTTGGAGCTGCAAGAGGCAGCAGCCGGGCCCTGGGTGCCTCTTGCTGGGAGCGGGCGAATCCTCCACTCTCAGAGCCCAGGTGGCAGCTGGCTGCTGCCGAGGGGAAGCGCAGCCGTGCTGGGCACAGCCCGGCCTGGGGGCCATGGCCGTCTGGAGTGTGCCCAGGAGCAGAGAAAGGCCAAGGGCAGCCGCGGGCCGCTGGGCTGGCTGAGGATTCCTCCTCTTCTGCCGGCTGCCCTGCAACTCCTGGCAAAGGCCAGCAGTGTGTGCAGCACTCTGGGCACCGGGGCAGGGAGCCGGGCTGCTCGGCAGGCTGGAGCACAGGGCAGCTCCTTCAGGCCCGGCACTTGTGCCAGGGAAGCGAGGCCAGCGTGAGGCAGGGACAGCTTGGCAGGGCCCATCTGCAGGAGCCAGCGCCTCACGCAGCTCTGGGAGGAAGCGCCTGCAACCCTGCAGTTCTGCACTGAGCCAGAGCAAAGGTGTGAGATGCAGAGTGTTTGGCAGAAATATTCAGGCCCACCAGGCCAGCCTGCTTTGTGCTCTGTGGTGCACAGCAAGCGCTGTGCAATGCAGCTCTGAGCTGCTGGGAGAGAGGCAGTCGGGGATGTGCCTGAGGTGAGTCAAGGGCTTAGCTGAAAATGTAATGGGGAAAATTGAAAAGTGCAGATAGGTCGAGAGCCCAGCTGGGAATAGATTTGGGATAGTAGAAGATTGCATATTTTAGTTAAGATTTTCAAATGAGATAAGAAGCTAAGTTAGTAATAGAGGTAGCAGAAATCATGTGTCTTAGTTAAAGAGTATCAAATATATTAGGAACGTAAAGCTAGGAGTGACAGGGATAGAGGAAGCAATTGTGAAGAAGCTGAGACCATAGAAGGACCTTGCCTTAAGAATAATTGAACAGTTAGGAGAGGCTTGGACCATGAGCAGCAGGTCAAAAGGCCTTGCCAACTGGCCATGGGAGGAGAGTTCACCATGAGGAAGACTGCTTTCTTCCTCCCATACAACCACTCCCTCATTTCAAAATCCCACCAATCCACTTAAGGAAATACAATTGTGCAGCTGTAATAGATATTCAGCCGATAAAAATGTGAAGCAGGCAGGTAATAATTATGTATTATGGGTCCTTAGAAACCTAATGTAAAACCTATTCTGTAGAAATAGAGAGCCGGAGTCTGCAACTCCTTGCACGTGTCTCTGGAAACTAGTTCACATGTGACCACAGCTGCAATAAATACCCTTCTTTTCTGCTATAATTAGTTGAAGAGTCATCTGTCCGTGCTTCAAGGGTTATGCTGGAGTAGTGAACTGATTTGGATGGGAGCAGAAGAGTTTCAGCAGGCAATTTTTGGAAGCGATGGAAGGCTCTTGTGACTGAAGGGAAAGCCATTTGGAATGGAGAAATGATCCCAAAGTCCATCCAATTGTATCTTTGTGTCTGAATTGAAATCAGAATGATTATAGATAGCTTCATGCAATTTGTCTGCAAATTGATCAAAGTCTTCATTCTTTCTTTGACAAATCTGTGTAAAAGACATAGTGTGTAACTTATCTGGAAGTGCAAGAAATGCATTACATGCTAGTTGTTGGCTCATCTGTAAGTCTTGATCAATGCTCCTAGCCTGGGCAGTGGCAGTAGCCCCGGGCCCTTTGCCAAGTAACTGTTGTGCTGTTAAACCATACAGAGGATCACCCTGCACTCTAGCTCTTGCAGCTTCTTGAGCACACTTTTCCTCCCAGCTTTTATGAAACATCACCTGCTGATAGGGTGGCATTCTAAGTCTTATTAGGGTATACTCATCAGCTGGAATTAATGCGTTAGATGGAAAAATATACTGCAGAAGTGACTGTGCAAGTTGGCATTTTCAACCAAATTGCGAAAATGCAGCTCTCATCTTTTCTAAAATCTTCCAATCGAAAGGTTCTCAAACTCTACTTGCAGCATTAGTTACTACAAGAAAAGCTTCTACATCATTGGAGAGAAAAGTCCCTTCTACAATAGCTTCTGCAATAACTTTTTTCTACTTTTGTTTCTCTTTGGTGGAGATAAAGCTTGGCCTGCAATTCCTCAGAAAGGATTAGGGGGACCATGCTAGTTTGGGAAATTGACACTGTTTGCCCCTAGCATTCAACAGATGCTTGACATCAGGCACAAATTCCAACATCCAAAATGTAGTGAGCATCTATTAGGCTCAGACTGCAAGGATAATGTAGAATTGTGGAATTGGCCTTTGGTTATCCTGGCATCACTTTTTACACCAGGATTAGCTTCATCACAGGCCCTTACATCATTCAAACGATTGGCTTGTTGGACAGGAAAACAAATTAACATTACATCTGCAATCCGGAATGAGCTTACCACTGGATGTAGGTAGCATACACCACGCTGTGTTACAGGATAGGACTGCTATAAATTTTTTGTTGCTAGCACAAGGAGATGAGTATGAAGATTTTGAAGAGATGTGTTGCATGAATCTCTCTGACCACTCTGGATCTATTGACAAGAAATTGTCATTGCTTAAGGAGAATATGAAAAAGCTCACAGTGGTTGAGAATTCTTTTGATGAGTGGCTAAAATCCTGGGGAATAACAGGCTGGCTCAAGGATTTAGTACCCTTTGGCATAATGATACTTTGTCTTCATTTTCAATTCTGCTTGTAGTGCCTTGCTGTGCAGAAAATAATTGAGCGTGCTTTTAAATCAGTCTGGCTTGTGCAAAAACAAAACCAGGGAACTGTTGAGAGTTTTTTGCAGATTGAGGAGTTCTGGCTAGACAAGGGCCATATTCAGCCGATGCACAATCCAACCTGCTTGTACTAATGGACAATGGACACATTCACAAACAATGGATAATGGACATATTCAGAAATGGGGTTGGTATATCCTTGAGAAAAATCCAAGAAGAGTCATCAGGACTCAGCAAGTTTGACAGCAAGCTTGGGAAAGAAGGAAAACATTGAACCATGAATGGGCCAGAAGACGACAGCAAGACGCGTGAAAAATTAGGTGATCCAATCAGCATTCTAATTTAGATGTGTAAACAGCTAGGATTAACCAATCATGTATTAGCTAGAGACACGTGGACAGTAGAGATTTATTATAAATATAGTCTTTTTAGGGATAATAAATTTGGCTTCACTGGATCATATTGGTTGTGGTGTGATATCCCTGAACCTCCGCACCCCGCACAAGGGCAGCTGGGGAGGCCCAGCCTGGGCAGCAGCAGAAAGGAATTTCCCTGGCAGGGCAGGGCTGTGGTGCAGCACGTCCCCAGCAGGGGCCTGGAGCAGCCCAAGGCTCTGTGTGGGCAGGCAGGGGCAGGCAGGAGGCAGAGCTGTCAGCAAAGGAAGGGCCCAGCCAGGTGGGGCAGCCGGGGGATGCCGACAGCCTGCAGGGACAGAGGCGCAGGGCAGGGACACCGTGGGACAGCCTGGGCTGCACAGGGCACAGGGATGGGCAGCAGCTGCGAGACAGCCCTGCCAGAGCCAACATGGGCAGCACTTTGGCCATGGCTGCTGGGCCTGGGCCTGAGGCCACGAGGGGACAAGTGACCCTTGCAGGCCTGGGGCCTCATTGCCTCCTCGTCCCTGCTCAGCAGCCTGGCAGGGGCCGCCCCATGCTCCTGTCCCTGGCATTGCACATGCCCACATGCCAGTGCCCACCCTGGGAAGAGCCCTGAGCAAGGAGGGCGGGACAGGATCTGCCTGGCCAGGGGCTGGGGCTCAGGCCTTGACCTTTGAATTCCTGAAACTCATCCAGGTGTGCTCAGCACAGAGATATCTTTGCCTTGCTTGTCCCCAGCTGTCATCACTGCCTCCAGTGTTCTGCTCTCCCTGGAACCTGGGGACACTTTCTCAGTCCTGTCCCTCACAGGGATCTATTTAAAGTACAAGAAACTTCAGTGTTTCAATCTCACTTTGAGCTCTTGAGAAGTTCTTTTAGCCCACTCTGAGGGACTGGGTCTGATGCAAAGAGCACCAAAGCCCCAGAGGGTCATTAAGTCCCTGTGCTGTGTCTGTGCTGCTGAGCTGGGCCGGGCTCCTGGCCCAGAGGCAGCTCCTGGCAGGGGCAGCGCTGCAGAGAGACAGCTCTGGCCAGGAGCAGCTCCTGTGCACAGCCCAGCAGGGCTGGGACGCTGCCAGGGCCCCTCAGGGACACCAGCAGGGCACAGACAGAGCTCACCAGGGCTCAGCACTGGCAGGGGCTGTGGCATGTCCCCGAGGGGGCTGTGTCACAGCAGCACCTCTGGGGCTGTGTCACAGAGGCACAGAGCAGCTGGGATGTCAGCAAGGGGCTGTGTGACAGCACAGAGTGGGCTGTGTGACAACACTGAGGGGGGAGTGACATCACAGAGCCAGCTGTGACATCCTAGAAGGTGTTTCTTTGACATCACAACATGGGTTGTGACATAGAGTATGATATCATAGGGCAGCTGTGTGATGCCACAAAGAAGGCTGTGATATCACAGACAAGGCTGTGACATCACATGGAAACTGTGACATCACAAATCTGCTCTGTGACATCACATATCAGCGGAATGGCATCATATGGAATCTGTGTGACATAACAGAGTGGTTGTGTGACATCATAGGAGGTTGTGTGACATCACTGGTAGCCTGTGACATCACAGGGGCTGTGTGACCTCACAAGGATGCTGTGTGGCATCACAGGGGCAGTGTGACATCTCAGGAGCTGTGTGACATCACAGGGGCTGTGTGAGGGCACTGGGGAGGTCACTCTGCCCCGGCCCCCCTCACAGTTCCCCCCAGAGCAGTCCAACGCTGCTCGTGCACAGCGGGGTCCCCTGTCCCCCCGGGTCCCCTCGCCCCCGGCCCCGCAGCCTCCCCCAGAGGATGTTCCACGAGATCGACCCCAGAGCCTGACACGGGGACGGGGGGACAGGGCCCTGGGGGTGGCACAGGGGGACAGGGACCCCCTGGCAGCGTCCCCGTGTCCCCCAGGGCCAGAGCCTGGGCCAGAGCTCCTTCACCCTGTTACAAACGAGGCCTTGAGAGCGCTGAAAAACCCCTGGCAAGGGATCAGCCAAAACCAGATTTAATATTAAGGGACAGAAGACCAAAGTTCCTTGGCAAGAGTCACTCTGTTCCTGACTGGGCACTTCAGGCACACCAAGGAAACAAAGCAACTACAAAACCAAACAGAATCCAGGCAATAAAACCAGAAATGAACCATGAACTCTCCGTGTGTGTGTGCATGCATGTGTGTGTGACTAAAGGACAATGTGGGCAAGGATAAAAGGAATGCAGCCAAAAAGCTAAGCCGAGCTCAAACTTAACAGACCTTGATTGATGCCTTAGACTTCAGCATTTAGCAAAAGAACAGCACTTGACAGTACTTAACCTTACTTATAACCTAGGACTTAATGATTTCACAGTGGAATAACTCTTAACAATATTCAACTTATCTTAAAGCTTATACTAAACTTCATTACTTAGTAAAAGAACAACCCTTAGGAGCATTTAACATAGTTTAGAGCTTGTGACTCACCCTTCCTTGCAGGCCTGACTGACTCAGCTATCCAAGGCACTCAAGCCCCTCTGAGTGCAGCATTTCTGCCACATTTCCTCAGCACAGGCACTCCTGTGTGCACACAGACACAAAGAGTCAGTGCAAGGCACCTGTAAGAAATTCCCCTGAGGGCAGGAAATGCTCACTGTGGATCCTTTGGCATCTCCCCAGCGGGTGAAGGGTTGAGCCTGGAGGAGTGGGGGGATCGGCCCAGGCTCCGTCGTTGTTCAGGATCCCCGAGTGCAGCAAACAGGAGAGTTCCCGGCTGGGAGAGGCCCCACTCAGAGGGAGTGGCTGGCCCAGGAGAGCTCCAAGGGCTCCTTTTGGAGCGCTGTTTGCAGGGCCCCAAGAGAGGGGCTTCAGTCCCAGCAATGGTTCATCCTGGCTGCACTTGGCATCAGCAGCTTTCTTTGGCAGAGTGAGAACAGGGATGTTGTGCCGCTCAGGGAACACAAACAGGTCCCAGGGCTGCTCCTAAAGGAACCAGGAGCTGGTTGGGCAGCAGCAGTGCCTGGAGCAGACAGTGTTTGTGATGAGCTGCAGAGGAGCTGAGCCCAGGGGCTGTTGGCCAAGGCCAAGGCCCAGGGAGCATTTCTCAGCTGGCAGGGTGGCCTGAGAAGGGGAGGGGGGAATGTAGCAGCACAGGGCCATGGAACCAAAGGGACCATTGTGACACTGTGGGGCCCTGTGAGACCAAGGGACCATTGTGACACTGTGGGGCCCTGTGAGACCAAGGGACCATGGTGACACTGTGGGGCCCTGTGAGACCAAGGGACCATGGTGACACTGTGGGGCCTCATGGAATCATGGAGAGCACTGTGACATTGCTGGGCCTCATGGAACCAGGGGAACTGTACTGATGCTGTGTGACTCCATGGAATGTAGGGGTCCTTGTGACACTGAGAGGCCCCATCAAACCAAGGGGCCCTTTTGACATTGCTGGGCCTCATGGAATCCTGGAGACCATTATGGCACTTGGGGGTGTCATGGAACCAAGGGGCCATTGTGACACTGTGAGATTCCATGGAACCAAAGATCCAGTGTGCCATTGCAAGGCCTCATGGAACCATGGAAAGACCATTAACTCACTTCACGGCCTCATGGAACCAGGCAGCCATTGTGACACTGAGGGGACTCATGGAATCATGGAGACCATTGTGACACTGTGGGGCCTTGTGAGACCAAGGCACCAATGTGACACTGTGGGGCACCATGGAACCAAGACGCCTTTGTGCCACTGCAAGGCTGCATGGAACCAAGGGGCCTTTGTGACATTGCAAGGCCTTCTGTCCTCAGTGGTCCATTGTGACACTAAGAAACCAAGCAGGACCATTGTGACACGGCAGGGCTGCATGGAACCAAAGCTCCAGGGTGACACAGAGTGGCCTCCTGTCATCAGTGGTCCATTGTGACACTGTGGAGCCAAAGCAGACCATTGTGACACCACAAACCCCCATGGTCCAAAGGTCCATTGTGACAGTGCAGGCCTCACTGAACAGAGGAGTGACATGACATTGTGGGGCCTGTGGAACCACAGAGACTATTGTGACACTGCAAGGCCCCGTGGAATCCTTGGGACCATTGAGACACTGCGGGACCTTCAGGAACCTGGGGGCCATTGTGACACTGGGGGACCCCATGGAACCAAGACACCCTCGTGACACGTCAGGGCCCCACAAAACCAAGGGAAGACAGAACAGGTCTGGCTGGTTTGGCCTCCCGTGGGCCACCTGACTGGTCCAGCTGACCTTGGCATGTTGAGGGTCTCTTCTCATCTGCTGCTGAAACACTGGGGCTCTGTGCTTTCCTTCCTATGGGAAAGAACTGTCCTTCTCCTCCAGGCGCCCATGGCCAGAACTGGGATTTCACCTCCAAATTTCCTTATATCCAGGGATTGTTCCCACAGCAATATTGCCAGGACAAATCTGTCTGGCAGTGGTTTCACAAGGGTCACCTCTCATCTGTCCCCAAAACCCTGGGGAAGGCTCTGTGCTTTCTGTCCTGTGGAAAGGAACTGTCCTTCTCGGCCAGGTGCCCATGGCCAAATTTGGGTTCCATCTCCAGCGCTGCCTATTGTGACAAACTGGAGGAGATTGTTGGCTTGAATCATTTCATGTGTGGGGAGGAAGGGGCAGGTCCAGCCTTGCCCTGCCCTGGAACCACAGCCCTGCCCTGCCCTGCAACCCCAATCCCCCCCAGAGCCTCTATCCCAGCCCAGCAGTGTCTGCCAGTGCCTGGCACAGCACAGGCAATGCTCCACAGCCACCTCTGGAGCCCCCAGCCCAGCTCCTGAAGGACCAAATGACCCCAAGGCCCACCTGGGGGCAGGGCCCAGGAAGACCAAGGGGTATTTAAGGCTGACCACAAGGCAAGCACACATTTTGACCCTACCTCCTCTTGGAATTTCCGTCTGAACAACACTGGAATCCGGGCGTGGGTGCTTCTCTATATCTTATTTTTCTTTCTCTCTTTCTGTGTCTACTTCTATTTCTTTCCCCTTGCAAATTTTGATTAACTTAAAATTGAAAAGGCTTGGGTTCCTGAAGTTGAATGGGCCAAGTTAATGCTTTGAGAAGTGTTTGTTGATTGACTGTCATATTAAATCTTTTGCCAAAGTTTCAATGATTTTCTAAATTTCTCAGTAATGGCTGTTTGGTTGTTTTGAGCTCCTGAGAATGTCTTGTTGGTATTTCTGCAGTACATCTAACTCAGAGGACACAACAGGTAATAAAACCTGTGCTCCTTTCCAGGCAGACATCAGTTGTTCTGATGTTCTGTTCATCCAGGCAGTTCTACTTGTAGGGCTGATGTGCCCTGAGGTGCCAAGCTAAGATTGGCCCCTTGCAAGCTGATGAGTCGGCTGGAATTCCATCCTGTCCCATCCCTCAGCATCCCTGCATTTCCCACCTGTAGCCCTGGTCTCCAACACAGCCATGGAGGCTCTTTGGGCTCTGGACTGTTCCGGCAGCCCCCAAGGACAGCTGAGCTCTGCCCTTGGCACAGTCAGGCCTGGCCAGCGCAGGCCGTGCTCAGCAATTGCTTCTGTGTGCCTGGCCTTGCTGTCAGCCCTGGTAGCGGCTGCATGGCCCCATTGTGGCCCTGTGCTGGCCCAGCCATGGTGGCCCAGCCCCTGTGCAGGCCCAGCGCAGGCCAGCAGCATTGCGGCTGGGAACGGCCCCCGTGCCGTGGTGCCCACAGCAGCCTTGGGGCTCTGTGCCCCATGGCCTCCCTGCTGGGCAGCCTCTGCCAGCTCCTGCAGAGCCCGTGGCATCTGTGGGGCTGCACAGACCGCCCTGCCCCGGGCTCTGCCGGCCCCTGGGCCAGCAGAGAGGCAGCCAGGGCTGGCCATGGCCGGGAACAGGCCCTGAGCCCTGCAGGAGGATGGAGCTGGGCCACAGCCAAACTCAGCCCAGGCCAAAGCTGGGCTCATCAGCCAGGGCTGCCAAGGGCTGGGCACAGAGGCTGGGGCTGACAAATGTCCTGGGCCCCCTCCCTGCTCTGTCTGTCGGGAGTTTAGTTCGAGCATGGCTTGGAGAAAAAGGCCATGAACATGGCTTGGAGAGAAGGGCCATGGGGCCATACAATTGAGAGAAAAGTGACAGGTAGCTGTGAAGCAGTTCCCAGCCTGACTTCTATAAAGAATTAGACTCTTTCGGGCATCACTGTATAAACAATAAAGTTCTCAGGCAGTCTTCTCATAACAAGTGTAACACTCTCTCTGGGAAAAGATGGCACCCTGAGAACAGATGTGGAAGTTTTGGGAACCGTTCGCATCACAGTGAGAACACTGGTTTTGTTTTGTGTAAACAATCAACGGTGTAGTAAAACAAAAGGTGTGGTTAGAGTTTTCTCTGTTAGCCTATCATAAACCTGTATTACAGAATATGCATGAAGTTCGTTAACACTATTATTTAAGCTGACTGATCGATCAATAAATCGAGTTCGATGCATCACAGGATGGTCGTTCTCCCCTCACTTCAACATCTGTCCATGCCACCAAGGGCACAGAGCAGCCTCCTCTCTGGGCCACTTGCCTGTTTGCAATGCCTTGCACAGGCGCTGGCCCTGCCCCACAAGGCCTGGCCTGAGTCCTGCCCCTGCACGCTCAGCCAGGCTGAGATGGACACTGATGGTTTCTGGGCCAGGCTCTCTGAGCCCAGCCCATCTCTCTGCAAGCTCTGCCAGCTGCCCTGAGCTCTGGGCAGCACCAAGGGCCTCTCCCCAGCCCAGCCCAGCCGGCTCTGGCCCCACAGCTCTGCTCAGGCCAGGCTGCTCTGGGCACTGCCCCACGGCCTCAGCCCCTGGCAAGGGCACAGCAGCAGCTGCAGCTGCCACAGGACGCAGCCCCAGCCATAGGGGAAGGTGCTTGGCCAAGGCCAAAGGAGGCTCCCTGGCTGCCCTGCTCCCCTTGGGCTGAGGTGCTGAGAGCTCTGCAGCCCCTGCTGCCATCCCATCTGCCCAGGGCAGCACAAGAGCCCCGGCCTTGGGGCCCTCAAGAGCTGCTCCTGCTCCAGGCCCAGGGTCCAGGCCAAAGCTGGGGCAGCCACAAAGCTGTGCCCATTTCTGTTCATTGCTGCTCTGATGGGGATGGATCCTCAGCCACTTGAAGGTTACTGATGAATTTTATTACTCCACAGGCCACTTCTTTCTTGGGCTCTTCAGTTCAGGAATTCAGTGAGAAAAGTTCATAAACATTTCTTCTAAACATCTAAACAAGACAAGCCCTTGGGAATAATTCAAGTCTTTAATCCTTCTGTGGTTAATTACACAGCTTTCACAACTCTACTCAATGTGAATTTACTATATTGAAAACAATGAAGAGAGAATTGTTTTGTCCTGTTCAGTTTTGTTCTCCTGTTCATAGACTGAGATCAGCAATGTCCAATTGATATTGACCCCCAGCACCTCCTAGTGCAGTTTGAACAGATATGAACATCAAGACCCTTCATGGCTGAAAATCACTCAGATGTTGTCCCTACCCCCACCCCAATATTTCTCCCATCCAAGCCCTGGGACTCAGAGCAGCTGAGGAATGGAGTCACATCCAGGGATGTCGCCAGGGCTCAGGACTGGGGCTAGGTCAGTTAAATCTCTTTCTTGCTGATCTGGAAAGCTGCCCTGGTCCCTTGCTCAGGGCTGGTGTCAGTGCCCAGAGGCAGAGGGGATCCCTTGCTGGGGGCTGTGCCATGGCCACCTGCCCTGTGCCGCGCTGGCCGCTCTGGCACCAGGAACCAGCAGCCAGCGGCACTGCCAGGGCCAAAGGCCAGGTCAGCCAGACAGAAAGGGGCAGGGCTGGGCACTGTTTCCATGGCAACCGGCACTGGGGGGGACACCTGGGTCACCTGGCCAGGCAGTTGCCATGGAAACCCACGGCAGGGACTGAGGGCACAGCCCCTGGCACTGAGACACTTCTGGGCCGGGTGCTGAGCACAGGGCTGAGCACGCAGAGATGGTTTTGTTCTTGCTGAGCTGCAGCACAGCCAAGGCCTGTCCTGCCCCTCGTCCAGCCACGCTGGGGAGGGGCTGGGGCTGCGGGGGAGCTGGGCAGGGGACACAGCCGGGACAGGGGACCCCAACTGACCCCGGGCATAGCCCAGAGCAGAGCACATCATGCACAGGGTATGAACTGGGGGGAACAAGGAGGAAGGGGGGAATTTTGGAGTGAGGGCTTTTGCCTTCCCAGGGAACACTTAGGCAAGAGGGGGCCCTGTTTCTCCAGTGGGCAGGGTCACTACCAAGGACACAGACACCAAGTTAAGGAATTGTGTCATTTATATCATGCACAGCTGCAAAGATTTACAAAAGGATAAGCTCAACAAAGCACATCATTATTAGCAAAGAATTACAAAAGAAGCTCAGCAATCCATCCAGTCATGACTACCAAAAGTTGCCTGCAGTGATTAAAGAAAGATCCATCAGCAGTTCCCCTCAGGCTTTACCATCACCCAGACCCACACATCAGCTGGGGAAGCCAAGGACTGCAGAGCCACTCCCAGACACTGGGAACTCCTGCAGGTGCCTCCACCTTTGCAGGCAAGGAGGCTCCAACCCCACTGGGAGAGGACACAGCTTTTCCACTGTTAAACAAACAAGCTGACATCACTGCTACTTGTGGCAATATCTGCTTTCATTCTCCTCATTGGTTCCTCCCAAAGCCTGGCCAGGACTCAAGGAGGAACCAAGGGAGTTGACTTTGATCCTTCAGCCCCAAACAAGGCCAGATGGGGCCAGGTCTGGTTTCTCAACACAGAAAGATGAATCCTTGTTTTATCAAAGAACGCATACACTGATCATGTTGGTAATAACGCTTCCTTAAGGATTGGATACAAATATAACATTTGGCTGGAAGGTTCCTCTAGAGGTGAACTTTACCTCAGGGCCTGTTCAGGCCATGATCACAGCCTGCTCAGGCCTTGGTACTTTGATCAGTCCTGAGACCTACAATGAACTACAACCTTCCTAATAATTCTTTCAATAACACAGTTAAGATTGAGGTCAATAATTGTGCTACCCTGTCATGGGGTTTAATAATCCAATCTTGTTCATTATTGTTTAACAGAATTACTGTAATTTCTCCTGGATATTCTGCATCAATTCCTCCTGCCACGACAGGAACACTTTGCAAGGCCAAGCTGCAAGGGAGCAGTTACCAAAGCAAAGTGTCCTGGAGGAATCTGAATTCCTGTTTCAGTATTGATAGCTCTCATTGGCTTTGAATTTATACTAATGAATTCCAATGCATGAAGGCCCAGCCCTGCAGCCTCTGGGCTGGCCCTGCCAGGGGCCATCACAGCCAGAACAATTTCCCAGGCACCCCAAGTCTCACTGCCCATGGCTGGATTTGCAAACTGGGGGCAGCTGTGCACAGCCAGGGGGTTTCCATTTCCCCAGTGGGCCATTGTTAAGGGCATGGAGCACATCTGGGAGATGGGTTCTCCATGGGCAAAGGTTCCCATCTCCTCATTTTTTCAACTGCTCTTTTAACGACCCCTTCACCCGTTCAACCAATCCTGCAGCTTGTGGATAGTGTGGTACATGAAAAACCCTGCAGGCAAAATCACTGTATTTTTCACAGGAACAGACAAAGCATCACAGTATCAGCACACCCTGTAAAAATAGCCAATTTCCTCCCTTCCTCCTTTTTTCATTGTATACAATCTCACAAAGTTGACCACTGACATTAGGGTCCTGGCCAATCCTGTTCTGTAGGGCATTTTGTTTTACATCCCTGAGCAGCCAAAGATACCAAATTAGTATTGTCAGCACTATTTCACATTATTCTTATTTTATATATACATATTGATATAGAAATATAGATATGTAGATATAGACATATATATATATATCTATAAATATAAACATGAAGGTCTTATTATCCTAGAAATATGTATATACTTATTTATTATATTGATATTTCACTTGCACAAGTGCATCTGAGCTCAAGATTAAAACCTTCTTCTCTTGCTCCATGTGGGAGCATTCCAACAATAATTGCTCCTTCTGAAGGTGCTGTTTCCTATGTACTCTGAACAAATTCATCTTTGTCTGCCCAAACCCACAAGGTTGTTTCCTTTCCCATATGCAATTTTTGGATGCAATTGAAGACATCCAGGGGTGCAGCTTCTTTTACCCGACTGCCCCACTACTCCCACAGGGCTCCAACCTCAGCCCACTCCAGAGCCAGGGAACTCCACAGAAGGGCTTCCCAGCTGGCAATTTCTGATGGGATGGATTCCTCACATTTACGCTGAACAACTGTGCCAGTTTTGTTTTGCCAGTGGGCAGGGTCAGCACCAAAGACACAGACTCCAGCTGAAGGAATCAGTGTCATTTCCTGCAGTTCAGAGCAGCAAAGAATCACAAAAAGAGCAGCTCAGCAATGCACCCAATCATCCCCACCAAAGACTGCCTGCAGTGATTAAGAAAGATCCAGCAGCATTTACCCTCAGCCTTTACCATCCCCCAGATCCACACAGCAGCTGGGGAAGCTGTCACAGCCAAGGGCTGCAGAGCCACTCCTGGGCACTGGGAATTGCTGCAGGTGCCTCCAGCCCCAGGTGAGGCTCCAACCCCGCTGGGAGAGGGCCCAGCTCTGACAGTGCTGAATGAACAAACTGACAGCACTGCTAGTGTGGCAACATCTGCTTTCATCCTCCTCTTGGGTCCCTCCCAAAGCCTGGCCAGGGCTCAAGGAGGAACTGAGGGAGGTGACTTTGACCATACAGCCCCAAACAAGGCCAGATGTCAGATTTCATGGCCTTGTCTGGCTTCTAAATACACAAAGGTCAATCCACGTTTCACTAATGAGTGGCTACATCTATCTCAGTGCTAATAACCATGCATATTTCATCAGGGAGCAGATACAAAGATAACCTTTGTTAGGAAGGTTCATCCAGAGGCCACCTTTGGCTCAGGGCCTGCTGTCCAGGCCTCACTCAGGGCTGGTGTCCAGGCCTTGGCACTTGAGGGACGTGGTTTAGTGCTGGGCTTGGCACTCCTGGATGCCCGGCTGCACTGGCTGAGCTCAGAGGGCTTTTCCAATGGAAAGGATTCTGTGTTCTGTGATTCCATGATTCTATCCACTGCATTCAGCTGGGTCTATTTTAGCAGCATTCCTTTGCTCCAAAAGTTCCCTCTTGCCCAGCTCCTGTGGCCTGTGGCTTCAGCTCCTTCAGCTCCAGGTGCTGAGCTGCTCATGGTGAACGAGACGGCTCGGAGAGCAGAACACAGTCCATGAAATTCCTTCTGGGACACGGAGAGGGGAGACTGTGCAAACAGGAGCATTGTTTGCTGTGGCCTCCTCTCTGCCCTTCACGCCTTTCAGCGCTTTGAACCAGCCAAGAGCTCTCTCCAAGAGTGCAATGGAGCAGCTGTTCCTGCTCCCAGGCCTGGCTCTCTCCAGTCTCTGCCCTTGCTTGGTTCTGTCCCTCTTGCTGTGCCCTCTGTTCCCCCAGGGCTCGCTGGCTGCTGCCCAGGACTGTGGCACTGGCACAGATCCAGTGCTCCAGAGCCTCCTTTCTGTGCCCTTGGGGCTGCCTGGGCACAGCAGCCTTTTCCATCTGGAAGCTCCCCATGGACAGGGAGTGCCCAGCTCTGTTCCTTTCACAGCCTCCAGGAGCCCAGGCCTGCCATCTCCGTCCCTGCTGCCACTGGGGGCTCCCAGATGCCTCAGTCTGCTGTGACACCGCTGCACACGGGAGGGAAGAGGGGCAGGGGCTGTGCTCAAAGTCAGCTCCATCTGCTGCTGCTGCTGCTGCTGCTGCTGCTGCTGCTGCTGCTGCTGCTGCTGCTGCAGCTGCTGCTGCTGCTGCTGCTGTGGGGTCATTTGTGCAGCCCTGGCCCAGAGTCAGGGATCAGATCCTGCCAGTCTCTTCCAGCCCTGGCTGCTCAGAGTTTGGGCCTTGGAGCCTGAGGTGGCCAAAGGCAGCTGTTGCTGCTCCCTCTGTGTGCCCGTAAGAAGTAAGAAAAAACTATATAAAATGTGAAAGATAAAACAAAACCCAAGTGTGCAGTTAAAAATCTTCTCTAACTTTGAATTAAGAGGCAACTGATCTTTTGAAACAGAACTCAGTAATTTACTTTGTACATGTGCTTATGGCATGGATCCTTCTTACTAAACTCAGCAGTCTTTTAAAAAGTTTTTGGTGATTGTTTCCAATATTTTGATTTTAAATTGTGGTCGAAGCAAGAGGAAACTGCTTTGTGCCCTTCCAGCTCCAAGCAGGACTGGAAATGGAAACTCTGTCAAAACGCATATCCTTTAGAAGATGACCTTCCTTCTCAGCCTGGGAATGAGCTGCACATTCCCTTTGAAACTGCCAGGAGTTTCTTAGAGACACAAAGTCCCACTTACGGCTTTTTGCTCTGGTTTGGCAGTGCAGAAGGGCAATTCTCCATCCACCAGCTCCAGACTTCACTGCCTCAGGAGCACGGCCCACTCGCCAGCTTTGGCCCACTCGTGGCACTGCCAGAGGAGGAAGAAAGTGCAATTGCACAATTCCAGCCAATCAAGAAGGAAGAATGGGACAGACAAAACACCCTGTGCAGATCCAGGTGTTCAGCTGGACTGTGGAGAGTTTGGGTCCTTGCCAATTGGATGTGTGTCCCCAGCTGCAATCTCTGGGCCTGCAGCAGAGTCTCACTCACCTGCCAAAGCAGAAAGCTCAGGCGCTGTGCTCGCAAGGGGCTCGTCTGATGCAGAGCTGTCAGAGCAATGTGAGGGCAGAGCCAGCCCAGCTGGGCCCAGGGCTGAGCCCAGCAGAGCCCTGGCAAAGCCCGAGCAGCCTCAGCACCCGCAGAGCCCGGCTGCAAGGAGAGAAAGCAGAAAGCGCCCGTCAGCTGGGGGCTCCTGTGCCCTTGTGCCAAGGCCTGCAGTGCCCAGGCCATGCTGGCTGTGCCCAGAGCTGTGCCCAGAGCTGCCCATCCCTGCTGCCTTTGGCAGTAGAGCAGGAGGGCAGCACATGTGCCCAGCCTGCAGCCAGCCACGGCACATCCAGCCCTCAGCAGCTGCCCAGAGCAGGATGCTCCTGTGCTCTCTGCCATCTCCCAAAAGCTCTGATCCCACCCTGCCAAGCTCACAGGGACCCACCTCACACCAGCCACGGCTGCAAGAAAAGCTGCTCCCAAACCATGGCCTCAGCCTTCTCCAAGGGCACGGCCCATCCATGCCACAGCTGCTCCCCAGCACTTCCCCATCCACTCGGGAGCATCTGGAATGCTTCCTCTGGAAAAACAAACAACACATTCTTGAAAAGAGGTTAGATACAAAAAGTGAAAACAAGACAAATGGTAAAAACTCTTATCTCTGTCAGGGCCTTGAGGAAGGCCCAACCCCTGCGTGCCAGGGAAAAACCCAGCCATGGCTGAGGGAAGCCCACACTTTCTCTCTTCCCCCCTGCATTGTCCCCTAAAATCACGGTGACCCCAAAGCAAACAAGGGCAGTGGAGCAGCCCAAGCCCTTCCTTGCCTGCACAGCAAAGCAGCTGTGCACAGGTTCTGGAGTCCCACCTCTGCTCCCACCACGTGGTTGGTTTGTGTCGGGCTGGCTGCCCCAGCCCCAGCCCGGGGCACGGTGGGTGCTGGGGGCTGTTGGCAGGGCCAGGAGCCCACTCCCATTTCGTACCCACCCCAGCCCATGCCCCAGCCCTGCCAAAAGCAGCTGGGCAGCGACTGAAGAATGAGTTGCATGTGCCCCAGCAAAGGGGGAGCCTTTGGTTCCCTGCCACGCTGGGCAATGCCCAAATCTGGCAGAGTTTCCCCAGGTGGAGACTCATCTGCAAATTCCCTGTGGAGTTTGGCTTGAAGAAGGTGCCAGAATCAAAGTGCATCACCTTCAGCCTCCCGTGGCCAGGCTGAGGAAGAGCTTGTCATCCTTGATGTCACCCTCGCTGTCTCCAGCAGCAGCAGCAGCAGCATCCCCACCCGGTACAGCTTCTCCAGAGGCTCCTTCTCCTTCCCTCCTTCCCAGACCAGGCTCTCAGGGCTCTGCCCAGGGCCCCAGCTGTCAGGGAACCAGGACAAGCAAAACCAGCTTGGATGGCGGCCACCAGTGCTGGGCAGAGCAGCTCAGCTCCAGCACAAGGGCTGTGTGTTCCCATCCCATAAGCCAGGTGCAGTGACACAGGCAGCACAAAAAGGGCTGGGTTCCTTTGCTTCTCATTGCCAAGGCATGTGTGCAGCTGGAACTTACCATGGCCCTGGATACTCCAGGGACCTGGAGAACCATTCCCAGCAATTGGGAAAATCCTAGGTGCTCCATCCACCCATAGATGAGGTCTCCAAAATTGCCCTGAAATTGGGTCCAGCTTCCAGAGGCCAAAAAGAGCAAGTCCAAGTAACTTGATGATATTTTTAGCCCAGAAAGCCCTGCTGCTGATGGCACACTTCACAATCAGCAGGGGACACAGCTAGGCCAAAGCCCAGACCTCTGCTGGGAGCCTTTCTCCTCAAATACCCTTCAGACAAATCTCCATGCAAGTCAGTTGGGAAAGTTTCTTCAAATGATCCATTTCTGGCACATAACTACACAGGGTTATGGGAAGGATTCTAAAGCAGCTGCTCTGGAGACAAAGAGCCAGCACTAAGAGTCCTTGTCATCTCTTTGTAGCTAAATTCCACTTTGGGGGAGTTGAAGGACTTTTGAACAAGCTAGAGAGTGGACCTCTGAGTTTTTTAGATTATGCCATTGCATTTTCTTCTCTTCTACATTGACAGGAAGGGTGAGTTTGGCTTACATCTCCACTGCATGGCTCGCAAGGGCGCAAGACTTGTAGTTACAAGAGCTTTGAAGGATTTCTTGGCCAAGAAGACACGGCCAACAAGGATATTTGTTTTGGAGCCAACCCTTCAGTATTTCATCTTATGGACTCATGCTACAGTGTAAGCTTCCTTAGCCAATACCATGTTATGACACACAAACCTACAGCACTGCATCCTAAGCTTCTTGTTTACCATTGTAACTACTTTGATTTTTTCTAGATCTTGAACTCTAAAACTCTGAACTTTCCTCCACTTCAACTCTCCTCCCCTTGTCTCTGCTAGAATCTAGAAATCCTCATTCTTGCTTCTAGCACCTAAGTTTGGAAGCCCTTTCCAAGGTCTCAGATCAAATCCTGTGTTTAATTCTAAGCTTTGCTGACAAGACCAAAGGTCTGAGATTTCCCTGCATTTGGGTTTCCAACAACACCGATGCTGTTGGTTCCAGAGTGCCCAGGATCCCTCTTGCAAGTCAACTCTGGCAGGATCAAGGTGGCTGCCGGGGGGCTGCTTGTGGCCTCTGACAGCCCATTGCCCAGGGCTTGCCAGCGCCCCAGCCCCTCAGGGGCTGCCCCAGCCCGGCCAAGCTGCCCGGCAGCAGCGCCGCAGCCCCACAGCAGCTCCAGAGCAGCCCCATCCAGAGGCACCTGGGAGCCCTCAGCAAGACAGCCAGCAGCACACGGGCAGGAGGACACGGATGGCGCTTCCTGCCCGGCACAGGGCTTGTGGCCATCTCCAGGCACCACTCTGGCAGGGATCCCCGCAGCTCCGGCCCTGCCCAGCCACTCTGTGGGCTTCAGCACAAAGGCTTCAGCAGAACCACCAAAGGCCAGGGGGCTTCTGGCCGTTTTCCCTGCATGCCTAGGCAGCTGGCTGAGTACAAGCACCCTTTTCCTCCTTCATTGTTCCTTCTGAACAATTGTTCCTACAGGGCCTCATCACCCCTCAACCTGCTGTGCTGCTGAGCACAAGCACACTTTTCACCCTTTCCTGCCTCTTGTCCTGCAGACCCTGAGCAGCAAAGAAAAGCTCCTGGCAGTCTGTGTATCATAACACATTCTAGAATTATTTATAGTAATCTATAATCTATAATAATATATATAATTCTATATACTCTATAATTTATTTATTTACAATATAGATAAAAATGTAAAAGAAGAAAAGAAAAATCTTAAAGAAAAGGAAAATTACCTCTGGCTGCCCCAGAAAGACAGCCTCCTAGATCAGCTCTCCTCCTAAGTCATCTGGCAGTGCAGCAGCCAAGCCCCGACAGGCGAGGCCGAGTCCTCCATGCCCTGCGCAGCTGATCTTGCAGCCGCTGGATGGTGGAATATCGCCCACGCTCTATTGCCCGGAGGACATGCAGTGTTTCAAGCGCCAGCTGTGACACGGCACTGCTCGTGTCCTCCGTCAGGAGTTCCAAGGCTGCAAGAGAGAGGAACAGAGGCACGGTCAGAGCCGGACCTGCGAGGTGCCCAGAAGAGCCCCCTGCAAGGGCCTTCCCAGCCGGCTCTTGCCATGGCCAGGAGGGAGTAAAGAGCAAGGGGATCAGCCCAAAGCTGCTGGCTACCAATGGCCCACGTGGCCCTGAAATCTCTGTGTGCTCTGCCCACGGGAGCAGAGCCCTCCGCAGTTGGGGCAGGGCTTGCAGCTCCCCTCGGCAGCCCGCGCTGTCAGCCCACTGCCCTCACACACTCACCAGTGCAGATCTGCTGCAGCTCTTGCTGCTGCCCCCTCAGGTGCCGCCCGGCCATGCCTGTGAACACAGAGCCTGTCACGGCCCCAGCGGCACAGCTCCCTGCCAGCGGCGCTGCCGGCGCTGTCTCCACACGGGCTGCTGGCCTGGCAGGGCTCAGCCTGGGCCCTTGCCACACACTGCCGCCCCAGGGCACGGCTGCCAGAGGGCGGCAGCAGCAATGCCCGGGCCAGGCGGGGCTCCACGGCGCCGAGCCCGGCTGGCGCTGCCGGGGCAGCAGGTGGGGCCAGGGCCGAGCTGTGGCAGGCCTGGGAGGGAGCCCGGGCTCGGGACTCACCCATGAACCTGACGGCCGCCTCTCGCAGGGGCTCCTGTGGGCTCTGCAGGTAGCGCAGGGCCCAGCGCAGGTGCTCGGCCGCTCGGCTCCTGTCCTCTGCCAGCTGGAGAGAGCAGCAGGAGGGAAGCGTTGGTGTGGGCTCAGCCTCTGGGCCGGGCGCTGCCTGCGCCCAGCCCCGGCCCCCCATCCCCGCACAGCCTTGAGGCGCGGCCAGCAGCCGCTGGCCAAGGGCTCCCAAGGGCAGGGGGCAGCAGGCCGTCTGCTGCCTGGGGAGCCGCGGTGCCAGCCCGCAGCCCCGCCGGGCTGGGGCTCCATGGGCACCCGGTTCTGGCCCACGGGAGCCTGGAGCAGAGCCCGCGCGGCCTCTGGGTGCAGCACCGGGCAGGGGTGTCGCAGACATTTCTCCACAGAAATCCTTTCTTTCAGATTTCTGCGTCTTCTGGAGGCCAGAGGCTTCAGAAGACAAGGTAAACAATTATTATCAGCTGCTGGGGAATGCAACAGGGACACCTTGATTGGCTCATTTCCTATGTTTATAATTAAGGGCCAATCACCAGTGCAAGCTAGGGGACTGAGTCCTTGAACACAACTTTGTTGTAGATTCTTTTCTATCTATTCTTAGCCTAGCCTAACTGCTCTGCAAACCTCTCCCTATATACTGTTAGTATACTAGTAATGTATTATATATAATATGTTAATAAATAAGCCTTCTGATTCAAGAAACAAGATTCACCGTCTCTCTCTCACCAGCTGCGACCCACTCAGGCACAGTCGTACAGGGGGACAGCTGCCAGCCCCGCACACTGAGCGCCGCCCTCAGGGGCCTTCTCCAGCCCAAGGCTGGGGCTTGCAGGCCCTCCTTACCAGGAACTCAGCCAACTTCCACAGCTTGTTGTTCTTCAGCAGTCTTTCAAGATCCCTCCTCTTCAGAAACTCAGCCACACAAAGCAGCGTTTCCTGAGAAGCCTGCAGAGCAGCAGAGATGTGGAGATGGCCCCAGAGCTCAGGGCACAGGACCCGCGTCCCTGTGCCAAGGCCTTGAGGAGGCTGCAGTCCAGCAGGCGCCAGGGCAGGAGGCAGCCGAGCCCCCTGCCAGGGGGACAGCAGCAGCCCACGAGTCCTCACCTCTGCCACACGCTGATTCTCATCATGGCAGTGGAAGAAGAGTGGCAGCAGGCTCTGGCGCAGGGCTGTCTTCAGGTCCTTTTTTGCCTTTTACTCTGGATGAGTCACCAATGTTTAGAAGAGCAGTATGGAGATCAGCTGCACCTGGCTATTGTCCTGTATGAAAGGAAGAAAAAAAGACCTCAGCATTGGTGCACGGAGCTCAGCTTGGCGCAAGCCTGCAAATTCACAGGGCATAAAGTGTCTGGGCAGCACCCAGGGGCTGTGGCTGGGAGCAGTGAGCCTTACGTGGTCAAAGAGTGGCAGCAGCGCCTCAAGCAGCTGCAGTGTGATGGGGCTGGGCAGCAGCCTGTCACTGTCCAAGATGATAGAGTTGAGTAGCATGACTGTCATCATAACTATCTCTCCATCCCACCGGAGCTCCACAAGACTTTCAGTATGGGTCTGCATGCTTTTGGTCTGTGCAGAATACAAGTTTATGAAATGCTATCCTGCTGCCACAGGGCCTGGAGGCCAAAGGCCTGTCCTAAAGCACTTGGGCAGCTGAACCGGGAGGCAGGAGAGCTGGGAGCAGCTGCTCCAGCACCCAAAGCCCAGCCAAGCCCAAGAGACTGCATTCTGCAGCTCAGCCTCAGCTGCTGCCCCCTTCTCACCATGCAGGGATCATCAGTGAGCTTGAGAAGGGCCCTGAGTGCCAGGCGACGCCTCTCCCTGCATTCACTCTGCAGCTGCCTTGACAAGATTTGCAGGACTCTGTTAACGCCGCGTTCACTCAAGTCCAGGCACTCGAGGACCTGAAAGGCACAGGGCAGTGACAGGGACCCGGCTGTCAGGAGCCTGGAGCCACACAGGGCTGGGCCCAGGCAGCAGCACAGGGCACGGGCACTGTCCTGGCAGCTGTGGCTCCAGGAGGGCAGAGAGCTGGGAGGCAGCTCAGCCAGGCAGTGCTGGCCATCAGGCTCACCTCCACAAGGAACGCCAGGGCGGGCAGCTCCCAGCGTGGCTCCTGTGTGCTGAGCAGCCGGAGCAGGTAGCGAGCGATCCGGGAACACAAGGGGATGGAGACATAGCACATCTTCCTGGCAGGAGATAAAGTAACCAAGACTGTGGGCCAGGGGGACAAACCTCTGTCAGGACTGACACACACAGGTCTGGTCTTTCCCCAGCATCCTGCAAGGGGCCCTGGGCTATTTGGGAGGTGGCTCCCTGTGGGCACCCCCCTCTCCCAGCCTTTTCCAGTCTGCTTGGCCATCCCTCAGTGACAAGGCCCTCTGGCCCACGTCCTCGGGGACTGTGTGGAGATCCCTGGGCACAGAGCACACATGTCAAAAGGCAGTGGGGAGAAGGGGGTCTCACCTGGCCAGCAGACCCACGGCATAGTGGTGGGTGTCAGCACACAGCAGCGTGTCCCAGCTACACCTGCGTTCCATTGCCACCACCACATCCTCGTGCTGCATATGGCAGAGCAGGGACTTCAGGGTCTGCACGGCAAACCTGTGTGCACAGCAAAGCCCAGGTCATGCTGGGAGCACGGGCTCCTGCCCAGGGATGTGGCAGGGACAGGAGGAGTGGCATGGAGCACCTGTTGGGGCTCCATGGTGGCAAGGCCGTGCTCTTCCTGGCATCCCTTCCAGAAGGTATCGACCTCCTCTCGCATATCCAGAGTGCTGAAGAGCACTTGGAAGAGCAGATGCACAAAGAGGTGGGGGAAATACGGCTCTACTACAGGTGGGACAGGGGGTTCCTGGAGGATCTTCCACACCACTACGGTTGCCTGCAAGGTGCAAAGCCCCCCGAGACAGCGCTCAGTGCCGAGGTGTGCGTGTGGCTGGGCCCGAGCGTGGCAGGGAGAGGCCAGGAGAGACCTTGGCAGGGGGAGCACGGGGCCTGGTGGGCCTGAAGCTGCCTCTGGGCCAGGTTTCAGGCCAATGCCTGAGGCAGGCAGATGCAGTGAGGGAAGGAGGATGGAGAGCTGCTGGAGAGGCAGCCTTGGGGCCTGCAAAGGCCAGTTGCAGAAACTCACAGCTAGAGCTAAAACACCTGTTTCATCCCCATCGGAGGTGCACAGGCTGCACTCTGGCCAGCTCCCCAGCACATCCAGGAGTATCAGCTGCACTGGCTCCGCAGTACTGGACGAGCACATGATGGTCTTCCACATGGTGATGGCAGCTCTGCAGGGTTAGAGCTCTGTCTCAGGGGGGTTGTCAGACACAGCATGGTGGCCTGGGCATCCCTAGGGGCCTGGGCTGACCACTGGTGCTGCCTCTGCTCACTGGCCCTGGCCAGCAGCAGCCAGGCAGCCCAGCCCTGTGGGGACAGAGCCCTGAGAGGCGGCAAGGGAGCATGGCAGCAGGGTTGGGGGCTGACGTGCCAGGGCTGGGAAAGGGAGCAGCCAGAGGGCCCTGGAACTCTGTTGGTGAGACACCTTGGACAGGTGGTACAGGGTGATGGGCTGGGGAGGCCTGAGCCCTGTGGGCAGGTGGGCGCCATACCTGTCACAGGACGGGGCCACAGGCAGGAGCATCATGACTGCGTCATCTGGGTGTGCTTTGGTGAGATCCATCAGGGCCTTGTCCAGCCTGTGCTCAGAAGAATCATTGGCCATGAGCCAGCAGTGAATGTACCTCACCATGACGGGCACCTGGAGAAGGCACAGGGAGCCTTGGAAAGCTGCCAGAGGGAGCAATTTCCCCAGGGTCCCCAGAGAAGTGCTTCCCTTCCCACCCCACTGCCATGGCCTCAAAGGCTCCCAGGGACCAGTAGGCATGGCTGGGGAAGCCACGGGACTCATGGGGGAATTGAAGCCTGGCCCCAGCTGCTTACTTGTTCTGGCCTGGCAACACCCTTCTCCAGGAGCAAATCCAGCAGGGCAGCACTGGTCTCATGATTGAGGAGCTCTGAGCGAGCTCTGAGCCCAGCGCCCATGGTGCTGCTCTCTTCCTGCCAAATGCTCCTGATGAAGTCTCAAACAAGCTGTAGGAGAAGGCCAAGAAGCCGGGGATGTTGCATGGAGTGCTCCACACACGGTGCTGGGCTGAGCAGGGACAGCAGGCCCAGCCCAGGTGGGGGTGGCTGCAGGTACCTGTGCTGTTCTGCGGAAGCCGCCACGGCTGGATTCCTGCTCTTGTGTGCACTCCAGGGCTGCATCTGGCAAAGAGCGAGCGCAGCCAGAGATGAGGGGCTGCGGGAGAGGCCGGAGAACACGGGCCAGCCCTGCACTCCCCAGGCCGAGAGAGCCCCGGGATGCTCCAGGGGATGGAGCATGGCCACTGCAGTGTGTCTGCTCGGCCCCTCTTCCGTCCTGTCCGTGGGCATTTCCCAGGGGATGGCATGGCATGGCATGGCATGGCATGGCATGGCATGGCATGGCATGGCATGGCATGGCATGGCATGGCATGGCATGGCATGGCATGGCATGGCATGGCATGGCATGGCATGGGGCCAAGCTGGTTGCAGCCTCCAGCCCTGCAGCCCAGCTCAGCCACTCACCCTCCTGCGGTGGATTGAACGGCACCACCTCTTCCATGTCGTGGGCTGGGGCAGCTGCAGGGCCTTCTTCCTCCTCCTGTTCCACCCAGACCAGCTTGCGCACTCTCGGGGCTCTCTGCCCCATGGCTGTTCCTGCAGCGCGCCCCAGCAGCGAGCCCAGCCGGTGCCGCTCCTCCAGGGCCTCCTGCGCCGTCCCTGCGGGCGGGACGCGGCGGACAGCGCCCGGCCCGGGGCCAGCAACGGCCCCCGAGCGCCCCTCACCCGCCCCGAGCCGGCCATGCCCAGGCGTTCGCTCCCGGGAACGGGACACGGGAGGCTCGGGGCCGGCGGCCGTGCTGCTGAGCAGCAGAGCTCGGGCCGGGAAAGCCACAGCGCAGGTGGCCGGAGCGGCCGCACCGCGTGTGTGCTCCGTGGGCCCCGGGAGGAGCCGGGGCCAGGGCCGGGGCCGGGCTCGGGCCAGGCGGAGGCAAAGGGCGGTGATGGCGCCCCGGCTAGGCGGAGGCAAAGGGCGGTGATGCCCGCCCGGCAACACCACTGCCAGTACGGTCAGAGCTGGGCGGAGGCAAGACCACGGCGGGATGGCTGGGGCCGGGCACAGGGCAGCCCCGCCCGGGGCCAGGGGTGAGCCGGGGGCATGGCCCGGCCTGGAAGGGGAGAGGGAGGCGGGGAGAGGAGAGGGATGCCGGGCAAGGGACCCCGAGAGAAGGGTGCCCGACAGCAGGAAAGGGAGGGAAAAAAAAAAAAAAAGAGGAAGAGGAAGAAAAAGAAAAAGGGAAAGAGCATTCGAAATTATCTATTTTGTTGCTGCTTCTGCCGCCGCTACCGCCGCTGCTGCCGCCGCTACTTGGTCTGCCGCTGCTGCTGCTGCCGCCTCTGTGGCCGCTGTCGCCGCTACAACTGAAGCACTGGGGCCGTTCGTCCCCGTGTCCGTTCCCCGCTCGCCCCACGAGCCCCACGTTCGAGCCCCGCGCGCCCCGGGGACAGCCCCTCTGTCTGTCCAAACACGGGAACTTTGCGGCCTTGAGCCCAGATGCAGAGCCCTGACTCCTGCACGCTGGCACAGCGATCCCCTCGCTCGCTGATGTGCATTGTCCTTGCTGAGGGTCAAACACTGCTGGGCCTCCTTCCCTTGGGGTAGGATTCCTACCTGACTCCAGCACTGCACTTACACCTCCAGTGTTGCCTTCCAGTAAAAACAGGGGAAGAAAAACTGTGTGTGGCTCATGCTATTTTAGAGTGTCTAAAAATCACTAAGTCACTGATCTTAGAGGTGCTGTGCATCTGGAATTACTGGGATGGAGAAGTAGTGTAACATGGAAAAGGGGAGCATAGAAATAAATAGAGGAAAACATCTTGGATTGTTTCTTTCATTTCCATTTCACATCTGGAAAGCTATTTCAGTTTTCCAGGAATCTTCTCCTGTCTGCTCTTCCCAAGAATCTCTCATGGAGAACAAGGTCAAGCTTCTGTCACAAGATTTGTCACCAGGAAATTACGCCACTGGTACAATTTTCATGATGACTGTTTGTGCTGGCTGAGGGCAAAGTTTGGGAGGAAACCTCCAAAAGGGGTCCGCCTAGAAAGCAAGTTCAAGCGGCCTCTCACCCTACTAGTTCAGGAAAAGACTTCCCTTGAGAAAAGTGAAAAAAACCCAGTTTATTTAACAAGTAAAGTATTCACAAGGATGAAAAATGAATATTAAAAAAATATTAAATAAAACCTCTGACAGTGCTGAAGAGATGGCAAATTCAGGAAGTCCTTTTTGTGGGTTGTAGTTGGCTCCCTCGGTCTCTTCTAAGTCCCTCTGGTGCTGGAATGCAGCATCCCAGAGCTCGATGTGCCACAGGTGTGAGCTGCCAGTGTTTGTCTGGGTTTTCAATCCAGAGCAGGTTTAAACAGTTACAAGAAAAAGGAAAGTCACAGTCTGAGGAACTTCTCTTCCTAAGCTAGCTAACACCACATTGCTAGACCTGGGCTGTGAAGGCATCGGGAAATTTCCAAATCTGGGCACTGGCAGACCCAGCAAACACCAGATCTGGGTGGAGTCATTGCCAGCAACGGAAATCTGCCAGATTTGGGCTCTGCTGGCACTGAGAAATTTCCAAATCTGGGTTCTGGTTACATGAAACACAAGATGTGGGGGTGGTGGCAGACCCAGTAGCAGGAAGCTGCCTCGGTATTACTGGGACCTGAGTGGGTCGCTGAGGGTGAGAGATGGATGGTGAATCTTGTTTCTTGATCAGAAGGCTGGATTTATTGATATATGATATATAATACATTATGACTATACTAAATAGAATAAAGAGAGAGAAGTTTCAGATGCTGCTGCTAAGCTAAGAATAGAAAGAAAGAATCTATAACAAAGTTGTGTCCAAGGACTCTGTCCCTAGCTTGTTCCTGTGATTGGCCCTTAATTATAAACATGGGAACATGAGCCAATGACAGGTCAAAATAGGTGCATCCTATTGCATTTCACAGCAGCTGATAACAATTGTTTACATTCTCTTCTGGGGCCTCTGCCTTCCAGAAGAGGTGGAAATCTGAAAGAAAGGATTTCTGTGAAAAAATGTCTGCTACATCTCACCTTTCTAAATTGTATAAATTAAAAGAAAAAATGCTGATGTGAAATGAACTGGAAATTTCTTTACCTGTAAAATGTACAATACTAACAAATCACTAAAACAATCCTACAATCTAAGGAAATGCAAAAACTATGCAAAGAGAATTCAAGTCCATGCAGCTGAGTTTCATGAACAGTCCACCAGCTGAAGTTGTTTCTTTTGATCATCTGAGAGTCCTTTTTGGTCCTGAAAACAGACTTGCTGCAATAGTTATCAAAAAACCATTGACACTCTTACAACAATTTCAAACAATTTGAACAATTTTTGGAATGTCCTTTTCTGGCCCTTCAGTATTTCAGTGCTTCAGAGCTGCTGCCCGCTATTTTCAATCTTTTTTATTTAATTTTAATTTTTTTTTTTTTTGATCAAAAAAAAAGAGCAGCAGCCGGGCAGAGCAGTGCCAGAGAAGGAAAGGCCCTGGGGGCCCTGTCCCACGCTGGACCAGGAACCCTAAAACTGGCCCACAAAGGGGGACCAGGACCGGTAGGAGAAACCAGAATTCCCAGAAACATAAGGAGGCCACACAGTGGGCCCGGCCCAAGAACTTCCTGAGCCCAACGGCCTAGGCCAAACCCATGACACAGGCTCTGCATTCCCACAGGCCTGCACCCTGCTGCCAGTACAATGGCAGCACGGGTAGTGAGATGCTTCATTTCCCCAAAACCACTGAGGCATGCCAGCAGCAGGGAAATAGAAGCCTTCCCCAGAAATCCCATCTGGGGTCTGGAGATGTTTGTTCCCCACAGCAAACCAGCTATGGTCTCCTCCAACTGTGCCCTCTCCCTCTGCAATGCATCAGGTAAGGCAGAACTCTCGGGATGCACCTGCCCCCCCATGCCACTAGGGCGCAGGAGAGGTGGCGGCCTCCATGGGACCATCCCCGAAAAACCACCCCCCAAACCGCTGAGAATGCTGATCTTAAAAACAGGCAGCTGGACTGCCGCAACAGTGAGCTGGCGGGCAGCCCCCGCTCCAGGGAAGGAGAGACCCCCCGCCGGGGCGGCTGCTACAGCAGCCAGTCCGGGATGGTCGGAGCTAGAACAAGCCGCCGGTTCCAGGGCAGTCTCTGACGCCGACACGGAGGGCAGAGCCTCCGACAATGGCAGAGCCGCTGGGACGGCCAGCGGAAGCAGCGGGGGGGAAGGCGGAACCGGGGAGGGAATCACGCTGAGTGTAAGATCAGCCACAGGCTGCCCCGAGGTTCCAGCGGGTTCAGCACCGTCTCCAACACTGTCCTGAACAGGGACCGTCTCGGCTTGAGGCGGCGGGAAGGCCGATGGAAGCAGCGGAGGGGCCGAAGGGGCCGATGAGATCTCCTCCTCCGCTGAGCCGGAAGCTGGAGACGCATCCTCGTTGCCTAGCAACTCAGCCGGGACCGGAAGTGCTGTCTCTGCAGTCTCTGACGCAGGCGCTGGTGGGGGGGGGAGGCCTGTGAAGCCGTGGGCGGGACCGCCTGGAGAGGCGGAGACGGGCTGGCCTGGAGTGACGGCGCTGGCAGGGCCGAAGAGGCCTCAGAGACCGGTGCCGCCCACATGTCTGAAGGCGGAGTCTGCCAGCTGTGGCAGCACCGCCTCCTCCCATCCTCCCGGAGAGAGAGAAGGGGCGGAAGGGGAAAATCCCATCTGCACAGGCTTGGGACAAAAAGTAAAAAAAACTTCTTTGCACGGCGAAGTTTCAGCCCCCCCTGCCGCGAAGCCGGGGGGCCAGAAAGCCCAATCTGATCCCCAACGGGGTCTTCTCCTGGGTACGGTGGAAACGGAGCCTGCCCATAGCAGTTAGAAATCCATTGAAAAGCGGCTGCTCTGCGTTTCAGAACTGGGAAGAGCTTTATAAATGCTGGGTAGATAGAAGGAAGGACACGTCCCTGGCTCCAGACGAACTGGAGAATGGAATTCATGCACTCCCAGACAAAAATATCCAACGCGTATAGGACATCAGTAAAGAACCCAAGAAGGTTTGCCCATCAAAAGAACTCATAGAGATCTGTTGCTGACAGAAATAAACCATCTTCTCTACACCAGTGTTTCCAGAGGGCAATAATATTCTCCTCTGAAGGAGTAAAATGAACCACGTACTTCAAGGGGTATCTCCCCCATATAAACAGCCATAATTTTCTTGCAGCTGAACCCTCAGGGATAGAAAAGTGAACAATACCTTTTTCAAAAGTCCAGCTTGCTCTGGCCAGCTCTGCAGGTATGCTGCTCTTGTCTACCATGTTTCCTGAAGGTTTTCCAGAAGAAGGTTTTCTTTGTGGTCAGCCTTGGCTGTGAACTCTGTCCAAATCAGGATCTTCAGTTCTTCAGCTCCTGGCTTGAATCCACTTCTGTGGTCACTTCAAAGCAACCATCACAAGCTACACATACAGGATTTTTACCCAGTGCAGCAGTTTTGCTCCTCTGGTCTTATCAAATTAATATTTGCTCTGACACGAGGGGTCACCAGATATTACTGGGACCTGAGTGGATCGCTGAGGGTGAGAGATGGATGGTGAATCTTGTTTCTTGATCAGAAGGCTGGATTTATTGATATATGATATATAATACATTATGACTATACTAAATAGAATAAAGAGAGAGAAGTTTCAGATGCTGCTGCTAAGCTAAGAATAGAAAGAAAGAATCTATAACAAAGTTGTGTCCAGGGACTCTGTCCCTAGCTTGTTCCTGTGATTGGCCGTTAATTATAAACATGGGAACACGAACCAATGACAGGTCAAAATAGGTGCATCCTATTGCATTTCACAGCAGCTGATAACAATTGTTTACATTCTCTTCTGGGGCCTCTGCCTTCCAGAAGAGGTGGAAATCTGAAAGAAAGGATTTCTGTGAAAAAATGTCTGCGACACCTCGGCTTTCGGATTTCTGTGCCAGCAAATTGCTGCACTTGGGCTGTGCCAGAATAGGGAAATTTCCAGATCTGGGCACTGGCAGTGCCAGCAAACAGCCCATTTCAGGCTCCAGGCTCCAGGAAGGACTGGATCTGGATGCCTTCCTCTTTTCTTTCCTTCTTTCCTTCCTTCTTTCTTGGGATCCTGCTGCCAACAAACTCCAGATTGGGCAGTGCTGGCAAGGGGAAATTACCAAGTTTTAGCTTTCTTTGCCAGTAAATTCTGGATATGGGTGGTGCCAGAAGAGGAAAATTTCCAGATGTGGGCACTGGCAGTGCCAGTGTACACCAGGTCTGGGTGGGGAATGTGACAGCACCGGGAAGTTGCCAGATGGTAATTTTCTGTGGCAGCAAATTGCTGGAATTGTGCTGTGTGCCCAGGTGGCCAAGAAGGCCAATGGCTCCTGGCCTGGATCAGGAATGGTGTGGCCAGCAGGAGCAGGGCAGGGATTCTTCCCCTGTGCTCAGCACTCCTTGGGCAGCACCTCGAGTGCTGTTTGCAGTTCTGGGGCCCCAGTTTAGGAAGGACATGGAGGGGCTGGAGTGTGTCCAGAGAAGGGCAATAAGGTTGATGAGGGATCTGGAACACAAGAGCTGTGAGGAGCGGCTGAGGGAGCTGCTGGGGTTGTTTATCCTGGAGGAGAGGAGGCCCAGGAGAGACAAGGTGGTGTCAGGGCACGGATTGGACTTGATGATCTCCATAGCCTGTTCCACCCTTGCTGATTCTGGGATTCTCTGAAAGAATACTTGGAGCAGTTGCAGGATGAGACCTGGGCCTCCTGTTCAGAAGCTCCAGCAGCCCAGGTCCCTCAGCTTCTCCTGCCAGCCCCAAAGCCCCTCCTGTCAGTCCTGCAGAGCCTCTGCAGCTCCTCCTCACTGCCCAGAACAGGGAGCCCCAGAGCCAGACACTGCAGCCCAGATGTGCCCCCCTGCCCTGGGGTGCCACTGGCAAGGGAGCAGCACCAGGCACTGCAGGAGCCTGCAGACAATTGATCTGAAGGCCAAACCTCCTTAGCTCCTTCTGAAAGAGCAGGAACAGTTCCTCATTCCAGAGTGGTGGAATGCTGGGCACCGCAGCTCCGGGGTAGGACTGGACACAAGTTTGCTCCCACTGAGTGCTGTGATGGGTTCTGCAGGAGCTCTGGGCTCCTGTGCTTGCCAGGCACAATGAGGAGAGAAGGAGCCAAGTGCACTGATGTGGGAAATGGATATGTAGAAAGTTTTTAGGACCTAGTAGAAGGCCCACACAGTATGAATCTGTATATAAATCTTGAGACAAGAAACGCTAACTTAAAAATTTCCATGGAATAGGACAGATATTGTTGAGAGAGAAATGAAGCTGGAAAAGTTTCAAAAGATGGCCTTGCAAATAAGATTTTGGAAAAACAGAGCTATGAAAGATGCATTGTAGTGGGACGCACAAAGAGTATTTTTAAAGGATTGGCTTCAAGGCATCTACAACATGGCATGGCAAAAGGCTGATTGACCAAGAAACGCTTATAATGTATTATAATTAGGAAGTAGCTGGCTTCTGATGGTGATGGTGTGAATTATAACATCTGTATTGTCTCACCATTCTCATGAGACTGAAAATAGAATAAAAGTTTTTAAAACACCTCTCAGTTGCCCCATCTCTAGGTCAAGAAAAGAGTATTATCCAACACACTGACACACCTTTGCCTCGAGCATAGCCCAGCCTGGACCAAACACACTGAAAGGTTTCCCCTTTGGCCCATGTCTCGAAACATCAGGTCTGCTGTTTGACAACTCAGGTTGGGTTTCTGTCAAGGAGTTCCCTCAGAAATACTGGGTTTGTCTTCCTCTGTGCCTTCCCCTCACCAGCCTTGGGGATGCTCCTGTGTGAAGCCATCTGTCTCACACAGTTTGAGACAACTTCAAATAGGATATTGTGCAAGAAGTTGTCTCCTCTAAAGTGTGCCAACAATCCCTTTCCAGCAATAGGAAATTATTACTAATGGATGGAAGTGGAAAACCCCCAACAGTTTATTATCAAACAGAATCGCCCCATGACACACGTTCCAAGAAGGCGCTGGGGTCTCTCTTGGAAGAACAGGAGCGGTCACGGAGCAGTTCCAGCAGCTGATGGAAGCTCGGGGACTCATCCGGTGTCGGCTTTCTCCCAGGGCAGAGCTCCATGGAGCGGGCAGGGCAGTGAAGCAGCTGGGCTGGAGCCCCTCGCTGCCTTGTCTCCCCGGCGTGGCTCAGCCCACAGACTCTCGGGCTGGGAGCGGGGCCGCTCCGCTCCTGCCGGCACCGTGTCCCTGGGCTTGGACAAACAGTTTCCTGCCAGGAGAGCCCCGCACACTGCTCCACAGATCTTTCATAAAGGCCCAAACCAACTCCAAACACTCTGTCTGCAGCAGCTTTTCACAAAGGGCTGCAGCAATCCAGGACAGCTGCAAGTGGGTGTCAGAAGGCTCTTGTCTTGTTCCTGACAGCAGAATTCTTGATGATCTGATGCAGTTTTATTCAGATGTAACATGAGAGCTGAGGTTTTTTTGTTAAAATATTTCATGATGAGTAACAAGCCTTGGGTGCATGAGGTACAGGACTGACATGCCAAAGCATGAGCATATCCTCCAAAGTGGCCAGTTTAATTGCCCATTTTATTACTCTTGTATTTACTCCACACTAATAAGGAAAACCAAGCTCTGCTTGGAGGAAAAACAGGCATGGGATACACTACAGTCCCTCGCAGGCTCAGCAGGGCTGGCAGTGACAAAGCAGGCCGTCTGCTTCATTGTGAACCACTACAGAGCTGCATCCCAATCTGGTTTAGGTAGCGTGGTATTATTAAGAGTTCCTTTTCTGCATGAGACACAAAAAGGAGATCCCAAATGATCTTCATGCAAGCATGCAGTAAAGAACTGCTCCTGCTGTCCTAACGAAGCGTTTGCTTTGGCCATTACACTCTTCCCGTTCATCTTTTAAAGCAGACACTTCAGGTTTTCTCTCACACCCCTGCAAGGCTGGCAGTCACTGTTTCCCATTCCCTGTTCTTCCCTAGAGATGGTGCAGTGGCTGCTTTGAAACAAAAAGCCCTGAGATCTGGATAGTTTGAAGGAGCATGAAATGCTAATTAAGTGCTCATCTTGGTAATACCCAGGTCTGCACTGCCCAGTGCTCTGAAGCAGCAGCAGCAGGACCATGCATCATTCCTGTTGGTGGATGTTCACGTTTCTGGTGTGCAAGAGCAATGACTTTGAGGAGGGACAAAAATGCCCCTCTTCAAACACTGGCTGTGCAAGGAGATGTGAAGTTTCACAGCCTTTTCTAGGATATTTTAGAAAGATCTAAGAGAATATTGTGGCATGGAGTAGGTCCCTAATTTTGTCTCCAGAGGAATCCCCAAAGGGCACATTGACTCTGCTGCTGATGGCAACCCCATAAGCTCATGGACCAATTTTCCCTGCAATGGGCCTCCCTGCCTGGGCTTTACTAGGCCGGGACTAGACCCAGAGCTAAGCAAACACATGCAGCCAGGTGACATTGTGTAACATCAGAAGCTGGCAACTGTGGAGAGTCTGGTTCTAGCATGGCTTAAAGAAAGAGGCCATGAAGGTATACAGTTGAGGGAAAAGTAAAAGGTAGTTGTAAAGCATTTCCCAGGCTTGATTCTATAAATCATTAGGCTCTCTCAAGCACCACTTGTTAAACAATAAGATTCTCAGACAGTCTTCCCATAACAGGCAAATATTCTGTCCTTGGGCTCTCTGAGAACACTGATCCTGTTTTCAATAGACAAACCACAGGTATTGTAAACAAAAGGAGGCGGTAGAGTTTTCTCTGTAACCTATCGTGAGCTTGGATTTTGCAATATGCATGAAGTTAATTAACACTGTTATATAAAGTGGCTGATTGATCAATAAATCGAAGTCAATGCTGATCAACGACAAGGTGGGTTGGCTTCCTTCGCTTTCAACAGGCAACCATGAAGACTTTGCTGCCAAAAGGTTACAGTTTGCACTGGGCCCAAAAGTGTTTTTCCCTAAGGCAAAGCAAACTGAAATGTGAAGTTTAAAAGCTTCAAATGACTAAGAAAGGAAACTGCAGAATAATTTCTGGAAGTGCAGCATTGTCAATGATCATGCAGCCCACTAAGAGCTGGAGCTGAATCCAGAATTGCTTCTTCCAGCTGTGCAGGAATTCATTCCACTGGCAAGCACTGGTCCATGGGAACAAATGATCCCCTAGCTCTGGGCTCAATGGCACCCAGGCTGCAGTGCAGATTTGAGGAAACCTTGTCACTTGTTATTGGCCTCCCAGGGCACTCATCCTTCTGCAAACAAGGTGCAAACAACACAGCTGCACTGCTGTCCCAGATAAATATACATGTGCCAAAGCAGTGCATCATTTCCCAGTGAAATACATGACTTCTTCTTACCTATGGAATTGTGATTGAAGACACCTGTGAGCCAGATCTGTGGGAGATTGCAAAGGAGCAAAGCTTTGGGATTTGGGCACACTTCTCTTGGTTTCTTTGCTCAGGACTTTGGTGAGCACACAACACACCTAGGTAGAAAACCTTTGACTAGATAGGATCTTTTGGAGCCATTGTCCCCCAAACATGTCCATGTGTGGCCCCGTTGTAATGCCAAGTAACAAAGAGCAGCACAGATGACACAAAGAAAGCATGGCCAAAGAGGAAGAGGAGAGGCCCAATGAGGAAAGGATGTGGTGAGACACTGGCACTTCGAGTGAGCTGCAGTCCCATAATCTCTAGGCTAGCAGGTGCTGCTCTCACATTCTCCTCTTGGTTTATTTAAATTTCATTTATTTACTTACTTTTTTTCATCATCAAAATAAAATATATATACAATTAAAAATATGTCATCAAATTTTAAAGATACAATCAAAACACATTAATTCAGAACTGCATCTAAAGATCAGAACATATGAACAGCAGTAAGTATGAAGCCTCACACATCAATCCTAATCTGCAAAAACTCTTCATACAGGCGGCAGCTTCTTCCTGAGCTTGGAGGAAAGAGAGCTCTTCTGGAGGGGAGGCAAGAACTTTGTCCGTGAGGGAACATCTGAAGTGTCCAGAGAAAACTTCTCAGTAAGACTGTAACCAGTCAGATCTGCAAAATGGAGACACAAAGTTTAACAGAGAGGCAAAGTTTAGCAGAGGCCACCATACAAACCTAAAGCATCTGAAGCTCTGTATTTCATGGGACACATTTCCTGGAGATGTGTAAACAGCTGCACAGGGAAACATGCTCCTGCTGGCAGACACTGAGGCAGGCCAGGGCAAAACCCTGAGCCACTTGCCCAGAGCTGGCACAGGCCCAGCCTGGCCTCGGGGCTGCCCTGGGACAGCAGGGAGCCCAGAGCCCTGTGCTCCCCAGGAATGGCTCAGCTGCACATGCACCCTCCTGCTCCTCTGCCTGCCCCACAGCTCAGCAGCCCCACAGCTCCAGGGGCACTGGCAGCAGCACAGCTCATTGCAGGGGCACGTGCAGGGCACAGCTGTTCCCTGGCAATGTGCACAGCCTCTCTGGGCTGCCACAAGACCCTTCCTGCCAGCAGAGACTGGCCCAGCTCCCCCCTCACCACTGCGTGCGGCTGAGCCATGATTGCCCTCACCTTGTCATTAATCTGGAGTTGCTCCAGGCCCCCATGCCATGACTAGGAAGGGCAATGGAGAGAGCGGGGCAGATGCACATCCTTCCTTAGGATTCTGCCATTTTTGGCACAGCTCAAAAGGCAAATCCAGAGGTGTCCAACTCAGCGCTTCCTCAGCTTTCTGGAGAACATCTCGCCTTCACCAGCCCAGCATTTTGGAGAGGTTTTCCCACACATGTGGAGGCTTGCTGGCAGCACATTCCTTCAGCTGGGTGCCCATCACCTTGCAGAGGGCAGAGGCCAGCTTGGTGGCCACGGTGCGGACGTTGGCGCTCCGCACAGGCAGCGCCTTGTTCTCCAGGCAGGACCAGAGCACGGGCAGGGCGTCGTGCTGGACGACTTCAGGGCTCCTGGCATGAACCCCCTGCACAAGCACTGCCGGGACAGAGACACAGCTCCTTACCCACCAGCCTCCCTGCAACAAGGATCTGCCTCTGCTTCTGCTTCTTGCCAGCCTCTCTGGCCAAGAGCAGCAAAACAGCACCCAGAGCCCCTTGGTCCAGAAACGGGCAAAGCAGCTGAGCATCTTGGAAACAGAACCACCAACCCCTCAGCACTAATTGCTCCAAGCAGAGCCTTGTCCCTGCGGCAGACTTCCTACCTTTACTAAATTATTTCACAATCTCTGCATGAACAATGAATGAAATGTCCAATTGCCTTTGATTTCCATTAAGAAGTTGTCGAAACCCACACTGAAGATTTGGAAATGCACCATAGAGAGGAAATGGAGAGATTTCTAATAAAAGGGATGATTCCATTTTTGTAACTTTGATGCCAAGTGCCAAATGTCTAATCTGGCTCTTCCCTGTGCTCAGCGGCACACAGCAAAGGGCAGGATCAGAACACACCTCAAAACTCCAGCCCACCAGAGATGGCTGCTGCCTGACAGCTGGATGAGAAACATCAGTGGCCAGCTGGTGTCTTTGGCAGAATGCTTTTGGGGCTTCCAACAAAGAGCTGTTTCAAACCTCAGGGTGTCGTAGAGAATTAACCAGACCCCATTGCCTTGGCATTATGGCATCTCCACATTTTAATGCCATTTCCCCTCCCAATGGTTATGGCATTTTTTCTTATAATGTCCACTGAAATAGGGTCACAGAGAAACAAAAATGCTACACAGGGGACTGAAAGGTAACCAAAACACGAGTGTTTTCTCATAGTGTCTCTGAAATCTCTCTGCCCATTTTCTGAACTGAACTATATCAAACACAGACAAATATTTACTACCAACAGGCTTCTTGCATGGCAGATTAGTCATAGAGATCAAAACCTGAAATGCTCTGGAGACCATTCCTATTTTCTGGTCAGACAAAATGTTATCTAGCAGCCATTTAATATTCTGTGGTGGAAGAGACTTCATTTCCTCTATGCTGTTAATCCATCAGCAGTCATCAACATTGAAAGAGCTCCTGCAAGTACCCAAAATCAATTCTGCTAAGCAGGAAAGGGTTATGGTACCCATTTTAAAATGGGAATTCATCTGAGTTTAAATGCAATTAAAGACATCGGTGACTACTGAACGTGAGGAACAGTTGTCCGGTCCTGCTAAATCTCAGAGAGAACATCGGCTCTTTCTAAAGTAGTCCTAATTTATGGTTAATTCCTTTATTTGAAAAAGAGATCAAAAGAACTGCTAAACTAAATTTCCTATTGCTGGAGATCTACTTTATTCAAATGCTCTTTAAAGGGCCTTTGACATTCCCAATCTCAGAACATGCCCTTTTGAGATTCCTAATGAAGACACAAAGTGTATTAAACCTTACATTCAAAGAAATGGGCATAATTAGCAGTGGATTTAGCCCCAGTTGAAGCAAGGCTATCAATCATCTTCTCTGCTATATATTGAGATTATCCTTTTTCCATTCCTTGGCTCTTGCTGACACAGCAAGCTCCTCTGAGGAATCAATTATCAGCTGCATGTGTAGCATTTTGGGCAGCGCTGACACAGGCAGACACTGTTTGCTCACCCTGAAAGGCTCAGTCCAAGGCCCCTCTGAGAGCACAGGCAGGGAGCCTCAGCACTCTGCTCCTGTCCCTGTGCCCCAGAGGCTGCCTTGCACTAAACCCGTGCCTCTGGTACCTCTGTTGAGTTCTGGCCTAAGCTGTGACCCCCAGGCCCTGCACGGTTCAGCCTCAAAACTTTCCAAGAGAAAAACAAGAATTCTGTGAGGACAAAATAAACGGATGCTCTGAAACAGCATTTGCCACCATTTCCCCTCAAAGATCACAGATGTCCCTGAGCTCCCCAGAGAGGAGCCAGCTGGGGCATTTTTAGCCCTCCCTTTGCTGGAGGTGGTTCTGAGATGCCCCAGTGAGAGCTCAGCCCCAGGCCGAGCGCCGCCCCCATCTCAGGTGCTGCCCAGCCCTGCAGCAGCCAGGGAAAACCTGCCAAACCCACCTGCCTTGGCCATGGGGCAGCAGGGACAAGCTCAGCACCTCCTGGTTTGGAGGAGCTGCTCTGCTGTCTGCTCACAGGCATTCCCTGTAAATGCTCCCTGGGAAGAGCTCTGGGCTCAGAAGGGGAGGCCATGCCTGTGATACGCTCGGTGACATCCAGCAGGGCTTGGCCACTCAGGTGATTCCATTGGTAGCTGAACTCTTTCAGCAGGGACACTTGATCTACAAGGGAAACACACGTTTCTGCTCACTTTTCTTAGGTCATAGGAGAAAGGGCAGGGCCAACCCCATTTTATAAAATAAAGTACATATCTGTGGATTTTTGAATCCTTTTCTTCTTTCCTTCCAGCCTACTTGGCAGGGTTTAAGGTTCCAAAAGAAAAGCTCTCCTTTCACATTTGTAAATCCAAAGTTGTCTGCTGTAGCAGGAGCTGTGTTAAAACATTTCACATCAGGGACCTCAGGAGTTCAGTCACATGGAAGCAGTGAAAAGGTTTTGCATCCCAGAGCACAAATGAAGAGCCCCATACTTGGGACACAGAAAGGCACTGAGTCAGGCAGTTCCTGAGCTCACAGAGCAGCTGGGGAGGAGAAAGTGGAAGCTCCCCTTGAAGACCTGCCTCTCCAACACTCCTTTTTCAGGCATATTTCCCCAGTGCAGCATTCTCAGAGCTGACATAAATCTGTGTGGCAAAGGAATTTAGAGCAGCCCTTGCCTATGTAGTTAATTGCTGTGGCCATCTTGCCCCACGCAAAACAACACGTGGAACAAGGCATCATTGACAGCTGGGTTTATACCTGTTTGATATAAAGAAATGAACTTGGTGAATCACAAGTTCCCCTTTGAACATAGAAGACAAAGAAGAAAAGTGGGAAATAGGCAGCTAATGCCTCTAATGTAGAGCCTTGCAGGTGGCTGCCCTGCAGAAGCTCGGATGGGTGAGTGTCCCTTCATGCCAACAGCAAAGCTGTTCACTTGGGAAGTCAGAGGGGGCCCAAGCAAACTCCAAACCCCCTTTGCCCCTGAACTGTAGCAGAGCTGTAGCCCAGGACTTGCTCTTCAGACAAGCAGCACAGAGCCAAGGGCTCCTGGGACTGCTGGGAAATGCTGATCCCATTCCAGCCTGTTGAGAATGGTGCATAAGGACTGCACCTGCACAGCCTCTGGTGGGTGTCAGCTGGAGGGTTCCACAGACAAGAGCAGCTGTCAAGGCACTCAGCGCTCTCTTGTGCAGGAGAGACAGAGACGAAGCTGAGGAGAGTCCCTGCCAGGGCTCAGCCTTACCCAAATGAGCAATGGATTCTCCCAGTGCTTTCACAGCTGCCCCACGAACCCTGGGATCCTTTGAGTTCAGGTTCTTTGTCATTCCTTCCACCAAACCAATGATCACCGGGTTCAAGGCATCTTTCAGGGCTCCTGTGATTTCAGCCAGCACGTCCAGTGCCCTCTGCTTCACTTTCTTGTGGCTGTCAGATATTCTCAGGACAAAATAATCAAAAATCTGTGAAGAGAACAAGCAACGTGAAAGCTGGATTCAAATGCCCCTGTTTGAAGAGTGGCTGTAGCAGTCAGCATTGTCAAAGATGAAAGTGATCCTTTCTGTCAGGTCAGCACTCGCTTGCACAATGTCACTGTTTTCCTGTGGGCCACTCACTGGAATGGTGGCACAACCTCATGCTGGTTGAAAGATTTTCTTCTGTTTTAGGAGGTTTGGCTGGGGACTGAATGGTTCCTATGGTATTTCTCTCCATCTATAAATCATTAAATCAATTCCATTTATTAATGCTAAAGTGTACCTTTGCTTTGAATGGAAGCAGATGTTTACAATGCCTGGTTTTCTATACAGTTGCCTCAAGTACTGAGGGCAATGATGATTTTGCCAAAACTATGGCTGGAGAAGATCTAAGTTTTCTAAGGTTTGTTTCTGAGCCAGTGTCTGGAGAAGAGCAGGGCCCTGATCAACTCTTCCAGGATCCAGACCATTTCTCTAAGTAACAGGTGGACCTCTGAAATGTCATGTGCTGTACAGCTCTCATTAGAGCAGGTTCAGTCCCTTGACAGCCTCCTTATCAGGCACCTTTCCCTGGAAAAAGGGAAAAAGCAGCTACTGGGAGGAGAAGGCAGAGATGAGTCCTTAGCTGTTTTCCTCCTTTTCCAAAGAGAAAAAAAGACCCCCAAGAAGGGTGAGCACTGTCTTTACCAAGAGGAGTAGGAACAAGGATAGAAATGAGTAGCCAGAGCTGTGCCTGTGTAAGACAAGATGGAGTATATAGAAGTATTCTTAAATAAAACAACTGGGTTTAAACCAACCCAGCCTGATACTTCTCTTCCCTGTGCAAACCCATTTTTGGTCTAGAGAACAATTGCCATGCTTTCAGGGGCTGGATTCCCTTCACTTCACCCAGCTGGGAGTAGGAGAGAGCAGCAGTTACACCAGCAGAAAATTCTGCCATCATCTGATGAACAGCATCAATAGGCACCTGCCAGACAAATACAGCTGGACTGAAATGACTTGTCCTGAAGCCTGGACCTGAATTACATTTGTCTGGGTGAGAGGGCCCAGCGTGTCCCAAACAGCCAGGACAGAGTGCCAAGACACACTGAATTAACTTTGCTGCTACAGGCTTAGGACAGGAGCTAAAGGAAAGGAGCAGTGAAGGTACCTTACATACTTGGGCAATGTTAATGGAGATGAGCTGGGGGCTGGTTTTGCCGAGGTCTAGGAGGAGTTCCACTCCTTCCATCCGTGCCTGAAACCCCTTGGCTTCCAGGAGATGGTAAAGCTTCTGGAGCAGCTCCGTTTCTTCCGCAGCTGGAGGTGACGTGACCTGGGCTTTTGCACGGGGTAGGAGGTGTCCATCAGAGGGAGATTTCACCCTGGAAAATAAAACCTAATGAGGACGTGGTGGTGATAATTATCATAGCATGGCATCCCCATTATGGAAATATTTAGCATTGACTCCATGATTCCAGAAGGCTGATCAATTGCTATGCTTTGCTATGCTGAAACTCACTGCCCTCACAGACAGTCTGATACAGACAGACCAGATTGGGCAATTGAATCCAAAACACCATCACCAGTGGCCAATTAAGAAATTACCCTTTGGTAAACAAATCTCCATAACACAATCCACATGTTCACAACAACAAGTGCAGCAAGTGAAGATAAGAATAGTTTCTCATTCTTTTCTCTGATCTTCTCACAGCCTTCCCCAGGACAATGCCTGGCAAAGTTGTGCCTGCTGCTCTCTATGGAGACAGCTGCAGCCACAGACAATACCTGCAGTTAATTGTGAGCAAAACATCTTGAGCAGCTTTCCTAATCATGTGATTTCAAGCTGGAAAATCATGAGGCTCTGAAGAACAATGTGGACCTCATGACAATCAGTATGGCTGACAATCTGCCAGTGACATTCTCACCACTGCTCACTGAGGAAAACCAAGGATGAGATGCATCTGATCTATCTTCAGATGGCTGCCAGGGCACACAGGTCACTTTGCTTTGTGGAGAAAGAGAGACACTACTGCCAAGTTTAAATGCCTCCTCATATGGGACGTGTGTGTCTTAGAATAAGGAAACTCATCACTCTGGAGAAGTGTCTCTGCAACCAGGCATGACAATCTGGAAAAGTAGCTCAGATGCATTCTGAACAGATAAACAGGGCCATATTTGAAAGATTCAGAAAATCAGTAACAGAGATAAAAACAGAAGCCAGACATCCCAGAACTATGCTCACATTTCATTTGCTTCCCTGGAGATCAGATGCACAGCTTAACAACCCCACTGGGAACAATTCTCCTGATCAACCTGTCTCTTCCATGAGCACAGGAAGATGCCAGCTGTGCTACTGAGACATGTGGTCACTTTCCTGCCCCTGCTGAGCAGGACAGAGTTAAATAAATCCCCTCTGCTATCAGAGGAGAACAGGTACAAGCAGCTCTGCAGCTGCCATGAAGAGACAGCAAGGAGCAAATTCCTGTCTTAAATGCTGATTGCAGCACAGGGGGAAATAAACCAAACATGCTGTCCATCAAGCAAATTACTTGAAGGACAGGAATATCAAGGCAAAAAGTCCACATTGAGACATCTGTTGACTGAAGTAGTTCAGGAATTGCCTTGCTACTTACTACTCAAACTTGGTACTGTTTGAGGGAAAGAAAATCATGATTCAGCCAGGTCAAACCTCACAGATGAGAACTGCATCTTTGTGGAATGGCATCTTGCTTCCAGACTGAGATTTCTCATCAAAACACCCATCTGAAAAAGACTCTATTCAGGTGAGAAAAAAAGCCCTGTTTTATAGGGGCCTGAGTAAATATATGTATGGCAGTAAAAGATCTCTGTATTGTATAAGTGACCCTGCCCTGATTCTAGTTATTGTAAATGGGCTGCAGCTGTGATGTCCTTAATTGGGCAGCAGCTTTGGCCCGTGGAGGTAGCTGGGATAAAAGGGGGTGAGGCATTCAGGGAGGGCTGAAGAGGAGCCCTGGCTGAGAAGCAACAATGACACTGCTGTGAAGAGCTGCTGTGAGAAAACCACTAAGAAGGTATGAGACTCTGGCAATATGATATAGAACAATATGATTACAATATTGTTTGAATTTACTTGTCCCAAGTCATGCAGCAGAACCTTGGCTCTCTCCCCGCCTTCACAACACTGCCCTTGCCACTGCACTGGATCGTCTGAGCTGCCACCAATGGGTGTCTGTCTGTCTCTCCATTTTTGTGGACACCCCTCCAGAGAAGTTGTGTTCAGCACAATGCACAAGTAGACATTTTTTATCCTAGAGTAGGGAAAGGAAACAATCTGTGCATTAGTCATCTCTGCCAGACAGTTTTTCCTGAGGAAGAGGCATGTAAAGCTTGTCATGTGCTTTGTCACATCTGACAAAAGTGCTCAGCACCGTTTGCCAGCAGACAATGTGGCCTGGGGCTCCTCTGAGCCATCGTTCCTCTCCTTCACCGGCTCCTTGACAGATGGGCCTTCAGCCTTCTGGTTTTCCATCCCCTACAAAGACACAGAGAAACCCCATCAATCTTTAGAGTATAAAACAGGAAATTCCCTGTTGAAAACACAAGTTAAAACCAGGATCACTGCTACCAAGGCTTAGGGAAACATTTCCTAACTTACAGATGGAAACAGACCAGAGATTCAGTGATGCCAACTCTTTGTTTTCAATAGCCCAAGGCAGGTTATGGGTGCTACCAGACTGAGCAGCAGTCTAAAATCCCAAATTCCTTAGTCTTGAGCATAAATGGGAATAATGCAAACTGGTAGGCAACAAGTGTTTGTGAAGGAATCAACAGAATAAATTGGACTCTTTGGGAGTTGGCCCATTGTGTTGGAAGTCGATTTGGTTCAACACTCACTCTCCCTGTGCCTGCACAAAGGCAGGCTCCCTTCTATAATGTTGATAACAAAATATAAAATCCTCCCCCAAACAAACAAAGGATTTTCCACTGGATGCTGCTGAATTCTCCAAGCTTCTTCCAGCCCCACATGGCTGGACAGCAGGGCGGTATTCCCAAAAGACAGACAGTCATTGTAGTAACTAGGATTGACTTGGACATCTTTTGTAAATTTGGAAATTTTCTTGGCACTACTACTTCCAGTGTCCTTTGCAAAGACTCTATTATCTTCAGAAGCACAATTCTCACTTAATTGCTTTACAGGGGGCAGGGTAGGGAGAGCATGGTGGGGGCTTACACTTAAATGTAAATCCATTTTCTCCTCTTTCCCTTTCCTCTTTGTGACCAATATTGAAAATATTCAAAACCCCACTTTTTCCCTAATAATATCAGTTCCTTTGTGGTCTGCAGATGAACAGGCTGAGGATTAACAGCTCATTCCCAGGAGCAAAATGATTCAGCAGAAGAGGAATGAGCTAAAGACAGATTGGGTATGTTTGATCTCATATTAGCAGTGGCAATACTTGCACAAAGGAGACATTTCTCCTGCCAAGCACTTATTTTCTTCTTAATTCTTGTCAGAACATCTTCCAGGTCACGTGGGGAAAGAGATTGTTCCAAAACTGCTTTAAATTGTTGATGATTGAGCAACATCTTCACCATCTCCTGTCCATAATGCCTAAGGAAGGAACAAAGAAAGGAAGGAAACAAAACAAAAGTGAACAAACACAGGAAGAGCGTTACGAGAAGAGACTGATCCCTTAAACTCATCAGGTGCAATCCCTGCATAAGAAGGCATTGCCTACTCAGCAAAGAGGGAGATTTACCTCACTTGACACTGCACAGTGCTGTCAGCTGAACACAAGAGGCAAGAGGAGAATGTGGGGCCACAGAAAAATACCATTTCACTCTGAAACTGGGGATGTGCTTCTGTGGCATCAAAGGATCCCAGGGAGCAAGCAAAACACATCTGCTTTGTTGTCAGAGCCTATTAGCAGTGTCTTGCTGCCATTGCACAATAATTTGCCTTTCTTTACCTGGCAGGGAAGCCAGGACAAAACACCTCATGCATCCTATTGATTATTCTATACTATGGGTATGCACAGGGGCAGCTAGTTGCTCTGCTAGTTGCTCTTGGCAGGTATTAATAGGAATTTAATCACCAAAGGAAGGGGATTTTTGTGGTTTGAGTTGATTTTGCTACTAGGAAACTACAGTTTTCTTCAAGAAGCCATGTGGAGCTCACTGAGCCACAGATAACAGCATTCTAGAAATCTACAGAACAGGCTTAGAAAGACTGAATATTTTGGCTAGAGACCCCTGAAATATTTTTAGAAAGTCTGAAGTTAATGAAAAATGGATGTTGGGATCCTTCAGTGATGAACATTAGCCAACACTTTGGCTTTGTGTTGTGCACCTAAGGCCAAACAAAAGTGTTGGACTGGCTGATCTGAGCTCTTTTGATCTCAGTAAAGAATCCTTCAAGCCACAGCAAAAAGGTGGCAATGCTCCTTTTTGCTGGCCAACCCAAGGTTTCCCAGTACAGCCATTTGCCCAGGCAGCCCAGAGCAGTGGTCACAGTGCCAAGGCTGACAGAGCTCAAGAAGAGTTTGGACAATGCTCTCAAGCACATGGAGTGACTCTTGGGGTCACTGCACATGGCCAGGAGATGGACTCGATGACCCTGATGGGCCCTTCCAACTCAGCATATTCCATGGTTCTATGACCCTTATTCACACCGTGAGGAAACTTCATATTCCCTTTAGTTTCCACTCTTGCGTGGTTTCACCTTTACAGCCAGACACAAAACGGTTTTCCTGTTTTGGGAGGTGAAATGAAGATCATTACTTGTGTCCTTGTGACAGTCCTGAGCAAGCTTCCCTGCCACGTGTGGCAGCCTCTCAGCCCTGGGGGTGCCTGCGAGCTGGGTGACTCCAATTCTCTCCACCAGGGACAGGAGGAGTTGGGCCGCACACTCGCGCCCCGGGGCGGGGCGGCTGCTGGGGAGGAGAGAGCAAACCCTGGGCACAGGGACAAGGAGCAGCGGCAGCGCCGGCCTTGGCCAGAGCCGCTCCCTGCCCTTGCTGGGGGAAGGAGCCTGGGCTCTCCCTGCACCTTCAGACACCTGCACAAGGCTCTGTCCTCAGCTAAACACAAAGGCAGCATTGCACACTAGGCCTGCCTGCACGGAAGAGGGAGGAATTCAGTCTCCCTGCACTGTCTGATACTCAGTTTCTCTCACAGTATTTACTCGGAGAAAGATTAAAGAAATAGATGGCATATGAATCATTTAGAAATTAAGGACAATTGATGCTGACCCATCAGAAGGCACCCAGTACACAGAGCTACAGCAGGACTGAGGCTCTTTCCACCCATTTATCCCCAAATCTGCAGACCATTGGAAAACAACAAATGCAGGGAAAACACGTGGTGGGCTGTGAAGTTGCAGAATATCCAGCAATGCAGCCTGTTTCTTCAGTGGGGCTTGGCAATGGATCCATCTGAATATTTGACCCTATTGCAAAGCTGAGGAAAGGGTGGCAGGCAGTTTAGCCAGGCTGTCCTGTTCTAGAGAGTGTCTCTTGGGAACTATCAGGCCCAGCACCAACATTTAAGGCAGCATTTGCTGCAACTGTGCCATGGCTGTCAGCCTGTGGAGGTGCCTGTAAAGTGATTCATCTTCTCAAGGCTAACATGAAACATCAGTTTCCATAGAAAGCAGAGCTCTAAGGCCAGGACAGTCATACAAGACTCCTTTGGCAGGAGCTGCACCTGCTGTGCAGGCTGTGCCACACGCAGCAGATTGTCCCCCATGTGCTCCACGCCCCAGCAAGGACCCTCCTCATTTCCCAAGTCAGTGGCATCATGAGGAGACATGGTTTTCCCAGGGCCTCTGTGGTTAGCACTGTGAAATACCAAACACTGCTCACAGCTGCAATTGCAATTGCCCCTCTGCCCACAAAAGCACAAGGCTCTATCCTTGGCCTTTGCAGGCACTTTCCCTTCCACATCAGTCACCACATCTAGGAAAATCTGACAGACTGGGAGAACTGCAGGAAGCAGCAGGAAGCTGAGTCAGAGGAGCTTTCGTTTGGATATCAGGAAAAAGGGTTTTTCACCCAGAGGGTGGTTGGGCACTGGAACAGGCTCCCCAGGGCAGTGGTCACAGCACCAAGCCTGACAGGGCTGAAGGAGCATTTGGACAGCAATCTCAGGCACTTGGTGTGACCCTTGGGCTGCTCTGGGCAAGGCCAGGAGCTGGACTCCATGGTCCTGATGGGCCCCTTCCAGCTCCCCATATTCTACACTTCTGTGATTCTGAGAACTGATGGGCTGCAGGAGGGCAGAAATAGGTGACGAGAGGACAGAAGTGAGGTTGGTTGGAGAATCAAGTCACTGAGTTCCCAGAAGATGCAGGATACAGGACCCTTCCCTCCCACCATTCCCATTCTCTGTCTCATCCCTTCTCCCTCCCACACACACAAAGGTGAAGAATATCACAAAAAGAAGAAGAACCTACTTGACTCCCATGTCCATGAGAGTAGTCATTGCTCCTGCAGGAGTCACATTCTCCACCAGGATCCCCAGGGTCTGACTGGCTGCTTTCTGAACAAATTCTGGGGAGATGGACACCATCTGGAGAAGGACCCGAGCACCCTCATCCACCTCAGAGTCCATGTCCTTCTTCAAGGTCACAGAGAGCTCTCCCAGAGTGACAATGGCAGAGCAGGACACCTTGGAACGGAGGTTGGTCACCTGGGGAAGCCATGAGGGGAAACATAAGAATCACCTTGGAAAGAAAACCAGTTGCCTTCAGGAGAAGTCCCAGGAAATGACAACACATCCCATTGTGTCCAGAGGAACATAAAATTACAAGAGCAGGAGAGCGCAAGCACAGAAAGGCACTTACTCTGGCACCAATTTCTGGCCTCAGACCTGCTCACTGTGGGCCTAAAATAAAAATTTCATTCAGTGTTCTACTTAACCCTTCTAAATGTCCACAGCTTTGATTTTAGGCCCTTTTACTAGAAAATTAAACAAGGGCTGCTTTCAAATCATAAATGCACAGGTGATAAAGATAAAAGAGTCAGGTGCTCCTGTTCAAAAAACTGACAGCAGCAGTTGAAGCACTCAGCCAGGAAACAGAAAACACAGGCTCAGGTCTACAGAATAATTTGCAGTGTTGAATTACAGCTTGGGCAGAGACTGGGACTCTGGGAAATAAAATCAGTAGCGTCTCAGTTTCTGCATTTGCACTCAAAGATGAGTGTCAGGTACCCGACCTGGCAGTAAATACAGCTGCATGTGCCCACAGATCCTACAGATAGCTGACAGAAATTAGAAATCTCAGGTCTAAAACCAGAAATGAAGGCAGACCCTGAGCACACATGGAGATGAACAAGCACATACCTACTCTACACACCGTGTATGAAGTATAGGGGACAATTCAGAACAATGTTCTCACCTCGCTGGTAACTGCCAAGCAAACCTGACGGAGGCTTCAAAGCAGGACCTCTGCATGGGACCCAGCCAGGTGTTGGATGGTGAAGAGTCCCTTCTGGTTCAGCTCCCTGAAAGGCAGAAGATTGATTTTTCTCTCCACCAAGGCAGCACCCTCTGGAATGACCAGGCTGGCAGCTCAGTGAACAATGGGAGGTGCTTTTCAAGGAGTGCTTAATGAAATCGTGGAACGCATTGCCCCAGGATGCTGTGGCTGTCAAAAGCACACACAAACCCAAGAGGCAAAGAGAGGGGTTTCAGAGTGGCCTTTTGAGAAGACAGCGTTTCTGGAATCTCTGGCACATGAGCCCCTCTGTCACTGCTTCCTAGGAGCTGTGAGACCGGGCCATGCTGCTGTTTGTTGTCACCTCCCTGTACCTGTCCCTGAGACACAGTGCCACCGGGCTGTTATTGGGGCAATTTCCTTCTTTGTCAGCCCCAGCAGGCATTCAGCTGGGAGAGTCTGCACTGGCTCTCTGGAGCTGAGTTTCCACTCTAGGATCTCGGGCTCTCTGTCACTCCCTCCACTCCCCCTCACACATTCCCCAAAAAAGCAGCAGGATGTCTGCTGGGACCCCCTCAGCCTGCAGGAAGGCCAAGTGGCTCCTGGCCTCTCCTGACCCACAGCACAGCTTTTTTCATCCCGGCATGGAAATATAAAAACTGTATTATCACATCACACAGAGGGCCAGGAGCTTTTTATTTTGGCTGCAAGTGTCCACAGGGCATTGGGGAAGAGGAGAAAAAGAGTGTTTTGCAGCAAGCAACCCGGTTACTCAGGCCGGGTAGTAGGAAAAGTGTCTGGGAGCTGCTTTTTAGGACTTTGGTTGTTCTGCTGAAGCTTCTGACAGAGCCGATGGGCAGATCCCAGAGCTGTGGAGAGTTCCTGGGAAATTGGTCCTTGGATATATCTACAAATGCTCTCCCAGCCATGAACTGCCATCTGTGTCCTGTCCATATGTTACTGCCTTGACTGTTGAGTGTCTGAGGCGCCTCTTGAGGCTGCTATGGACCTCCTTCACCAAGGAATGCATTGTGATACAACATCCCTTTCTGCTTCTATTTGGGCACTGACAGAGGCTGGGCCACTCTGGCTGGAGCTTGGGCTCTGGCCATGCAAGATTGCCAATGAGAGCAGCTCATGGTCCTCAGCTCTTCCCTGCTGCTGTGACAGACAGACATGGCCATGGGGACAGAACGGAGCTGCCCCATCTGCCAGGTCACTAAGAAGGATGTGAATTCTTCTCTGCCCTGTCACCACCACTTCTGCCTGGGCTGCATCCTGCAGTGGGCAAAGAGAAATCCAGCGTGCCCACTCTGCAGAAGAATGATAGAAGCTGTCAGGTTTTCTGAGTAGAATGAACAGGACTACATACAATTTGCCATCAGCTCCCCCAAACAATTGCTAGAGTCCAGCAGGGAGAGAGCCTGGCCACCTTGCTGAAAGCAGCCCCCCAGACCCTGTGATGGCTGCTCCATCTTCCCCACAGGGAACACTGTCCCCAGCTGAGCAGGGGCTGCAGGACCAGAGCCTATGGATGGCCTCCTGCCCAAGGTGTGGGCCGAATTTTTCAAATAACAATGTCATCTACTGGACCAAAGGTGGCCCTGGCTGCACAGAAGCTGGAGGGAATATGCCAGCACCAGAGATGGCTGGTTAAGGAATTCATAGAGCAGCATCCTGCACGCCCTCTGTGCCTATGGTCAAGTTGCCAAAATCTTGGTGCCAGTACTGCAGCTTCTCCTCTGTAGCAGTCTGAGTTGCTGCTAGCATAGTCCATTGTAAAGAAGCAAAAAGGACCTTTGCATGATCTCCACAGGTGTTTTATTCAGCTGTGCAGGGAGGTGTTCAGGTCCCAGCACCCACACACAGAGGGTCTCACTTTGTCTCCACAGGGGCCTGGGGGCTGACCCTGATCTCGGGGCAGTACAAAGATAAGGGGGCCGATCAGGGAATAGGGAAGGTGTGGCTCAGGAACACAGGAACAGACACAGGAACAGGGGAAGGAGCCAATGGGGTCTAGCAGCTTTTTGAGGGAAGCTTCTTGTGTCTCCATGGACCAGGGAATGCCCCCCAGGGTCTCCACGATTCCCCATGTTTTATATTATAAGGAAAGCTTCTCTGAAGGATCAAATGAATCAATACAAAATGACAAAAAAAATCAAAAGCACTCATAAGACAATTGTTCAAAATGCAAACAATTCTGAGTTCCCAATGTGCCAACAGATTTCATGGAGTGTCTTAGATCTGGCAGGAGGGATGCAGGGTTTTCTGAGCACAGTTTATCAGGAAACTGAGTCACACATACTGAACCTCTGGTCCATGGCCTCCTCACTGCCATCGTGCAGCAAGGAGGCCCAGAGGCTGCTGTGCTCTGGGCCTGTCAGGGATGAGCACAGCGGCTCTGTGGCCAGTGCCAGCTCCAGCTCACGCAGCTCACAAGAGGAGACTCCTTCCAGAAGCTCTGCTGGCTCCAGCGTGGCAGACCAGCAGAGCCCACTGGAAGCCCCCCTCCATTGCAGCCCCCCCAGCTGCGCCCATCATCGCTGCAGAGCAGGAGCTGCCCCAGAGGAGCTGCGGCAGGAGCTCGTGGCAGTGGCAGGTCCCTGTGCCCCGGGCAGAGCCACAGAACCTCTGCTCCTGCCTGTGACAGGGGCTGCTCACCCTGGTGTCCCACCGAGAGGAGGGATCCTGGGCCCCAAACTCTGCCCAGCCCTGCCAAAGGCCACCCCACCAGCAGTGCCAGCAAGGTTCCTGCAGCCATTCAGCCAAATCAGAGGAAACAAATGTCTCTTCAGCTGACACAGTCTCTGCACACAGCTTTCTCCCCCTTCTCCTGGTGCCTTTCCCTGACTCCAGCAAGAGCTGCAGGAAATGCTGTGTGAGCCCTGATGATGGAAGAGCTACTGATAAAAACACTGGGGTGATGCTTTCAGAGGAGTCATGAATGGAAGACTGACCAACCTTCCAGCCAATGGTATGCCAAAAGTTTCCATTCTTGAAATAATTGACTGCAATAAATTAGTAAAAAGAAAGATACGGAACAAATCTCCCACAGCTACTGGCTTTCCTCAGGCTCCATGGTCTATGTATTGCTAGACTTACTTCATTTAGGCACAATATGAACTGCCCTGACTTGTTGGAGACTGACCACAAGGTCTCATCTGTGGTGGGCAGTCACTAAAATTAGCTCAGCAGAGGCATCTTCAGCTTTCCCAGTGTAGCAGAAATACATATTCTCTGCTTCATGGCTGTGTGGCAACAGCTGCTGGTGTGGATTTGTCAGCGTTGCTTCATGGATTACTCCTGAGAAGGAATTGTGTGCACAGGTACAGTGTGATGGCTTCAATCTCCTCTAATTACTCCAATTGGATGATGGCCAGAACTTTCAGGCAAAAAGCATCATGACAGAATAATTTACAATATTCTCCAAACTACTCCTGTGGTTTTGATTTTCTTACTGATTAGGTTCAGTGTCTGGCCTCAAGAAATCAGTCCAGAAAGAACAGGCAAACCTCAGCTTGCAAGTTAGGGTGCAAGTCTTTAATCTGCCGCTTTTGCAGCCGGTACAAACAACTTCTCAACATATTTGTGAAAAAATTTCTTTGTTCTTGCTATACCTATCCAGAACCTGACTCTCTCCTCGTTTTATTTTGATTTGAAATCCAAGCATGATTTTTTTCTGGAGAGGGAAGTAAGAACCAGCTGCAAATACAGACTACAAGTGTGAGTCTATACTGCAGGAACTGAGCTATAGCTTGGAATTAAAGGCAAGAAGGGATGCCATGGGAAATGTGAATGTTTAGTGCTGGCATAGGAGCCTTCAGCAATGCTCCACCAACCCATGGTTCACATTGCTACAAACTCTCTTTCTGGTGTTACAAAGAGTGTTGAAGAGCTGGCTGTAAGTAAAAAAATAGCCAGAATGTTAATTTTTGTTAATATGGTGTTAATTAGATATGACTATCTAATAATTCAGAGCTCATAGAAGTGAGTATTCAGATTTCCACTTAGTATGTGCTGGCAGTTTTAATTTGAAATCAACAGGTTTATCCAAATCAAGTTATCCATAGGAATTAATTTGCTCTATGATCTAACTAAAAATGCCTCATTGTCTGATAAGTTTATTAGAAATTTGCAAAGTCAACAGTCCACAGATTTTCATTTCTTGTTTAGTGGCTATTCTACAGGAAAGCTTTCACAGACTAATCAGTTTGCATGTAATTAAAATGCCAGTACATTTCATCTAGCCATTTTGGTATTAGAAGAAAACCATATGACTGCACAGCCTTTTAAAAAATATTTTAAAATGAATTTTCGAATCAACAGTCTGAGTAGGACTCAGAATAAAAACTCTACCAAACTTCAACTCCATTGGAAGTTTCCCTTGTCACCCTGTGAATGAACTCTACATTCAGAAGATTAAAAATCCCAATGATGGTGGTTTTTGTATGGTTAGGAATTGGGGAAGGGTCTTCTTCCTTCTCAGCTCCATGCTGCAGTGCCTTTGGGATGTGGCCTGCTGGCCGTTGTTTGTGCAGCCCTGCTGTTTCTCCATGGGGCAGAAAGTGCAATTGCATTTCCAGCCCAGAGCCCGTGAGGAGTGGGGCGTGCAGGGCTGTGCCAGACCCAGGCCAGCAGCTGTGCCCCAGAGGGTTTTGGTTCCTGCCCAGGGCAGCTGGTGCCTCTCTGCCGTGAGTGCCTCCCCTTCCAGGTGCCCATGGACAGCAGGTGCAGGGTTCTGCACGGGGCATGGAGCAGGGTGGGGATGTCTGCTGGCAACAGAGTGCAGCGGAGAGCAAACAGTCCAGGATGGTCCTGGAGTGTGTGACAGAGAACTCCTGACACAGCTGGTGACGGAGCCAGTGAGGGAAGGCCCTGCTGGGCCTGCTGTTTGTGAGGAGAGAAGGGCTGCTGGGTGACAGGAGGGCTTGGGCTCAGGGATCACAAAATGCTTGTGTTTGATTCCCAGAGAAGGAACGAGAGATGTTGGGGATGTGTTGACATGCAACAAATTGTGAATTTGTTAAGCTTTAACAGGCAGTGCTTAGTCGTACCTTCCCTCACAGCAGTGGTTAATGTGTGCAAGTGGATGTCTTAGCCTTGAGAATAAAGACAGTGGGCCTACTGAGGAGGTAGCTGCAATGCATTCAAGGAGAAGAAGGCTCTTAACCATGGAAGGAGAATTTGAGGAATGGGATGTTCACCACATGACCACCAGAGACCCGCAAGAGACCCCTACTCTAAATGTCAGTAATTTTGGGGAAATGATTTAAACATGTCAAATACTTTGGGAGAATGTTTAGCCTGTGAGTTTGAGCAAAGTAATGAATAAAAGTAATGAAAGTAATGTCTTAGTTCCATGGATACTTAACACGTGGGTGTGCAGGTTTCAGGGGAGTGATTCTCAGGCACCCAGCACTGAAATAAAGTAATGCCTCTTTTCTTACACTGAGCTGGCAGGGTGGATCGGGCCCTGCTTGGTAACTTTCATTTTGGTCATTCCTATTGAAGCATAAAGAATGGTTGAAATGAAATCTTTTCCAGCTGTTTCCCTTTGGTTTACCTGTTTGAGGGTTAAAATTCTGTGCTGCAGGTGTTCTGGGTGTGTGCAGAGCAGTGCAGCCCCAGACACCCCTTGGCTTGCGTTGCAGAATGAGGCCTTTGTCGGGCATGAGCCATTTGTTGGGTGCTGGGAAAACTCAGGGCTCAATATGAGTCAACAGCCAGTTCCGTTTATTGAAGAGATCATCAGACACTTATACAGCAAGTAATAAGCTTATGAATATTCTGTTAGCCAAGCGATCTATTGGTTAAACTATACCGTCAACTTTTCCTCATTCCTTTGGGCCTACATTCTCTATTTCCCACGTCTCTCTGTCTACTTGTTATCATACCCAGCTAGGCCCAAGGACACGCTATCTTGCAGGTGCAAAAACTCAAACTAGCTGTGTTCGGTACTTTCCCAGCTCCTGGTCGGCTAACAAGCGAATGTCCATGTGACCTCTGTCATGCAGCCATTTCTCCACAGGCTTGCCCACAGGTTGTCATGCCTTGTTGCCAGGTGTGCACAGCTGTGGCAGGAGAAGGAGCCCGCAGCGCAGTGGGCACCGTGCCCGGCCCAGCCGGGGCTCTCTGGCACAGAGCAGCAGCAGCGCCAGCACCGTTCAACCCGCTCCTGCCTTGGCTTTCCCTGGCACACAGAAGCCTCTGGAAATCAGCAGCGCCAGTGGCGTTCCCAGCTGGGAGCAGCTGCTGCTGGCAGGCAGATGCTGCCAGTTCGACTGCTGCCAAAGGGGAAGAGAGGCAGAGATGTACACGCACCGGAGCCCTGGGCATGTCCAATAAAGGTGCAAATATGTGGGGAGATTTGTAAGGAAGCATTTCAGCTGTGATGCCAACAGTGGCTTCTCTCCTGGTTCTGTGTGTTCTGGATGAGGAATGCAATGGTTGGGTCTGACAATTGAGAAGCAGATGTTATGTGGATGTTCAAATGAGTAGTGATTATATTGTAATATATCCTCCCATAGTCCTCTTTCCCGTCCCCCTTGCAACAACCTGGGCAGTCAGGGCATTTGGGGAGGGCTGGCTTGTGACCAGCAGGCAGGGTGTAACAACGCCTGACCTCCAGTCGGGATGCAGGAAAGTAATCTCCACCAATGGGCAGCAGAGAAAGAGTTGACTGACAAAACTTTTGGAGGGGCTGAGGGTATAAAAGGCAGAGCATCCTTTTTGCAGATGAGCACATGGCTGCTAATCACAGAGACTCCCAATGATGCGGCTTTTCCTTATTCAGTCCTTTGTTAAGGTTTACTAAACCTTTAAAATTTTCAAAGTGAGAGTCATTTCTCACACGTGCAAAGCTGTGGGCCATTATCTTGGTCTGGTTTCCTTTGCTTGTGTCCCATCTGAGTGCTCAGTTGGGGTACAGGCTGTAGGTGCTTGGGGCACTCCTGGAGTTCCTCTTGGATCCCCTGAACAACAGGGTTTGGCCCATGAGGGGAATTTTTGGTGCTTTGTGACAGATGAGAATTTCCCAGGTTCTTTTGTGTTTTCTGTAGGGAAGGTTGGTTATTGCTTTGCATAAACTCACAGACCAACACAGAGCTGTCCCTTTGTGATTTCAGGGCATGGTTGCCACGTCGTCATAGTGGCATCAGAAGGTTGCCTTGGTGCATGGAAGGCCTGAGTGTCAGAGCAGCCCTAGGCCTTGCTCAGATCAGGAGAACCTTCCTGGTCAAAGCATCTGTCAGTAGGCAGCTGCCCACTGACACGAGGCTTATTTTGTTAGCGTTTAGAAAAATTACAGAAATGCCAATAGTTAACCATCTGGCCACTGCAGCTTTTGCTGCATATGGCATTACTTATTCCATTTATTATTTCACGAATTTTTCACGTAAGTAGAGGCTTCCCTTCTGCTTAGGTTAGGGTGTATCCTAACCTGGCTTTTGTATGTCTTCCTGCTCTTTCTTGGGGCTGAGTTTCTGATTTTGAAACAGAAAGAGCATTAGGATGCCTCTGCTTTGGTAAAGCTCCTGTCAAGAGGTTCAGCTAAAAGGGGGTGTCTGTAGCCACAGGGGCAGCATTTGCAGGGGAACCTGCAGGGCTTCTGTTCCCTGCACGGGAGAGTCTGTGGCAGCAGAGTCTGTCATTTCCTCAGGTTGCTGGGACAAGCAGGACACCTTTGAAAATGTAGACTGGCAGACCATCTTTAAGGCTTTCCAAAAACTCTTCAGTTGTTCCTAGAATTCAGAGAAAGCTTCTTTCTTTTTAAATTGTGTCATGAAAGGATTTGACTAACTTGACCTTTTACTAAATGCTAAAATAGTTGTTCCCTTTGAAAGGAAGTGCTGCTGTGCTTTTCCACAATAGAACTGCGCCACCTCTGGGGGATTTTGGGGAAGCTTTTCTGGGCAACAGTTTCCTGCAAGTTAATCAGAATTAGTGCATGACACTGAGTGAAAAAAAAGAGTACCTGAAGGAGAAGATTTCAGAAGCTGTCTTATGTGTTTGGTAGAACAGGAGCATTGAGTGTTAAAGAAAAACACTTTGCATTTGCTTGATCATATTTGTATTCATTTCCTGGCTAACCTGGCTGCAGTGTAGGCACAACCAAGAATATTGTCCTGATCTCTTGCTGGCTGTGTGAATGAGATGTGTCTCCTGGAGGGATGTTGTGAAATGGGAAATCATCTCTGTTTGGGTTGACTTGTTCTGTGGGATTCAGCAGCCCAGGCAGTTTTCTGACAGCATCTGGTTCATTTTCCCTTCCCACTACAGGACACCTGAAGCGTGTATTCAGCAGTGCTGAAGATCCTGAGGTGAGTGAGAAAGGAACATTTCATGTTCCTGGTGTTTAAGACTTGTAGAGCAAGCTGAGAGCTTGGCCAGTAGCAGTAGACTGTAGAGGGCCAGCTAGGAAGGCCGAAAGAAAAACCATATTCATGCCTGTAACAAAAATAAGAAAGGCAGAGATAGATATTTTTAAATTTCCTTCTCAGAGTTTGAAAAACTAAAAACCTAGTTTTAAAAAGAGAATGATCCTTGCAGACAGCAGATAGGATAATTTTAATTAAGAGCAATTTCCTGTACAGTTGAATTAGATCATTTTAATTTAAAGAGAGGGACTTAGAATCCTATTCCTATCAAACTTGATGATATCTCCTTGGAACATGAGGTGGTAGAACAGGAAGGCCATCTTGCAATGGTGCCTGCAGTATCTGAAGTGCAATGGGCACCTTTGTGGCTGGGGAGCTGCGTGGGCCCAAAGGACGCAGGGCTGGCGGCCGTGAGCAGCTGAAGAGGAGGCAGCGTGGGGCCAGGGGGCCCAGAAGGCCAAGGGCACGGTGGCTGTGCCAGCAGCAGTGGGGCAGCAGGAGCAGGGCAGGGAGCGTGGCCTGTGCTGGGCAGCGCTGCGGCCACAGCTGGAGTGCTGTGTGCAGCTGTGGGCCCTGGGAAGCAGAAAGTCATGGAGGGGCTGCAGCGTGGGCACAGAGGGACAGGGGAGCTGGGCAAGGGGTGCAGCACAAGGCCAGGGAGGAGGTGCTGAGGGAGCTTTAGCCTGGACAATGGGGGCTCATGAGGGACCTTCAGGCAGACTGCCATTGATCCCTGCCTTGGATCCATAGAGCCAATGCTCAGCACGAGGGCTGTTTCCCTGCCAAACATCCCTTCTCTGCATCCAAGTGCTTTAGACACTGGTGTGGGTAACACTTTCATATTTTGTTGATTTCTTTGTTTGCTAGAAGGAGAAGCCTTGTGCAATTTCTCCTTCTCCAGGGAGCAAGGGAGCTTTTTTCTCAGTCTTTCCTACCCTTTTACAGCACTGGCAGAAATTCTGCTAGAATTTCAGTTTTCAAGGGGGCAGTTCTGGACAATGCAGTATTTTTGCACAAGAACACATCGTTTGGGGCAGGGATGTTGGTGCAGAAGGAGCTGTTCTGGTGCCAGACCAGCCAGTAGGGCTTGCCCATCCTTTTCAAGTTAACGGCTCCCGTGTCTTTTGGCTGCCCAGGGAATCAGTGTGTGTTGTGTTTGGGAACTGAGTAGGAAATCAATGTCCTTGCATTCCAGCTGGTGCTCAGAGATTAGAGGAGCTGGGAGGGGCTGGGCTGCATTTCTGATTCCAGCCACTTCAGCACCATCAGTGTGGGCGAGTCCAAACGAAGAACTTGCCCGAGCACAGATGCACAAAGAGAGCCGTTCCCAGTGCAATGCTCTGGGTCTGATTGCATTCCATAAGGACCGACATGCTCCAGATTCCCCAAGAGTGTGGGTTACTGAAGCAACAGGAGAGCAAGTTCAGGATGGCTGCTGGTTGGGGCACTGCTGCCGAGTGCTGATGTGTGTAGCGACAGAAAGGACAGGATTGATTCAGGGTGACCCCCACGTGGCGAAAAATGTGCTTTCACTCTATGATTCAGAAGATCAAACAAATGCTTTATTAAGCTATGTTATATTACACTCGTACTATATTAAAACTATACTAAAGAGATATTATACTAAAAACATACGAAAGAAAAACTCGTGACTGTCTCCACACAGCCTTTTATCTAATTATCTAATCAGTCTAAACAACTATCTCTAAAATCCAATTAACAAATCACTTTCAGTAAACAATCACTATAACACATTCTTCATGTACTGAAAAACAAGAACAGCAAGTAGAGATAATCATTGTTTTCTCTCCTTCTATGAGTTTCTCACTACCTTCCCTTAAAAAAAACCTAGGAGAGAGAATTATATCTCTCTCCATTCAAAGAAGGTAAATTCTACAGCACAGTAAAGAGAGATGATAAAAGTGAGATCTGTCTATCTATCTATTTTAATCTTCCTGGCTCTGCTCCAAAGCAGTGGAAGATGCAAAGCTCACCTAAAGGCCTCCCTTCAGGAGAGAAGTAGAGACAAGTTCCATTGACTGATCCTGAGCAGGCAGAGATGTTTCCCCCTCCAGAGATGGTTGTTTTTTCCCCTCATGTTTTCCTACTCCAGCCTTTTCTCACCTGAAGCCTTCATTTGTCCTTTAAATTCTTGCATGTCTTAAGGTGGTGGAACTATCCCATGCTGTAGCTGGGGTCTGGTGACTCTGGTCATACATGCCATGCCATACATGGCACATGGTTTCCTTCACTGGCATCCCCAGGGCTGTGTAAGTGCATTCCAGAATGGGGCCTTATGAGAAACTCTATTACTGCTGGTCAGAATTCTCCGTTGACAAAAGAGGGAGAAGAAACACCTTGGTCCTCCTCCATATACTGAGGTGGCCATAGAGGTTCTCTGACTTCCATCAGAGATCTTTGCATGCATCCTTATCTCCTGAATGACCCGGTTTTTTAACAAGAGTGTGGATGTCAGCAAGGAGGAATGCTGGTGCAGGCCTGAAGAGAAGGTGAACTCCAGAAGTGTCTCTCACAAGGAGTGAGCTCACCCAGGAAGCCCCTGCAGAGCTAGGATGGAGCTGTGGGACAGGGCGGGGAGTCAGTCACTACTGAAAGACAAACAGGACACGGTGGAAGCAGAGGGAGGCCCTCACCAGACCCTTGAGAAATGCCACCCCTCCCTGTCAGCTGCCTGAGAGGCTGCTGGAGCTTCAGTCCCAGATGGCCCCTGATTGTAGGGCCAGGGTCACTTTGGAATCTGTGCCTCCCCTCGGGCAGAGAACGACCCAGGAGAGCAGCAGCACAGTGCTTTGGGAACGTGTGAGCCCAGCAGTCTGTGAGTCTTGGCCCACAAAGGGCGTATGGGAAGCTGAAACCCATCTTCTCTTGCTTTCTGTGCAGGTGCTTCTAGAGAAAGAGCAGGAGCACACTGCCTCATCTGAGCTGCCATGCCAGACTCAGGGAGAGCTGTTCCCAGCCCGAGAGCAGGAAGAGCAGCTCAGGCAGCAGGTGGAAGAGCCACAGGAGAATGGCCAGGTAAGCCTGACTGGCCAGGGCACAGAGGGAAGGGCAGGGAGAGGGGCATAAACCAGAGCTCTTGGGACTGAGGAGGCCAGGAGTCCCACAGGCAATGGAAGCACAGAGCCTTGCAATCTGCAGAGATCAGCCCTGGGACAGGAGGTTTGCAATGGAGGCAGATGTGGGGAGGGAAGCAGAAAGAAGGGGCTGAATAAATGTGATTTGGAGGCTGCAAGGGGAAAAAAGCTGAGCCTGATGGCAGCTCTCAGTCCCTTGCTCTGCTTTTGTGTGTACAGAACATCAAGGCAGAGCCACAAGGAGAGCTGCCCGAAGCTCAGAGTGACATCATGGCAGTGAAGAGAAAGAACAAGGAAGACATGGGAAGAATTCAAGAGGAGAATCTCCATCAGCAGAGGGGCGATCATCAAAACCAGGTGAATGAAAGAGTGGCAGCCACTCCACTCATTACATGTCCTCTCTTTTGTTTATCAGAGAACATGAAGGAACAGCTGGATGCAGAGCTTCAGACAGCTCCCAGTATGATCAAGGCAAGGCATAAGCAGCTGGAGGAAAAAATGAAAATCATCAGAGAGAAACTTAATGGCTTCCGTCAGTCTCTGCAAAACCAAGTGAGTGAAAGAGGGATGCAGCCACTGCAGTCACCAATCTGGTGGTTTCTGCCCTTCTTGCCTTTCCAGTGCAGAGCAGCAGGGAGTGGGGCCATGCCTCTGAGTGCCATGCTGCTGTAGTGTGTGTATCACAGTCACTCTGAAGGACATTTCCCGGTGTGCTGAATCTCCATGTCTGCCCTGGACAGTGAAACTTGTCCTTTGGCCTTTTGGCCAGCAGTCATCCAAATTGATTCCTGCTGGCCTGTTCCTGCTCTCCTTTTTTCTTGAGGTGTTTTTACAGTGGAACTTGGTGACCCAGATGGAGGATTGAAACAAGCTGTTGTATCCCCTGTCAATCAGTTCTTTGCCTTTCCTCACAGTCGATGACTCCTGGCTGACAGGGACAAGCTGTAGTGTCTGACTGCTTTGTTCTGTTTGACTTGAGGTGCAAGTGTTGACATCTCACCGGGCAGCCTGCGAAGACTTGCAGGGAATGTGTGGCAATGAAGAACCCCAAGTGAGGAGTGAGGCACAGGAACAGTGCCCACCAGAAATGCTCCAGGTCCAGCACATCATGGGCTCTGAACCTGCTGCTGCAGCAGCATCACCTGGAGGAAGCCCTTCTGTGAAACCTGGGAACTCAGGCTGGGGCACATCCCGGGAACAGGAGATTGAGGAGGAGTACCTGGAGCTGCTGGGTACGTCTGGGGTGTTTCTTATCTGAGGGACAGTGTGTTGTGTGCAGGTGTCAGCAGAGCTGTACCCAATGCTCCTCCTGAGCTCGGTGTCACAGGGCCATTTAGGACTCCCCAGAGGCAGTGCTGTGCTCCGAGGCAGCGAGAGAGCTCTGGGTGTTCCTGCTGCCTCTGAGGGCACCTGGGACTGGCTTGGGTTTGCCTGAGCTTCCCTCTCTGCTAAAGGCTGAAGCAGGGATTGTTCTTGGATCAGCAGAAGGCTGTGACCTAGCAAATGATCTAGGCAAGTCCTGTGTGCTAGTGGCCAAACTGAACAGAATTTTTAGCTTCCTAAATTCTCCTTAGACTCCTGACTTGCAATCAGTCATCACAGCAAAAAAACTTCACAGAAATGGACTGACTTTGGAGTTTTGTCTTTTTGGTTGGGGATTTTTTTTGGGGGGGCGGTGGGGTGGGATTGCTTTTCTGTTGTTCATTTTTGGTGGGGGTTTTTTGTTGTGTTTTTCTCCATCCTGAAGGAGTCCATCTACCCCACGTTTTACTAATGTCATTTTTATGACTGTTACTGTTACCACTACTACATCTACAGTTTATTTTCATGAGAATGCTATATTTTTGTCAATAAGAGAATGCTATCTTTTTGTCAATAAGAACTACTTTGACAGAACATCAGGTTACAGGACAAATAGAGAGCACAAGGTATTTTCCATGTGCCGCCAAAGAAAAAACAGAGACCAGCTAGGTCTCTGTCTTTGATGGCAGATTGCAGGAGCCACTTGGTACTATCAAACCAGCCCAACTTGGCACTGGTGCCACCATGGGTCTGGTCACCATCCTGCCTATCGTAGCTTTTCAGGAGCCAGCCGGTCACTCCCAGCCATAGGCCCCCAGACAAAAACCTCGGCCCGTTTCCCTGGCAAACAAAAGTAAGCTACCCCGCTTCTGGATGGCAGATTGCAGGAGCCACTTTGCACCATCAAACTAGCCCGACTTGGCACTGATGCCACCTCTGGTCTGGGAACCATGCTGCGTATCGTGGATTCTAATTAGCCAGCCGGCCACTCCCAGCCACAGGCCCCCAAACACAAACAACGGCGCTTTTCCCTGGAAAACAAAACTCGCCTGCCAACTTTTTGATGGCAGATTGCAGGAGCCACTTGGTACTATCAAACCAGCCCAACTTGGCACTGGTGCCACCATGGGTCTGGTCACCATCCTGCCTATTGTAGGTTTTCAGGAGCCAGCCGCTCAATCCCAGCCATAGGCCCCGAGACACAATCCTCGGCCCGTTACCCTGGCAAACAAAAGTAAGCTACCCCGTTTCTGGATGGCAGATTGCAGGAGCCACTTGGTACTATCAAACCAGCCCGAATTGGCACTGGTGCCACCTTGGAACTGGGAACCATCCTGCGTAACGTCGATTCTAAGGAGCCAGTTGGCCACTCCCAGCCACAGGCCCCCAAACACAAACAACGGCGCTTTTCCCGGGAAAACAAAACTCGCCTGCCAAATTTTAAAGGCAGATTGCAGGAGCCACTTGGTACTATCAAACCAGCCCAACTTGGCACGGCTGCCACCATGGGTCTGGTCACCATCCTGCCTATCGTAGCTTTTCAGGAGCCAGCCGGTCACTCCCAGCCATAGGCCCCGAGACACAAACCTCGGCCCGTTTCCCTGGCAAACAAAAGTAAGCATCCCCGCTTCTGGATGGCAGATTGCAGGACGCACTTGGTACTATCAAACCAGCCCAACTTGGCACTGGTGCCACCTTGGGTCTGGGAACCATGCTGCGTATCGTGGATTCTAATTAGCCAGCCAGCCACTCCCAGCCACAGGCCCCCAAACACAAACAACGGCGCTTTTCCCTGGAAAACAAAACTCGCCTGCCAACTTTTTGATGGCAGATTGCAGGAGCCACTTGGTACTATCAAACCAGCCCAACTTGGCACTGGTGCCACCATGGGTCTGGTCACCATCCTGCCTATTGTAGGTTTTCAGGAGCCAGCCGCTCAATCCCAGCCATAGGCCCCGAGACACAATCCTCGGCCCGTTACCCTGGCAAACAAAAGTAAGCTACCCCGTTTCTGGATGGCAGATTGCAGGAGCCACTTGGTACTATCAAACTAGCCCGAATTGGCACTGGTGCCACCTTGGAACTGGGAACCATCCTGCGTAACGTCGATTCTAAGGAGCCAGCCGGCCACTCCCAGCCACAGGCCCCCAAACACAAACAACGGCGCTTTTCCCGGGAAAACAAAACTCGCCTGCCAAATTTTAAAGGCAGATTGCAGGAGCCACTTGGTACTATCAAACCAGCCCAACTTGGCACGGCTGCCACCATGGGTCTGGTCACCATCCTGCCTATCGTAGCTTTTCAGGAGCCAGCCGGTCACTCCCAGCCATAGGCCCCGAGACACAAACCTCGGCCCGTTTCCCTGGCAAACAAAAGTAAGCATCCCCGCTTCTGGATGGCAGATTGCAGGACGCACTTGGTACTATCAAACCAGCCCAACTTGGCACTGGTGCCACCTTGGGTCTGGGAACCATGCTGCGTATCGTGGATTCTAATTAGCCAGCCGGCCACTCCCAGCCACAGGCCCCCAAACACAAACAACGGCGCTTTTCCCTGGAAAACAAAACTCGCCTGCCAACTTTTTGATGGCAGATTGCAGGAGCCACTTGGTACTATCAAACCAGCCCAACTTGGCACTGGTGCCACCATGGGTCTGGTCACCATCCTGCCTATTGTAGCTTTCCAGGAGCCAGCCGGTCACTCCCAGCCATAGGCTCCGAGACACAAACCTCGGCCCGTTTCCCTGGCAAACAAAAGTAAGCTGCCCCGCTTCTGGATGGCAGATTGCAGGAGCCACTATGCACCATCAAACTAGCCCGACTTGGCACTGGTGCCACCTCAGGTCTGGGAACCATCCTGCGTATCGTGGATTCTAATTAGCCAGCCGGCCACTCCCAGCCACAGGCCCCCAAACACAAACAACGGCGCTTTTCCCTGGAAAACAAAACTCGCCTGCCTACATTTTGATGGCAGATTGCAGGAGCCACTTGGTATTATCAAATCAGCCCAACTTGGCACTGGTGCCACCATGGGTCTGGTCACCATCCTGCCTATCGTAGCTTTTCAGGAGCCAGACGGTCACTCCCAGCCATAGGCCCCCAGACACAAACCTCGGCCCGTTTCCCTGGCAAACAAAAGTAAGCTACCCCGCTTCTGGATGGCAGATTGCAGGAGACACTTTGCACCATCAAACTAGCCCGACTTGGCACTGGTGCCACCTCTGGTCTGGGAACCATCCTGCGTATCGTGGATTCTAAGGAGCCAGCCGGCCACTCCCAGCCACAGGCCCCCAAACACAAACAACGGCGCTTTTCCCTGGAAAACAAAACTCGCCTGCCAACTTTTTGATGGCAGATTGCAGGAGCCACTTGGTACTATCAAACGAGCCCAACTTGGCACTGGTGCCACCATGGGTCTGGTCACCATCCTGCCTATCGTAGCTTTTCAGGAGCCAGCCGGTCACTCCCAGCCATAGGCCCCCAGACACAAACCTCGGCCCGTTTCCCTGGCAAACAAAAGTAAGCATCCCCGCTTCTGGATGGCAGATTGCAGGACGCACTTGGTACTATCAAACCAGCCCTGCTTGACACTCGTGCCACCTTGGGTCTGGGAACCATCCTGCGTATCGTGGATTCTAATTAGCCAGCCGGCCACTCCCAGCCACAGGCCCCCAAACACAAACAACGGCGCTTTTCCCTGGGAAACAAAACTCGCCTGCCAACTTTTTGATGGCAGATTGAAGGAGCCACTTGGTACTATCAAACCAGCCCGACTTGGCACTGGTGCCACCATGGGTCTGGTCACCATCCTGCCTATCGTAGCTTTTCAGGAGCCAGCCAGTCACTCCCAGAAATAGGCCCCCAGACTCAAACCTCGGCCCGTTTCCCTGGCAAAAAAAAGTAAGCTGCCCCGCTTCTGGATGGCAGATTGCAGGAGCCACTTGGTACTATCAAACCAGCCCGACATGGCACTGATGACACCTCTGGTCTGGGAACCATGCTGCGTATCGTGGATTCTAATTAGCCACCCGGCCACTCCCAGCCACAGGCCCCCAAACACAAACAATGGCGCTTTTCCCTGGAAAACAAAACTCGCCTGCCAACTTTTTGATGGCAGATTGCAGGAGACACTTGGTACTATCAAACCAGCCCAACTTGGCACTGCTGCCATCATGGGTCTGGTCACCATCCTGCCTATCGTAGCTTTTCAGGAGCCAGCCGGTCACTCCCAGCCATAGGCCCCCAGACACAAACCTCGGCCCGTTTCCCTGGCAAAAAAAAGTAAGCTGCCCCGCTTCTGGATGGCAGATTGCAGGAGCCACTTGGTACTATCAAACCAGCCCGACATGGCACTGGTGCCACCTCTGGTCTGGGAATCATCCTGCGTGTCGTAGGTTCAAAGGAGCCAGCCGGCCACTCCCAGCCACAGGCCCCCAAACACAAACAACGGCGCTTTTCCCTGGAAAACAAAACTCGCCTGCCAACATTTTGATGGCAGATTGCAGGAGCCACTTGATATTATCAAATCAGCCCAACTTGGCACTGGTGCCACCATGGGTCTGGTCACCATCCTGCCTATCGTAGGTTTTCAGGAGCCAGCCGGTCACTCCCAGCCATAGGCCCCCAGACACAAACCTCGGCCCGTTTCCCTGGCAAACAAAAGTAAGCTACCCCGCTTCTGGATGGCAGATTGCAGGAGCCACTTTGCACCATCAAACTAGCCCGACTTGGCACTGGTGCCACCTCTGGTCTGGGAACCATCCTGCGTATCGTGGATTCTAAGGAGCCAGCCGGCCACTCCCAGCCACAGGCCCCCAAACACAAACAACGGCGCTTTTCCCTGGAAAACAAAACTCGCCTGCCAAATTTTTTGATGGCAGATTGCAGGAGCCACTTGGTACTATCAAACCAGCCCAACTTGGCACTGGTGCCACCTCTGGTCTGGGAACCATGCTGCGTATCGTGGATTCTAATTAGCCAGCCGGCCACTCCCAGCCACAGGCCCCCAAACACAAACAACGGCGCTTTTCCCTGGAAAACAAAACTCGCCTGCCAACTTTTTGATGGCAGATTGCAGGAGACACTTGGCACTATCAAACCAGCCCAACTTGGCACTGCTGCTACCATGGGTCTGGTCACCATCCTGCCTATCGTAGCTTTTCAGGAGCCAGCCGGTCACTCCCAGGCATAGGCCCCGAGACACAAACCTCGGCCCGTTTCCCTGGCAAACAAAAGTAAGCTGCCCCGCTTCTGGATGGCAGATTGCAGGAGCCACTTGGTACTATCAAACCAGCCCGACATGGCACTGGTGTCACCTCTGGTCTGGGAATCATCCTGCGTATCGTAGGTTCAAAGGAGCCAGCCGGCCACTCCCAGCCACAGGCCCCCAAACACAAACAACGGCGCTTTTCCCTGGAAAACAAAACTCGCCTGCCAACTTTTTGATGGCAGATTGCAGGAGCCACTTGGTACTATCAAACCAGCCATACTTGGAACTGGTGCCACCTTGGGTCTGGTCACCATCCTGCCTATCGTAGCTTTTCAGGAGCCAGCGGGTCACTCCCAGCCATAGGCCCCGAGACACAAACCTCGGCCCGTTTCCCTGGCAAACAAAAGTAAGCATCCCCGCTTCTGGATGGCAGATTGCAGGACGCACTTGGTACTATCAAACCAGCCCAACTTGGCACTGGTGCCACCTCTGGTCTGGGAATCATCCTGCGTGTCGTAGGTTCAAAGGAGCCAGCCGGCCACTCCCAGCCACAGGCCCCCAAACACAAACAACGGCGCTTTTCCCTTGAAAACAAAACTCGCCTGCCTACATTTTGATGGCAGATTGCAGGAGACACTTGGTACTATCAAATCAGCCCAACTTGGCACTGCTGCCATCATGGGTCTGGTCACCATCCTGCCTATCGTAGCATTTCAGGAGCCAGCCGCTCAATCCCAGCCATAGGCCCCCAAACACTAACCTCGGCCCGTTTCCCTGGCAAACAAAAGTAAGCTGCCCCGTTTCTGGATGGCAGATTGCAGGAGCCACTTTGTACTATCAAACCAGCCCGACATGGCACTGGTGCCACCTCTGGTCTGGGAACCATGCTGCGTATCGTGGATTCTAATTAGCCAGCCGGCCACTCCCAGCCATAGGCCCCCAAACACAAACAACGGCGCTTTTCCCTGGAAAACAAAACTGGCCTGCCAAATTTTAAAGGCAGATTCCAGGAGCCACTTGGTACTATCAAACCAGCCCAACTTGGCACGGCTGCCACCATGGGTCTGGTCACCATCCTGCCTATCGTAGCTTTTCAGGAGCCAGCCGGTCACTCCCAGCCATAGGCCCCCAGACACAAACCTCGGCCCGTTTCCCTGGCAAACAAAAGTAAGCATCCCCGCTTCTGGATGGCAGATTGCAGGACGCACTTGGTACTATCAAACCAGCCCAACTTGGTACTGGTGCCACCTTGGGTCTGGGTATCATCCTGCGTATCGTGGATTCTAATTAGCCAGCCGGCCACTCCCAGCCATAGGCCCCCAAACACAAACAACGGCGCTTTTCCCTGGAAAACAAAACTCGCCTGCCAACTTTTTGATGGCTGATTGCAGGAGCCACTTGGTACTATCAAACCAGCCCAACTTGGCACGGCTGCCACCATGGGTCTGGTCACCATCCTGCCTATCGTAGCTTTTCAGGAGCCAGCCGGTCACTCCCAGCCATAGGCCCCGAGACACAAACCTCGGCCCGTTTCCCTGGCAAACAAAAGTAAGCATCCCCGCTTCTGGATGGCAGATTGCAGGAGCTACTTGGTACTATCAAACCAGCCCGACATGGCACTGGTGCCACCTCTGGTCTGGGAATCATCCTGCGTATCGTAGGTTCAAAGGAGCCAGCCGGCCACTCCCAGCCACAGGCCCCCAAACACAAACAACGGCGCTTTTCCCTGGAAAACAAAACTCGCCTGCCAACTTTTTGATGGCAGATTGCAGGAGACACTTGGTACTATCAAACCAGCCCAACTTGGCACTGCTGCCATCATGGGTCTGGTCACCATCCTGCCTATCGTAGCTTTTCAGGAGCCAGCCGGTCACTCCCAGCCATAGGCCCCCAGACACAAACCTCGGCCCGTTTCCCTGGCAAAAAAAAGTAAGCTGCCCCGCTTCTGGATGGCAGATTGCAGGACGCACTTGGTACTATCAAACCAGCCCGACATGGCACTGGTGCCACCTCTGGTCTGGGAATCATCCTGCGTATCGTAGGTTCAAAGGAGCCAGCCGGCCACTCCCAGCCACAGGCCCCCAAACACAAACAACGGCGCTTTTCCCTGGAAAACAAAACTCGCCTGCAAACTCTTTGATGGCAGATTGCAGGAGACACTTGGTACTATCAAATCAGCCCAACTTGGCACTGGTGCCACCTTGCGTCTGGGAACCATCCTGCGTATCGTGGATTCTAATTAGCCAGCCGGCCACTCCCAGCCACAGGCCCCCAAACACAAACAACGGCGCTTTTCCCTTGAAAACAAAACTCGCCTGCCTACATTTTGATGGCAGATTGCAGGAGACACTTGGTACTATCAAATCAGCCCAGCTTGGCACTGGTGCCACCATGGGTCAGGTCACCATCCTGCCTATCGTAGCTTTTCAGGAGCCAGCCGGTCACTCCCAGCCATAGGACCCAGACAAAAACCTCGGCCCGTTTCCCTTGCAAACAAAAGTAAGCTACCCCGCTTCTGGATTGCAGATTGCAGGAGCCACTTTGCACCATCAAACTAGCCCGACTTGGCACTGGTGCCACCTCTGGTCTGGGAACCATCCTGCGTATCGTGGATTCTAATTAGCCAGCCGGCCACTCCCAGCCACAGGCCCCCAAGCACAAACAACGGCGCTTTTCCCTGGAAAACAAAACTCGCCTGCCAACATTTTGATGGCAGATTGCAGGAGCCACTTGGTATTACCAAATCAGCCCAACTTGGCACTGGTGCCACCATGGGTCTGGTCACCATCCTGCCTATCGTAGCTTTTCAGGAGCCAGCCGGTCACTCCCAGCCATAGGCCCCGAGACACAAACCTCGGCCCGTTTCCCTGGCAAACAAAAGTAAGCATCCCCGCTACTGGATGGCAGATTGCAGGACGCACTTGGTACTATCACCCCAGCCCAACTTGGCCCTGGTGCCACCTTGGGTCTGGGAACCATCCTGCGTATCGTGGATTCTAATTAGCCAGCCGGCCACTCCCAGCCACAGGCCCCCAGTCACAAACAACGGCGCTTTTCCCTGGAAAACAAAACTCGCCTGCCAACATTTTGATGGCAGATTGCAGGAGACACTTGGTACTATCAAATCAGCCCAGCTTGGCACTGGTGCCACCATGGGTCTGGTCACCATCCTGCCTATCGTAGCTTTTCAGGAGCCAGCCGGTCACTCCCAGCCATAGGCCCCCAGACAAAAACCTCGGCCCGTTTCCCTGGCAAACAAAAGTAAGCTACCCCGCTTCTGGATGGCAGATTGCAGGAGCCACTTTGCACCATCAAACTAGCCCGACTTGGCACTGGTGCCACCTCAGGTCTGGGAACCTTCCTGCATATCGTGGATTCTAATTAGCCAGCCGGCCACTCCCAGCCACAGGCCCCCAAACACAAACAACGGCGCTTTTCCCTGGAAAACAAAACTCGCCTGCCAACTTTTTGATGGCAGATTGCAGGAGCCACTTGGTATTTCCAAATCAGCCCAACTTGGCACTGGTGCCACCATGGGTCTGGTCACCATCCTGCCTATCGTAGCTTTTCAGGAGCCAGCCGGTCACTCCCAGCCATAGGCCCCCAGACACAAACCTCGGCCCGTTTCCCTGGCAAACAAAAGTAAGCTACCCCGCTTCTGGATGGAAGATTGCAGGAGCCACTTTGCACCATCAAACCAGCCCGACTTGGCACTGGTGCCACCTTGGGTCTGGGAACCATCCTGCGTATCGTGGATTCTAATTAGCCAGCCGGCCACTTTCAGCCACAGGCCCCCAAACACAAACAACGGCGCTTTTCCCTGGAAAACAAAACTCGCCTGCCAACTTTTTGATGGCAGATTGCAGGAGCCACTTGGTACTATCAAACCAGCCCAACTTGGCACTGCTGCCACCATGGGTCTGGTCACCATCCTGCCTATCGTAGCATTTCAGGAGCCAGCCGCTCAATCCCAGCCATAGGCCCCCAAACACTAACCTCGGCCCGTTTCCCTGACAAACAAAAGTAAGCTGCCCCGTTTCTGGATGGCAGATTGCAGGAGCCACTTGGTACTATCAAACCAGCCCGACATGGCACTGGTGCCACCTCTGGTCTGGGAACCATGCTGCGTATCGTGGATTCTAATTAGCCAGCCGGCCACTCCCAGCCATAGGCCCCCAAACACAAACAACGGCGCTTTTCCTTGGAAAACAAAACTGGCCTGCCAAATTTTAAAGGCAGATTCCAGGAGCCACTTGGTACTATCAAACCAGCCCAACTTGGCACGGCTGCCACCATGGGTCTGGTCACCATCCTGCCTATCGTAGCTTTTCAGGAGCCAGCCGGTCACTCCCAGCCATAGGCCCCCAGACACAAACCTCGGCCCGTTTCCCTGGCAAACAAAAGTAAGCATCCTCGCTTCTGGATGGCAGATTGCAGGACGCACTTGGTACTATCAAACCAGCCCAACTTGGCACTGGTGCCACCTTGGGTCTGGGTATCATCCTGCGTATCGTGGATTCTAATTAGCCAGCCGGCCACTCCCAGCCATAGGCCCCCAAACACAAACAACGGCGCTTTTCCCTGGAAAACAAAACTCGCCTGCCAACTTTTTGATGGCTGATTGCAGGAGACACTTGGTACTATCAAACCAGCCCAACTTGGCACGGCTGCCACCATGGGTCTGGTCACCATCCTGCCTATCGTAGCTTTTCAGGAGCCAGCCGGTCACTCCCAGCCATAGGCCCCGAGACACAAACCTCGGCCCGTTTCCCTGGCAAACAAAAGTAAGCATCCCCGCTTCTGGATGGCAGATTGCAGGACGCACTTGGTACTATCAAACCAGCCCAACTTGGCACTGGTGCCACCTTGGGTCTGGGAACCATCCTGCGTATCGTGGATTCTAATTAGCCAGCCGGCCACTCCCAGCCACAGGCCCCCAAACACAAACAACGGCGCTTTTCCCTGGAAAACAAAACTCGCCTGCCAACTTTTTGATGGCAGATTGCAGGAGCCACTTGGTACTATCAAACCAGCCCAACTTGGCACTGGTGCCACCATGGGTCTGGTCACCATCCTGCCTATCGTAGCTTTTTAGGAGCCAGCCAGTCACTCCCAGCCATAGGCCCCGAGACACAAACCTCGGCCCGTTTCCCTGGCAAAAAAAATTAAGCTGCCCCGCTTCTGGATGGCAGATTGCAGGAGCCACTTGGTACTATCAAACCAGCCCGACATGGCACTGGTGCCCCCTCTGGTCTGGGAACCATGCTGCGTATCGTGGATTCTAATTAGCCAGCCGGCCACTCCCAGCCACAGGCCCCCAAACACAAACAACGGCGCTTTTCCCTGGAAAACAAAACTCGCCTACAAACTCTTTGATGGCAGATTGCAGGAGACACTTGGCACTATCAAACCAGCCCAACTTGGCACTGGTGCCACCATGGGTCTGGTCACCATCCTGCCTATCGTAGCTTTTCAGGAGCCAGCCGGTCACTCCCAGCCATAGGCCCCCAGACACAAACCTCGGCCCGTTTCCCTGGCAAACAAAAGTAAGCTGCCCCGCTTCTGGATGGCAGATTGCAGGAGCTACTTGGTACTATCAAACCAGCCCGACATGGCACTGGTGCCACCTCTGGTCTGGGAATCATCCTGCGTATCGTAGGTTCAAAGGAGCCAGCCGGCCACTCCCAGCCACAGGCCCCCAAACACAAACAACGGCGCTTTTCCCTGGAAAACAAAACTCGCCTGCCAACTTTTTGATGGCAGATTGCAGGAGCCACTTGGTACTATCAAACCAGCCCAACTTGGCACTGCTGCCACCATGGGTCTGGTCACCATCCTGCCTATCGTAGCTTTTTAGGAGTCAGCCAGTCACTCCCAGCCATAGGCCCCGAGACACAAACCTCGGCCCGTTTCCCTGGCAAAAAAAATTAATCTGCCCCGCTTCTGGATGCCAGATTGCAGGAGCCACTTGGTACTATCAAACCAGCCCGACATGGCACTGGTGCCACCTCTGGTCTGGGAACCATGCTGCGTATCGTGGATTCTAATTAGCCAGCCGGCCACTCCCAGCCACAGGCCCCCAAACACAAACAATGGCGCTTTTCCCTGGAAAACAAAACTCGCCTGCAAACACTTTGATGGCAGATTGCAGGAGACACTTGGCACTATCAAACCAGCCCAACTTGGCACTGCTGCTACCATGGGTCTGGTCACCATCCTGCCTATCGTAGCTTTTCAGGAGCCAGCCGGTCACTCCCAGCCATAGGCCCCGAGACACAAACCTCAGCCCGTTTCCCTGGCAAACAAAAGTAAGCTGCCCCGCTTCTGGATGGCAGATTGCAGGAGCTACTTGGTACTATCAAACCAGCCCGACATGGCACTGGTGTCACCTCTGGTCTGGGAATCATCCTGCGTATCGTAGGTTCAAAGGAGCCAGCCGGCCACTCCCAGCCACAGGCCCCCAAACACAAACAATGGCGCTTTTCCCTGGAAAACAAAACTCGCCTGCCAACGTTTTGATGGCAGATTGCAGGAGCCACTTGGTACTATCAAACCAGCCATACTTGGCACTGGTGCCACCTTGGGTCTGGTCACCATCCTGCGTATCGTAGCTTTTCAGGAGCCAGCCAGTCACTCCCATCCATAGGCCCCGAGACACAAACCTCGGCCCGTTTCCCTGGCAAACAAAAGTAAGCATCCCCGCTTCTGGATGGCAGATTGCAGGACGCACTTGGTACTATCAAACCAGCCCAACTTGGCACTGGTGCCACCTTGCGTCTGGGAACCATCCTGCGTATCGTGGATTCTAAGGAGCCAGCCGGCCACTCCCAGACACAGGCCCCCAAACACAAACAACGGCGCTTTTCCCTGGAAAACAAAACTCGCCTGCCTACATTTTGATGGCAGATTGCAGGAGACACTTGGTACTATCAAATCAGCCCAGCTTGGCACTGGTGCCACCATGGGTCAGGTCACCATCCTGCCTATCGTAGCTTTTCAGGAGCCAGCCGGTCACTCCCAGCCATAGGACCCAGACAAAAACCTCGGCCCGTTTCCCTGGCAAACAAAAGTAAGCTACCCCGCTTCTGGATTGCAGATTGCAGGAGCCACTTTGCACCATCAAACTAGCCCGACTTGGCACTGGTGCCACCTCAGGTCTGGGAACCATCCTGCGTATCATGGATTCTAATTAGCCAGCCGGCCACTCCCAGCCACAGGCCCCCAAACACAAACAACGGCGCTTTTCCCTGGAAAACAAAACTCGCCTGCCAACATTTTGATGGCAGATTGCAGGAGCCACTTGGTATTACCAAATCAGCCCAACTTGGCACTGGTGCCACCATGGGTCTGGTCACCATCCTGCCTATCGTAGCTTTTCAGGAGCCAGCCAGTCACTCCCAGCCATAGGCCCCGAGACACAAACCTCGGCCCGTTTCCCTGGCAAACAAAAGTAAGCATCCCCGCTTCTGGATGGCAGATTGCAGGACGCACTTGGTACTATCACCCCAGCCCAACTTGGCCCTGGTGCCACCTTGGGTCTGGGAACCATCCTGCGTATCGTGGATTCTAATTAGCCAGCCGGCCACTCCCAGCCACAGGCCCCCAAACACAAACAACGGCGCTTTTCCCTGGAAAACAAAACTCGCCTGCCAACTTTTTGATGGCAGATTGCAGGAGACACTTGGTACTATCAAATCAGCCCAGCTTGGCACTGGTGCCACCATGGGTCTGGTCACCATCCTGCCTATCGTAGCTTTTCAGGAGCCAGCCGGTCACTCCCAGCCATAGGCCCCCAGACAAAAACCTCGGCCCGTTTCCCTGGCAAACAAAAGTAAGCTACCCCGCTTCTGGATGGAAGATTGCAGGAGCCACTTTGCACCATCAAACTAGCCCGACTTGGCACTGGTGCCACCTCAGGTCTGGGAACCTTCCTGCATATCGTGGATTCTAATTAGCCAGCCGGCCACTCCCAGCCACAGGCCCCCAAACACAAACAACGGCGCTTTTCCCTGGAAAACAAAACTCGCCTGCCAACATTTTGATGGCAGATTGCAGGAGCCACTTGGTATTTCCAAATCAGCCCAACTTGGCACTGGTGCCACCATGGGTCTGGTCACCATCCTGCCTATGGTAGCTTTTCAGGAGCCAGCCGGTCACTCCCAGCCATAGGCCCCCAGACACAAACCTCGGCCCGTTTCCCTGGCAAACAAAAGTAAGCTACCCCGCTTCTGGATGGAAGATTGCAGGAGCCACTTTGCACCATCAAACCAGCCCGACTTGGCACTGGTGCCACCTCAGGTCTGGGAACCATCCTGCGTATCGTGGATTCTAATTAGCCAGCCGGCCACTCCCAGCCACAGGCCCCCAAACACAAACAACGGCGCTTTTCCCTGGAAAACAAAACTCGCCTGCCAACTTTTTGATGGCAGATTGCAGGAGCCACTTGGTACTATCAAACCAGCCCAACTTGGCACTGGTGCCACCATGGGTCTGGTCACCATCCTGCCTATCGTAGCATTTCAGGAGCCAGCCGCTCAATCCCAGCCATAGGCCCCCAAACACTAACCTCGGCCCGTTTCCCTGGCAAACAAAAGTAAGCTGCCCCGTTTCTGGATGGCAGATTGCAGGAGCCACTTTGTACTATCAAACCAGCCCGACATGGCACTGGTGCCACCTCTGGTCTGGGAACCATGCTGCGTATCGTGGATTCTAATTAGCCAGCCGGCCACTCCCAGCCATAGGCCCCCAAACACAAACAACGGCGCTTTTCCCTGGAAAACAAAACTGGCCTGCCAAATTTTAAAGGCAGATTCCAGGAGCCACTTGGTACTATCAAACCAGCCCAACTTGGCACGGCTGCCACCATGGGTCTGGTCACCATCCTGCCTATCGTAGCTTTTCAGGAGCCAGCCGGTCACTCCCAGCCATAGGCCCCCTGACACAAACCTCGGCCCGTTTCCCTGGCAAACAAAAGTAAGCATCCCCGCTTCTGGATGGCAGATTGCAGGACGCACTTGGTACTATCAAACCAGCCCAACTTGGCACTGGTGCCACCTTGGGTCTGGGAACCATCCTGCGTATCGTGGATTCTAATTAGCCAGCCGGCCACTCCCAGCCACAGGCCCCCAAACAAAAACAACGGCGCTTTTCCCTGGAAAACAAAACTCGCCTGCCAACTTTTTGATGGCAGATTGCAGGAGCCACTTGGTACTATCAGACCAGCCCAACTTGGCACTGCTGCCACCATGGGTCTGGTCACCATCCTGCCTATCGTAGCTTTTTAGGAGCCAGCCAGTCAGTCCCAGCCATAGGCCCCGAGACACAAACCTCGGCCCGTTTCCCTGGCAAAAAAAATTAAGCTGCCCCGCTTCTGGATGGCAGATTGCAGGAGCCACTTGGTACTATCAAACCAGCCCGACATGGCACTGGTGCCACCTCTGGTCTGGGAACCATGCTGCGTATCGTGGATTCTAATTAGCCAGCCGGCCACTCCCAGCCACAGGCCCCCAAACACAAACAACGGCGCTTTTCCCTGGAAAACAAAACTCGCCTGCAAACTCTTTGATGGCAGATTGCAGGAGAAACTTGGCACTATCAAACCAGCCCAACTTGGCACTGCTGCCACCATGGGTCTGGTCACCATCCTGCCTATCGTAGCTTTTCAGGAGCCAGCCGGTCACTCCCAGCCATAGGCCCCCAGACACAAACCTCGGCCCGTTTCCCTGGCAAACAAAAGTAAGCTGCCCCGCTTCTGGATGGCAGATTGCAGGAGCTACTTGGTACTATCAAACCAGCCCGACATGGCACTGGTGCCACCTCTGGTCTGGGAATCATCCTGCGTATCGTAGGTTCAAAGGAGCCAGCCGGCCACTCCCAGCCACAGGCCCCCAAACACAAACAACGGCGCTTTTCCCTGGAAAACAAAACTCGCCTGCCAACTTTTTGATGGCAGATTGCAGGAGCCACTTGGTACTATCAAACCAGCCCAACTTGGCACTGGTGCCACCATGGGTCTGGTCACCATCCTGCCTATCGTAGCTTTTCAGGAGCCAGCCGGTCACTCCCAGCCATAGGCCCCGAGACACAAACCTCGGCCCGTTTCCCTGGCAAACAAAAGTAAGCATCCCCGCTTCTGGATGGCAGATTGCAGGACGCACTTGGTACTATCACCCCAGCCCAACTTGGCACTGGTGCCACCTTGCGTCTGGGAACCATCCTGCGTATCGTGGATTCTAATTAGCCAGCCGGCCACTCCCAGCCACAGGCCCCCAAACACAAACAACGGCGCTTTTCCCTGGAAAACAAAACTCGCCTGCCAAATTTTTGATGGCAGATTGCAGGAGCCACTTGGTACTATCAAATCAGCCCAGCTTGGCACTGGTGCCACCATGGGTCTGGTCACCATCCTGCCTATCGTAGCTTTTCAGGAGCCAGCCGGTCACTCCCAGCCATAGGCCCCCAGACAAAAACCTCGGCCCGTTTCCCTGGCAAACAAAAGTAAGCTACCCCGCTTCTGGATTGCAGATTGCAGGAGCCACTTTGCACCATCAAACTAGCCCGACTTGGCACTGGTGCCACCTCAGGTCTGGGAAACATCCTGCGTATCGTGGATTCTAATTAGCCAGCCGGCCACTCCCAGCCACAGGCCCCCAAACACAAACAACGGCGCTTTTCCCTGGAAAACAAAACTTGCCTGCCAACATTTTGATGGCAGATTGCAGGAGCCACTTGGTATTACCAAATCAGCCCAACTTGGCACTGGTGCCACCATGGGTCTGGTCACCATCCTGCCTATCGTAGCTTTTCAGGAGCCAGCTGGTCACTCCCAGCCATAGGCCCCGAGACACAAACCTCGGCCCGTTTCCCTGGCAAACAAAAGTAAGCATCCCCGCTTCTGGATGGCAGATTGCAGGACGCACTTGGTACTATCACCCCAGCCCAACTTAGCACTGGTGCCACCTTGGGTCTGGGAACCATCCTGCGTATCGTGGATTCTAATTAGCCAGCCGGCCACTCCCAGCCACAGGCCCCCAAACACAAACAACGGCGCTTTTCCCTGGAAAACAAAACTCGCCTGCCAACTTTTTGATGGCAGATTGCAGGAGACACTTGGTACTATCAAATCAGCCCAGCTTGCAACTGGTGCCACCATGGGTCTGGTCACCATCCTGCCTATCGTAGCTTTTCAGGAGCCAGCCGGTCACTCCCAGCCATAGGCCCCCAGACAAAAACCTCGGCCCGTTTCCCTGGCAAACAAAAGTAAGCTACCCCGCTTCTGGATGGAAGATTGCAGGAGCCACTTTGCACCATCAAACTAGCCCGACTTGGCACTGGTGCCACCTCAGGTCTGGGAACCTCCCTGCGTATCGTGGATTCTAATTAGCCAGCCGGCCACTCCCAGCCACAGGCCCCCAAACACAAACAACGGCGCTTTTCCCTGGAAAACAAAACTCGCCTGCCAACATTTTGATGGCAGATTGCAGGAGCCACTTGGTATTTCCAAATCAGCCCAACTTGGCACTGGTGATACCATGGGTCTGGTCACCATCCTGCCTATGGTAGCTTTTCAGGAGCCAGCCGGTCACTCCCAGCCATAGGCCCCGAGACACAAACCTCGGCCCGTTTCCCTGGCAAACAAAAGTAAGCTACCCCGCTTCTGGATGGAAGATTGCAGGAGCCACTTTGCACCATCAAACTAGCCCGACATGGCACTGGTGCCACCTTGGGTCTGGGAACCATGCTGCGTATCGTGGATTCTAATTAGCCAGCCGGCCACTCCCAGCCACAGGCCCCCAAACACAAACAACGGCGCTTTTCCCTGGAAAACAAAACTCGCCTGCCAACTTTTTGATGGCAGATTGCAGGAGCCACTTGGTACTATCAAACCAGCCCAACTTGGCACTGGTGCCACCATGGATCTGGTCACCATCCTGCCTATCGTAGCTTTTCAGGAGCCAGCCGGTCACTCCCAGCCATAGGCCCCCAGACACAAACCTCGGCCCGTTTCCCTGGCAAACAAAAGTAAGCATCCCCGCTTCTGGATGGCAGATTGCAGGACGCACTTGGTACTATCAAACCAGCCCAACTTGGCACTGGTGCCACCTTGGGTCTGGGAATCATCCTGCGTATCGTGGATTCTAATTAGCCAGCCGGCCACTCCCAGCCACAGGCCCCCAAACACAAACAACGGCGCTTTTCCCTGGAAAACAAAACTCGCCTGCCAACTTTTTGATGGCTGATTGCAGGAGCCACTTGGTACTATCAAACCAGCCCAACTTGGCACGGCTGCCACCATGGGTCTGGTCACCATCCTGCACATCGTAGCTTTTCAGGAGCCAGCCGGTCACTCCCAGCCATAGGCCCCGAGACACAAACCTCGGCCCGTTTCCCTGGCAAACAAAAGTAAGCTGCCGCGCTTCTGGATGGCAGATTGCAGGACGCACTTGGTACTATCAAACCAGCCCAACTTGGCACTGGTGCCACCTTGGGTCTGGGAACCATGCTGCGTATCGTGGATTCTAATTAGCCAGCCGGCCACTCCCAGCCACAGGCCCCCAAACACAAACAATGGCGCTTTTCCCTGGAAAACAAAACTCGCCTGCCAACTTTTTGATGGCAGATTGCAGGAGCCACTTGGTACTATCAAACCAGCCCAACTTGGCACTGCTGCCACCATGGGTCTGGTCACCATCCTGCCTATCGTAGCTTTTTAGGAGCCAGCCAGTCACTCCCAGCCATAGGCCCCGAGACACAAACCTCGGCCCGTTTCCCTGGCAAAAAAAATTAAGCTGCCCCGCTTCTGGATGGCAGATTGCAGGAGCCACTTGGTACTATCAAACCAGCCCGACATGGCACTGGTGCCACCTCTGGTCTGGGAACCATGCTGCGTATCGTGGATTCTAATTAGCCAGCCGGCCACTCCCAGCCACAGGCCCCCAAACACAAACAACGGCGCTTTTCCCTGGAAAACAAAACTGGCCTGCCAAATTTTAAAGGCAGATTCCAGGAGCCACTTGGTACTATCAAACCAGCCCAACTTGGCACGGCTGCCACCATGGGTCTGGTCACCATCCTGCCTATCGTAGCTTTTCAGGAGCCAGCCGGTCACTCCCAGCCATAGGCCCCGAGACACAAACCTCGGCCCGTTTCCCTGGCAAAAAAAAGTAAGCATCCCCGCTTCTGGATGGCAGATTGCAGGACGCACTTGGTACTATCAAACCAGCCCAACTTGGCACTGGTGCCACCTTGGGTCTGGGTATCATCCTGCGTATCGTGGATTCTAATTAGCCAGCCGGCCACTCCCAGCCATAGGCCCCCAAACACAAACAACGGCGCTTTTCCCTGGAAAACAAAACTCGCCTGCCAACTTTTGGTTTGGCTGATTGCAGGAGCCACTTGGTACTATCAAACCAGCCCAACTTGGCACGGCTGCCACCATGGGTCTGGTCACCATCCTGCCTATCGTAGCTTTTCAGGAGCCAGCCGGTCACTCCCAGCCATAGGCCCCGAGACACAAACCTCGGCCCGTTTCCCTGGCAAACAAAAGTAAGCATCCCCGCTTCTGGATGGCAGATTGCAGGACGCACTTGGTACTATCAAACCAGCCCAACTTGGCACTGGTGCCACCTTGCGTCTGGGAACCATCCTGCGTATCGTGGATTCTAATTAGCCAGCCGGCCACTCCCAGCCACAGGCCCCCAAACACAAACAACGGCGCTTTTCCCTGGAAAACAAAACTCGCCTGCCAACTTTTTGATGGCAGATTGCAGGAGCCACTTGGTACTATCAAACCAGCCCAACTTGGCACTGGTGCCACCATGGGTCTGGTCACCATCCTGCCTATCGTAGCTTTTTAGGAGCCAGCCAGTCAATCCCAGCCATAGGCCCCGAGACACAAACCTCGGCCCGTTTCCCTGGCAAAAAAAATTAAGCTGCCCCGCTTCTGGATGGCAGATTGCAGGAGCCACTTGGTACTATCAAACCAGCCCGACATGGCACTGGTGCCACCTCTGGTCTGGGAACCATGCTGCGTATCGTGGATTCTAATTAGCCAGCCGGCCACTCCCAGCCACAGGCCCCCAAACACAAACAACGGCGCTTTTCCCTGGAAAACAAAACTCGCCTGCAAACTCTTTGATGGCAGATTGCAGGAGACACTTGGCACTATCAAACCAGCCCAACTTGGCACTGCTGCCACCATGGGTCTGGTCACCATCCTGCCTATCGTAGCTTTTCAGGAGCCAGCCGGTCACTCCCAGCCATAGGCCCCCAGACACAAACCTCGGCCCGTTTCCCTGGCAAACAAAAGTAAGCTGCCCCGCTTCTGGATGGCAGATTGCAGGACGCACTTGGTACTATCAAACCAGCCCAACTTGGCACTGGTGCCACCTTGGGTCTGGGAATCATCCTGCGTATCGTGGATTCTAATTAGCCAGCCGGCCACTCCCAGCCACAGGCCCCCAAACACAAACAACGGCGCTTTTCCCTGGAAAACAAAACTCGCCTGCCAACTTTTTGATGGCAGATTGCAGGAGCCACTTGGTACTATCAAACCAGCCCAACTTGGCACTGGTGCCACCTTGGGTCTGGTCACCATCCTGCCTATCGTAGCTTTTCAGGAGCCAGCCGGTCACTCCCAGCCATAGGCCCCGAGACACAAACCTCGGCCCGTTTCCCTGGCAAACAAAAGTAAGCATCCCCGCTTCTGGATGGCAGATTGCAGGACGCACTTGGTACTATCACCCCAGCCCAACTTGGCACTGGTGCCACCTTGCGTCTGGGAACCATGCTGCGTATCGTGGATTCTAATTAGCCAGCCGGCCACTCCCAGCCACAGGCCCCCAAACACAAACAACGGCGCTTTTCCCTGGAAAACAAAACTCGCCTGCCAACTTTTTGATGGCAGATTGCATGAGCCACTTGGTACTATCAAACCAGCCCAACTTGGCACTGGTGCCACCATGGGTCTGGTCACCATCCTGCCTATCGTAGCTTTTTAGGAGCCAGCCAGTCAATCCCAGCCATAGGCCCCGAGACACAAACCTCGGCCCGTTTCCCTGGCAAAAAAAATTAAGCTGCCCCGCTTCTGGATGGCAGATTGCAGGAGCCACTTGGTACTATCAAACCAGCCCGACATGGCACTGGTGCCACCTCTGGTCTGGGAACCATGCTGCGTATCGTGGATTCTAATTAGCCAGCCGGCCACTCCCAGCCACAGGCCCCCAAACACAAACAACGGCGCTTTTCCCTGGAAAACAAAACTCGCCTGCAAACTCTTTGATGGCAGATTGCAGGAGACACTTGGCACTATCAAACCAGCCCAACTTGGCACTGCTGCCACCATGGGTCTGGTCACCATCCTGCCTATCGTAGCTTTTCAGGAGCCAGCCGGTCACTCCCAGCCATAGGCCCCCAGACACAAACCTCGGCCCGTTTCCCTGGCAAACAAAAGTAAGCTGCCCCGCTTCTGGATGGCAGATTGCAGGACGCACTTGGTACTATCAAACCAGCCCAACTTGGCACTGGTGCCACCTTGGGTCTGGGAATCATCCTGCGTATCGTGGATTCTAATTAGCCAGCCGGCCACTCCCAGCCACAGGCCCCCAAACACAAACAACGGCGCTTTTCCCTGGAAAACAAAACTCGCCTGCCAACTTTTTGATGGCAGATTGCAGGAGCCACTTGGTACTATCAAACCAGCCCAACTTGGCACTGGTGCCACCTTGGGTCTGGTCACCATCCTGCCTATCGTAGCTTTTCAGGAGCCAGCCGGTCACTCCCAGCCATAGGCCCCGAGACACAAACCTCGGCCCGTTTCCCTGGCAAACAAAAGTAAGCATCCCCGCTTCTGGATGGCAGATTGCAGGACGCACTTGGTACTATCACCCCAGCCCAACTTGGCACTGGTGCCACCTTGCGTCTGGGAACCATGCTGCGTATCGTGGATTCTAATTAGCCAGCCGGCCACTCCCAGCCACAGGCCCCCAAACACAAACAACGGCGCTTTTCCCTGGAAAACAAAACTCGCCTGCCAAATTTTTGATGGCAGATTGCAGGAGACACTTGGTACTATCAAATCAGCCCAGCTTGGCACTGGTGCCACCATGGGTCTGGTCACCATCCTGCCTATCGTAGCTTTTCAGGAGCCAGCCGGTCACTCCCAGCCATAGGCCCCCAGACAAAAACCTCGGCCCGTTTCCCTGGCAAACAAAAGTAAGCTACCCCGCTTCTGGATTGCAGATTGCAGGAGCCACTTTGCACCATCAAACTAGCCCGACTTGGCACTGGTGCCACCTCAGGTCTGGGAACCATCCTGCATATCGTGGATTCTAATTAGCCAGCCGGCCACTCCCAGCCACAGGCCCCCAAACACAAACAACGGCGCTTTTCCCTGGAAAACAAAACTTGCCTGCCAACATTTTGATGGCTGATTGCAGGAGCCACTTGGTATTACCAAATCAGCCCAACTTGGCACTGGTGCCACCATGGGTCTGGTCACCATCCTGCCTATCGTAGCTTTTCAGGAGCCAGCCGGTCACTCCCAGCCATAGGCCCCCAGACACAAACCTCGGCCCGTTTCCCTGGCAAACAAAAGCAAGCATCCCCGCTTCTGGATGGCAGATTGCAGGACGCACTTGGTACTATCACCCCAGCCCAACTTGGCACTGGTGCCACCTTGGGTCTGGGAACCATCCTGCGTATCGTGGATTCTAATTAGCCAGCCGGCCACTCCCAGCCACAGGCCCCCAAACACAAACAACGGCGCTTTTCCCTGGAAAACAAAACTCGCCTGCCAACTTTTTGATGGCAGATTGCAGGAGACACTTGGTACTATCAAATCAGCCCAGCTTGGCACTGGTGCCACCATGGGTCTGGTCACCATCCTGCCTATCGTAGCTTTTCAGGAGCCAGCCGGTCACTCCCAGCCATAGGCCCCCAGACAAAAACCTCGGCCCGTTTCCCTGGCAAACAAAAGTAAGCTACCCCGCTTCTGGATGGAAGATTGCAGGAGCCACTTTGCACCATCAAACTAGCCCGACTTGGCACTGGTGCCACCTCAGGTCTGGGAACCTCCCTGCGTATCGTGGATTCTAATTAGCCAGCCGGCCACTCCCAGCCACAGGCCCCCAAACACAAACAATGGCGCTTTTCCCTGGAAAACAAAACTCGCCTGCCAACTTTTTGATGGCTGATTGCAGGAGCCACTTGGTACTATCAAACCAGCCCAACTTGGCACGGCTGCCACCATGGGTCAGGTCACCATCCTGCCTATCGTAGCTTTTCAGGAGCCAGCCGGTCACTCCCAGCCATAGGCCCCGAGACACAAACCTCGGCCCGTTTCCCTGGCAAACAAAAGTAAGCATCCCCGCTTCTGGATGGCAGATTGCAGGACGCACTTGGTACTATCAAACCAGCCCAACTTGGCACTGGTGCCACCTTGGGTCTGGGAACCATCCTGCGTATCGTGGATTCTAATTAGCCAGCCGGCCACTCCCAGCCACAGGCCCCCAAACACAAACAACGGCGCTTTTCCCTGGAAAACAAAACTCGCCTGCCAACTTTTTGATGGCAGATTGCAGGTGCCACTTGGTACTATCAAACCAGCCCAACTTGGCACTGCTGCCACCATGGGTCTGGTCACCATCCTGCCTATCGTAGCTTTTTAGGAGCCAGCCAGTCACTCCCAGCCATAGGCCCCGAGACACAAACCTCGGCCCGTTTCCCTGGCAAAAAAAATTAAGCTGCCCCGCTTCTGGATGGCAGATTGCAGGAGCCACTTGGTACTATCAAACCAGCCCGACATGGCACTGGTGCCACCTCTGGTCTGGGAACCATGCTGCGTATCGTGGATTCTAATTAGCCAGCCGGCCACTCCCAGCCACAGGCCCCCAAACACAAACAACGGCGCTTTTCCCTGGAAAACAAAACTCGCCTGCAAACTCTTTGATGGCAGATTGCAGGAGACACTTGGCACTATCAAACCAGCCCAACTTGGCACTGCTGCCACCATGGGTCTGGTCACCATCCTGCCTATCGTAGCTTTTCAGGAGCCAGCCGGTCACTCCCAGCCATAGGCCCCCAGACACAAACCTCGGCCCGTTTCCCTGGCAAACAAAAGTAAGCTGCCCCGCTTCTGGATGGCAGATTGCAGGAGCTACTTGGTACTATCAAACCAGCCCGACATGGCACTGGTGCCACCTCTGGTCTGGGAATCATCCTGCGTATCGTAGGTTCAAAGGAGCCAGCCGGCCACTCCCAGCCACAGGCCCCCAAACACAAACAACGGCACTTTTCCCTGGAAAACAAAACTCGCCTGCCAACTTTTTGATGGCAGATTGCAGGAGCCACTAGGTACTATCAAACCAGCCCAACTTGGCACTGGTGCCACCTTGGGTCTGGTCACCATCCTGCCTATCGTAGCTTTTCAGGAGCCAGCCGGTCACTCCCAGCCATAGGCCCCGAGACACAAACCTCGGCCCGTTTCCCTGGCAAACAAAAGTAAGCTACCCCGCTTCTGGATGGAAGAATGCAGGAGCCACTTTGCACCATCAAACTAGCCCGACTTGGCACTGGTGCCACCTTGGGTCTGGGAACCATCCTGCGTATCGTGGATTCTAAGGAGCCAGCCGGCCACTCCCAGCCACAGGCCCCCAAACACAAACAACGGCGCTTTTCCCTGGCAAACAAAACTCGCCTGCCAACTTTTTGATGGCTGATTGCAGGAGCCACTTGGTACTATCAAACCAGCCCGACATGGCACTGGTGCCACCTCTGGTCTGGGAACCATGCTGCGTATCGTGGATTCTAATTAGCCAACCGGCCAATCCCAGCCACAGGCCCCCAAACACAAACAACGGCGCTTTTCCCTGGAAAACAAATCTGCCCTGCCAAATTTTTAAGGCAGATTCCAGGAGCCACTTGGTACTATCAAACCAGCCCAACTTGGCACGGCTGCCACCATGGGTCTGGTCACCATCCTGCCTATCGTAGCTTTTCAGGAGCCAGCCGGTCACTCCCAGCCATAGGCCCCCAGACACAAACCTCGGCCCGTTTCCCTGGCAAACAAAAGTAAGCATCCCCGCTTCTGGATGGCAGATTGCAGGATGCACTTGGTACTATCAAACCAGCCCAACTTGGCACTGGTGCCACCTTGGGTCTGGGAATCATCCTGCGTATCGTGGATTCTAATTAGCCAGCCGGCCACTCCCAGCCACAGGCCCCCAAACACAAACAACGGCGCTTTTCCCTGGAAAACAAAACTCGCCTGCCAACTTTTTGATGGCTGATTGCAGGAGCCACTTGGTACTATCAAACCAGCCCAACTTGGCACGGCTGCCACCATGGGTCTGGTCACCATCCTGCCTATCGTAGCTTTTCAGGAGCCAGCCGGTCACTCCCAGCCATAGGCCCCGAGACACAAACCTCGGCCCGTTTCCCTGGCAAACAAAAGTAAGCATCCCCACTTCTGGATGGCAGATTGCAGGAGCCACTTGGTACTATCAAACCAGCCCAACTTGGCACTGGTGCCACGTTGGGTCTGGGAACCATCCTGCGTATCGTGGATTCTAATTAGCCAGCCGGCCACTCCCAGCCACAGGCCCCCAAACACAAACAATGGCGCTTTTCCCTGGAAAACAAAACTCGCCTGCCAACTTTTTGATGGCAGATTGCAGGAGCCACTTGGTACTATCAAACCAGCCCAACTTGGCACTGCTGCAACCATGGGTCTGGTCACCATCCTGCCTATCGTATCTTTTTAGGAGCCAGCCAGTCACTCCCAGCCATGGACGCCCAGACAAAAATCTCGGCCCGTTTCCCTGGCAAACATAAGGAAGCTGCCCCGCTTCTGGATGGCAGATTGCAGGAGCCACTTGGTACTATCAAACCAGCCCGACATGGCACTGGTGCCACCTTGGGTCTGGGAACCATCCTGCGTATCGTGGATTCTAATTAGCCAGCCGGCCACTCCCAGCCACAGGCCCCCAAACACAAACAACGGCGCTTTTCCCTGGAAAACAAAACTCGCCTGCCAACTTTTTGATGGCTGATTGCAGGAGCCACTTGGTACTATCAAACCAGCCCGACATGGCACTGGTGCCACCTCTGGTCTGGGAACCATGCTGCGTATCGTGGATTCTAATTAGCCAGCCGGCCACTCCCAGCCACAGGCCCCAAACACAAACAACGGCGCTTTTCCCTGGAAAACAAAACTGCCCGGCCAAATTTTAAAGGCAGATTCCAGGAGCCACTTGGTACTATCAAACCAGCCCAACTTGGCACGGCTGCCACCATGGGTCTGGTCGCCATCCTGCCTATCGTAGCTTTTCAGGAGCCAGCCGGTCACTCCCAGCCATAGGCCCCCAGACACAAACCTCGGCCCGTTTCCCTGGCAAACAAAAGTAAGCATCCCCGCTTCTGGATGGCAGATTGCAGGACGCACTTGGTACTATCAAACCAGCCCAACTTGGCACTGGTGCCACCTTGGGTCTGGGAATCATCCTGCGTATCGTGGATTCTAATTAGCCAGCCGGCCACTCCCAGCCACAGGCCCCCAAACACAAACAACGGCGCTTTTCCCTGGAAAACAAAACTCGCCTGCCAACTTTTTGATGGCTGATTGCAGGAGCCACTTGGTACTATCAAACCAGCCCAACTTGGCACGGCTGCCACCATGGGTCTGGTCACCATCCTGCCTATCGTAGCTTTTCAGGAGCCAGCCGGTCACTCCCAGCCATAGGCCCCGAGACACAAACCTCGGCCCGTTTCCCTGGCAAACAAAAGTAAGCATCCCCACTTCTGGATGGCAGATTGCAGGACGCACTTGGTACTATCAAACCAGCCCAACTTGGCACTGGTGCCACGTTGGGTCTGGGAACCATCCTGCGTATCGTGGATTCTAATTAGCCAGCCGGCCACTCCCAGCCACAGGCCCCCAAACACAAACAATGGCGCTTTTCCCTGGAAAACAAAACTCGCCTGCCAACTTTTTGATGGCAGATTGCAGGAGCCACTTGGTACTATCAAACCAGCCCAACTTGGCACTGGTGCCACCATGGGTCTGGTCACCATCCTGCCTATCGTAGCTTTTTACGAGCCAGCCAGTCACTCCCAGCCATGGACGCCCAGACAAAAATCTCGGCCCGTTTCCCTGGCAAACATAAGGAAGCTGCCCCGTTTCTGGATGGCAGATTGCAGGAGCCACTTGGTACTATCAAACCAGCCCGACATGGCACTGGTGCCACCTCTGGTCTGGGAACCATGCTGCGTATCGTGGATTCCAATTAGCCAGCCGGCCACTCCCAGCCACAGGCCCCCAAACACAAACAACGGCGCTTTTCCCTGGAAAACAAAACTCGCCTGCCAACTTTTTGATGGCAGATTGCAGGAGCCACTTGGTATTACCAAATCAGCCCAACTTGGCACTGGTGCCACCATGGGTCTGGTCACCATCCTGCCTATCGTAGCTTTTCAGGAGGCAGCCGGTCACTCCCAGCCATAGGCCTCCAGACACAAACCTCGGCCCGTTTCCCTGGCAAACAAAAGTAAGCTACCCCGCTTCTGGATGGAAGATTGCAGGAGCCACTTTGCACCATCAAACTAGCCCGACTTGGCACTGGTGCCACCTTGGGTCTGGGAACCATCCTGCGTATCGTGGATTCTAAGGAGCCAGCCGGCCACTCCCAGCCACAGGCCCCCAAACACAAACAACGGCGCTTTTCCCTGGAAAACAAAACTCGCCTGCCAACTTTTTGATGGCAGATTGCAGGAGCCACTTGGTACTATCAAACCAGCCCAACTTGGCACTGGTGCCACCATGGGTCTGGTCACCATCCTGCCTATCGTAGCATTTCAGGAGCCAGCCGCTCAATCCCAGCCATAGGCCCCCAAACACTAACCTCGGCCCGTTTGCCTGGCAAACAAAAGTAAGCTGCCCTGTTTCTGGATGGAAGATTGCAGGAGCCACTTGGTACTATCAAACCAGCCCGACATGGCACTGGTGCCACCTCTGGTCTGGGAACCATGCTGCGTATCGTGGATTCTAATTAGCCAGCCGGCCACTCCCAGCCACAGGCCCCCAAACAAAACAACGGCGCTTTTCCCTGGAAAACAAAACTGCCCTGCCAAATTTTAAAGGCAGATTGCAGGAGCCACTTGGTACTATCAAACCAGCCCAACTTGGCACGGCTGCCACCATGGGTCTGGTCACCATCCTGCCTATCGTAGCTTTTCAGGAGCCAGCCGGTCACTCCCAGCCATAGGCCCCCAGACACAAACCTCGGCCCGTTTCCCTGGCAAACATAAGGAAGCTGCCCCGCTTCTGGATGGCAGATTGCAGGACGCACTTGGTACTATCAAACCAGCCCAACTTGGCACTGGTGCCACCTTGGGTCTGGGAATCATCCTGCGTATCGTGGATTCTAATTAGCCAGCCGGCCACTCCCAGCCACAGGCCCCCAAACACAAACAACGGCGCTTTTCCCTGGAAAACAAAACTCGCCTGCCAACTTTTTGATGGCTGATTGCAGGAGCCACTTGGTACTATCAAACCAGCCCAACTTGGCACGGCTGCCACCATGGGTCTGGTCACCATCCTGCCTATCGTAGCTTTTCAGGAGCCAGCCAGTCACTCCCAGCCATGGACGCCCAGACAAAAATCTCGGCCCGTTTCCCTGGCAAACATAAGGAAGCTGCCCCGCTTCTGGATGGCAGATTGCAGGAGCCACTTGGTACTATCAAACCAGCCCGACATGGCACTGGTGCCACCTCTGGTCTGGGAACCATGCTGCGTATCGTGGATTCTAATTAGCCAGCCGGCCACTCCCAGCCACAGGCCCCCAAACACAAACAATGGCGCTTTTCCCTGGAAAACAAAACTCGCCTGCAAACTCTTTGATGGCAGATTGCAGGAGACACTTGGCACTATCAAACCAGCCCAACTTGGCACTGCTGCCACCATGGGTCTGGTCACCATCCTGCCTATCGTAGCTTTTCAGGAGCCAGCCGGTCACTCCCAGCCATAGGCCCCGAGACACAAACCTCGGCCCGTTTCCCTGGCAAACAAAAGTAAGCTACCCCGCTTCTGGATGGCAGATTGCAGGAGCCACTTTGCACCATCAAACTAGCCCGACTTGGCACTGGTGCCACCTCAGGTCTGGGAACCATGCTGCGTATCGTGGATTCTAATTAGCCAGCCGGCCACTCCCAGCCACAGGCCCCCAAACACAAACAACGGCGCTTTTCCCTGGAAAACAAAACTCGCCTGCCAACTTTTTGATGGCAGATTGCAGGAGCAACTTGGTATTACCAAATCAGCTCAACTTGGCACTGGTGCCACCATGGGTCTGGTCACCATCCTGCCTATCGTAGCTTTTCAGGAGCCAGCCGGTCACTCCCAGCCATAGGCCTCCAGACACAAACCTCGGCCCGTTTCCCTGGCAAACAAAAGTAAGCATCCCCGCTTCTGGATGGCAGATTGCAGGACGCACTTGGTACTATCACCCCAGCCCAACTTGGCACTGGTGCCACCTTGCGTCTGGGAACCATCCTGCGTATCGTGGATTCTAATTAGCCAGCCGGCCACTCCCAGCCACAGGCCCCCAAACACAAACAACGGCGCTTTTCCCTGGAAAACAAAACTCGCCTGCCAACTTTTTGATGGCAGATTGCAGGAGACACTTGGTACTATCAAATCAGCCCAGCTTGGCACTGGTGCCACCATGGGTCTGGTCACCATCCTGCCTATCGTAGCTTTTCAGGAGCCAGCCGGTCACTCCCAGCCATAGGCCCCCAGACAAAAACCTCGGCCCGTTTCCCTGGCAAACAAAAGTAAGCTACCCCGCTTCTGGATGGAAGATTGCAGGAGCCACTTTGCACCATCAAACTAGCCCGACTTGGCACTGGTGCCACCTCAGGTCTGGGAACCTCCCTGCGTATCGTGGATTCTAATTAGCCAGCCGGCCACTCCCAGCCACAGGCCCCCAAACACAAACAACGGCGCTTTTCCCTGGAAAACAAAACTCGCCTGCCAAAATTTTGATGGCAGATTGCAGGAGCCACTTGGTATTTCCAAATCAGCCCAACTTGGCACTGGTGCCACCATGGGTCTGGTCACCATCCTGCCTATGGTAGCTTTTCAGGAGCCAGCCGGTCACTCCCAGCCATAGGCCCCGAGACACAAACCTCGGCCCGTTTCCCTGGCAAACAAAAGTAAGCTACCCCGCTTCTGGATGGAAGAATGCAGGAGCCACTTTGCACCATCAAACTAGCCCGACTTGGCACTGGTGCCACCTTGGGTCTGGGAACCATCCTGCGTATCGTTGATTCTAAGGAGCCAGCCGGCCACTCCCAGCCACAGGCCCCCAAACACAAACAACGGCGCTTTTCCCTGGAAAACAAAACTCGCCTGCCAACTCTTGATGGCAGATTGCAGGAGCCACTTGGTACTATCAAACCAGCCCAACTTGGCACTGGTGCCACCATGGGTCTGGTCACCATCCTGCCTATCATAGCATTTCAGGAGCCAGCCGCTCAATCCCAGCCATAGGCCCCCAAACACTAACCTCGGCCCGTTTCCCTGGCAAACAAAAGTAAGCTGCCCCGTTTCTGGATGGCAGATTGCAGGAGCCACTTGGTACTATCAAACCAGCCCGACATGGCACTGGTGCCACCTCTGGTCTGGGAACCATGCTGCGTATCGTGGATTCTAATTAGCCAGCCGGCCACTCCCAGCCACAGGCCCCCAAACACAAACAACGGCGCTTTTCCCTGGAAAACAAAACTGCCCTGCCAAATTTTAAAGGCAGATTCCAGGAGCCACTTGGTACTATCAAACCAGCCCAACTTGGCACTGGTGCCACCATGGGTCTGGTCACCATCCTGCCTATCGTAGCTTTTCAGGAGCCAGCCGGTCACTCCCAGCCATAGGCCCCGAGACACAAACCTCGGCCCGTTTCCCTGGCAAACAAAAGTAAGCTACCCCGCTTCTGGATGGCAGATTGCAGGAGCCACTTTGCACCATCAAACTAGCCCGACTTGGCACTGGTGCCACCTCAGGTCTGGGAACCATGCTGCGTATCGTGGATTCTAATTAGCCAGCCGGCCACTCCCAGCCACAGGCCCCCAAACACAAACAACGGCGCTTTTCCCTGGAAAACAAAACTCGCCTGCCAACTTTTTGATGGCAGATTGCAGGAGCAACTTGGTATTACCAAATCAGCCCAACTTGGCACTGGTGCCACCATGGGTCTGGTCACCATCCTGCCTATCGTAGCTTTTCAGGAGCCAGCCGGTCACTCCCAGCCATAGGCCTCCAGACACAAACCTCGGCCCGTTTCCCTGGCAAACAAAAGTAAGCATCCCCGCTTCTGGATGGCAGATTGCAGGACGCACTTGGTACTATCACCCCAGCCCAACTTGGCACTGGTGCCACCTTGCGTCTGGGAACCATCCTGCGTATCGTGGATTCTAATTAGCCAGCCGGCCACTCCCAGCCACAGGCCCCCAAACACAAACAACGGCGCTTTTCCCTGGAAAACAAAACTCGCCTGCCAACTTTTTGATGGCAGATTGCAGGAGACACTTGGTACTATCAAATCAGCCCAGCTTGGCACTGGTGCCACCATGGGTCTGGTCACCATCCTGCCTATCGTAGCTTTTCAGGAGCCAGCCGGTCACTCCCAGCCATAGGCCCCCAGACAAAAACCTCGGCCCGTTTCCCTGGCAAACAAAAGTAAGCTACCCCGCTTCTGGATGGAAGATTGCAGGAGCCACTTTGCACCATCAAACTAGCCCGACTTGGCACTGGTGCCACCTCAGGTCTGGGAACCTCCCTGCGTATCGTGGATTCTAATTAGCCAGCCGGCCACTCCCAGCCACAGGCCCCCAAACACAAACAACGGCGCTTTTCCCTGGAAAACAAAACTCGCCTGCCAAAATTTTGATGGCAGATTGCAGGAGCCACTTGGTATTTCCAAATCAGCCCAACTTGGCACTGGTGCCACCATGGGTCTGGTCACCATCCTGCCTATGGTAGCTTTTCAGGAGCCAGCCGGTCACTCCCAGCCATAGGCCCCGAGACACAAACCTCGGCCCGTTTCCCTGGCAAACAAAAGTAAGCTACCCCGCTTCTGGATGGAAGAATGCAGGAGCCACTTTGCACCATCAAACTAGCCCGACTTGGCACTGGTGCCACCTTGGGTCTGGGAACCATCCTGCGTATCGTTGATTCTAAGGAGCCAGCCGGCCACTCCCAGCCACAGGCCCCCAAACACAAACAACGGCGCTTTTCCCTGGAAAACAAAACTCGCCTGCCAACTCTTGATGGCAGATTGCAGGAGCCACTTGGTACTATCAAACCAGCCCAACTTGGCACTGGTGCCACCATGGGTCTGGTCACCATCCTGCCTATCGTAGCATTTCAGGAGCCAGCCGCTCAATCCCAGCCATAGGCCCCCAAACACTAACCTCGGCCCGTTTCCCTGGCAAACAAAAGTAAGCTGCCCCGTTTCTGGATGGCAGATTGCAGGAGCCACTTGGTACTATCAAACCAGCCCGACATGGCACTGGTGCCACCTCTGGTCTGGGAACCATGCTGCGTATCGTGGATTCTAATTAGCCAGCCGGCCACTCCCAGCCACAGGCCCCCAAACACAAACAACGGCGCTTTTCCCTGGAAAACAAAACTGCCCTGCCAAATTTTAAAGGCAGATTCCAGGAGCCACTTGGTACTATCAAACCAGCCCAACTTGGCACTGGTGCCACCATGGGTCTGGTCACCATCCTGCCTATCGTAGCTTTTCAGGAGCCAGCCGGTCACTCCCAGCCATAGGCCCCCAGACACAAACCTCGGCCCGTTTCCCTGGCAAACAAAAGTAAGCTGCCCCGCTTCTGGATGGCAGATTGCAGGACGCACTTGGTACTATCAAACCAGCCCAACTTGGCACTGGTGCCACCTTGGGTCTGGGAATCATCCTGCGTATCGTGGATTCTAATTAGCCAGCCGGCAACTCCCAGCCACAGGCCCCCAAACACAAACAACGGCGCTTTTCCCTGGAAAACAAAACTCGCCTGCCAACATTTTGATGGCTGATTGCAGGAGCCACTTGGTACTATGAAACCAGCCCAACTTGGCACGGCTGCCACCATGGGTCTGGTCACCATCCTGCCTATCGTAGCTTTTCAGGAGCCAGCCGGTCACTCCCAGCCATTAGCCCCGAGACACAAACCTCGGCCCGTTTCCCTGGCAAACAAAAGTAAGCTACCCCGCTTCTGGATGGCAGATTGCAGGACGCACTTGGTACTATCAAACCAGCCCAACTTGGCACTGGTGCCACCTCAGGTCTGGGAACCATCCTGCGTATCGTGGATTCTAATTAGCCAGCCGGCCACTCCCAGCCACAGGCCCCCAAACACAAACAACGGCGCTTTTCCCTGGAAAACAAAACTCGCCTGCCAACATTTTGATGGCAGATTGCAGGAGCCACTTGGTACTATCAAACCAGCCCAACTTGGCACTGGTGCCACCATGGGTCTGGTCACCATCCTGCCTATCGTAGCTTTTTAGGAGCCAGCCAGTCACTCCCAGCCATAGGCCCCGAGACACAAACCTCGGCCCGTTTCCCTGGCAAAAAAAATTAAGCTGCCCCGCTTCTGGATGGCAGATTGCAGGAGCCACTTGGTACTATCAAACCAGCCCGACATGGCACTGGTGCCACCTCTGGTCTGGGAACCATGCTGCGTATCGTGGATTCTAATTAGCCAGCCGGCCACTCCCAGCCACAGGCCCCCAAACACAAACAACGGCGCTTTTCCCTGGAAAACAAAACTCGCCTGCAAACTCTTTCATGGCAGATTGCAGGAGACACTTGGCGCTATCAAACCAGCCCAACTTGGCACTGCTGCCACCATGGGTCTGGTCACCATCCTGCCTATCGTAGCTTTTCAGGAGCCAGCCGGTCACTCCCAGCCATAGGCCCCGAGACACAAACCTCGGCCCGTTTCCCTGGCAAACAAAAGTAAGCTGCCCCGCTTCTGGATGGCAGATTGCAGGAGCTACTTGGTACTATCAAACCAGCCCGACATGGCACTGGTGCCACCTCTGGTCTGGGAATCATCCTGCGTATCGTAGGTTCAAAGGAGCCAGCCGGCCACTCCCAGCCACAGGCCCCCAAACACAAACAACGGCGCTTTTCCCTGGAAAACAAAACTCGCCTGCCAACTTTTTCATGGCAGATTGCAGGAGCCACTTGGTACTATCAAACCAGCCCAACTTGGCACTGGTGCCACCTTGGGTCTGGTCACCATCCTGCCTATCGTAGCTTTTCAGGAGCCAGCCGGTCACTCCCAGCCATAGGCCCCGAGACACAAACCTCGGCCCGTTTCCCTGGCAAACAAAAGTAAGCATCCCCACTTCTGGATGGCAGATTGCAGGACGCACTTGGTACTATCAAACCAGCCTAACTTGGCACTGGTGCCACCTTGGGTCTGGGAACCATCCTGCGTATCGTGGATTCTAATTAGCCAGCCGGCCACTCCCAGCCACAGGCCCCCAAACACAAACAATGGCGCTTTTCCCTGGAAAACAAAACTCGCCTGCCAACTTTTTGATGGCAGATTGCAGGAGCCACTTGGTACTATCAAACCAGCCCAACTTGGCACTGCTGCCACCATGGGTCTGGTCACCATCCTGCCTATCGTAGCTTTTTAGGAGCCAGCCAGTCACTCCCAGCCATGGACGCCCAGAAAAAAATCTCGGCCCGTTTCCCTGGCAAACATAAGGAAGCTGCCCCGCTTCTGGATGGCAGATTGCAGGAGCCACTTGGTACTATCAAACCAGCCCGACATGGCACTGGTGCCACCTCTGGTCTGGGAACCATGCTGCGTATCGTGGATTCTAATTAGCCAGCCGGCCACTCCCAGCCACAGGCCCCCAAACACAAACAACGGCGCTTTTCCCTGGAAAACAAAACTCGCCTGCCAACATTTTGATGGCAGATTGCAGGAGACACTTGGCACTATCAAACCAGCCCAACTTGGCACTGGTGCCACCATGGGTCTGGTCACCATCCTGCCTATCGTAGCTTTTCAGGAGCCAGCCGGTCACTCCCAGCCATAGGCCCCGAGACACAAACCTCGGCCCGTTTCCCTGGCAAACAAAAGTAAGCTGCCCCGCTTCTGGATGGCAGATTGCAGGAGCTACTTGGTACTATCAAACCAGCCCGACATGGCACTGGTGCCACCTCTGGTCTGGGAATCATCCTGCGTATCGTAGGTTCAAAGGATCCAGCCGGCCACTCCCAGCCACAGGCCCCCAAACACAAACAACAGCGCTTTTCCCTGGAAAACAAAACTCGCCTGCCAACTTTTTGATGGCAGATTGCAGGAGCCACTTGGTACTATCAAACCAGCCCAACTTGGCACTGGTGCCACCTTAGGTCTGGTCACCATCCTGCCTATCGTAGCTTTTCAGGAGCCAGCCGGTCACTCCCAGCCATAGGCCCCCAGACACAAACCTCGGCCCGTTTCCCTGGCAAACAAAAGTAAGCATCCCCGCTTCTGGATGGAAGATTGCAGGACGCACTTGGTACTATCACCCCAGCCCAACTTGCCACTGGTGCCACCTTGCGTCTGGGAACCATCCTGCGTATCGTGGATTCTAATTAGCCAGCCGGCCACTCCCAGCCACAGGCCCCCAAACACAAACAACGGCGCTTTTCCCTGGAAAACAAAACTCGCCTGCCAACATTTTTGATGGCAGATTGCAGGAGACACTTGGTACTATCAAATCAGCCCAGCTTGGCACTGGTGCCACCATGGGTCTGGTCACCATCCTGCCTATCGTAGCTTTTCAGGAGCCAGCCGGTCACTCCAAGCCATAGGCCCCCAGACAAAAACCTCGGCCCGTTTCCCTGGCAAACAAAAGTAAGCTACCCCGCTTCAGGATGGCAGATTTCAGGAGCCACTTTGCACCATCAAACTAGCCCGACTTGGCACTGGTGCCACCTCAGGTCTGGGAACCATCCTGCGTATCGTGGATTCTAATTAGCCAGCCGGCCACTCCCAGCCACAGGCCCCCAAACACAAACAACGGCGCTTTTCCCTGGAAAACAAAACTCGCCTGCCAACTTTTTGATGGCAGATTGCAGGAGCCACTTGGTATTACCAAATCAGCCCAACTTGGCACTGCTGCCACCATGGGTCTGGTCACCATCCTGCCTATGGTAGCTTTTCAGGAGCCAGCCGGTCACTCCCAGCCATAGGCCTCCAGACACAAACCTCGGCCCGTTTCCCTGGCAAACAAAAGTAAGCATCCCCGCTTCTGGATGGCTGATTGCAGGACGCACTTGGTACTATCACCCCAGCCCAACTTGGCACTGGTGCCACCTTGGGTCTGGGAACCATGCTGCGTATCGTGGATTCTAATTAGCCAGCCGGCCACTCCCAGCCACAGGCCCCCAAACACAAACAACGGCGCTTTTCCCTGGAAAACAAAACTCGCCTGCCAACTTTTTGATGGCAGATTGCAGGAGACACTTGGTACTATCAAATCAGCCCAGCTTGGCACTGGTGCCACCATGGGTCTGGTCACCATCCTGCCTATCGTAGCTTTTCAGGAGCCAGCCGGTCACTCCCAGCCATAGGCCCCCAGACAAAAACCTCGGCCCGTTTCCCTGGCAAACAAAAGTAAGCTACCCCGCTTCTGGATGGAAGATTGCAGGAGCCACTTTGCACCATCAAACTAGCCCGACTTGGCACTGGTGCCACCTCTGGTCTGGGAACCTCCCTGCGTATCGTGGATTCTAATTAGCCAGCCGGCCACTCCCAGCCACAGGCCCCCAAACACAAACAACGGCGCTTTTCCCTGGAAAACAAAACTCGCCTGCCAAAATTTTGATGGCAGATTGCAGGAGCCACTTGGTATTTCCAAATCAGCCCAACTTGGCACTGGTGCCACCATGGGTCTGGTCACCATCCTGCCTATGGTAGCTTTTCAGGAGCCAGCCGGTCACTCCCAGCCATAGGCCCCGAGACACAAACCTCGGCCCGTTTCCCTGGCAAACAAAAGTAAGCTACCCCGCTTCAGGATGGAAGATTGCAGGAGCCACTTTGCACCATCAAACTAGCCCGACTTGGCACTGGTGCCACCTCAGGTCTGGGAACCATCCTGCGTATCGTGGATTCTAAGGAGCCAACCGGCCACTCCCAGCCACAGGCCCCCAAACACAAACAACGGCGCTTTTCCCTGGAAAACAAAAATCGCCTGCCAACTTTTTGATGGCAGATTGCAGGAGCCACTTGGTACTATCAAACCAGCCCAACTTGGCACTGCTGCCACCATGGGTCTGGTCACCATCCTGCCTATCGTAGCATTTCAGGAGCCAGCCGCTCAATCCCAGCCATAGGCCCCCAAACACTAACCTCGGCCCGTTTCCCTGGCAAACAAAAGTAAGCTGCCCCGTTTCTGGATGGCAGATTGCAGGAGCCACTTGGTACTATCAAACCAGCCCGACATGGCACTGGTGCCACCTCTGGTCTGGGAACCATGCTGCGTATCGTGGATTCTAATTAGCCAGCCGGCCACTCCCAGCCACAGGCCCCCAAACACAAACAACGGCGCTTTTCCCTGGAAAACAAAACTGCCCTGCCAAATTTTAAAGGCAGATTCCAGGAGCCACTTGGTACTATCAAACCAGCCCAACTTGGCACTGGTGCCACCATGGGTCTGGTCACCATCCTGCCTATCGTAGCTTTTCAGGAGCCAGCCGGTCACTCCCAGCCATAGGCCCCCAGACACAAACCTCGGCCCGTTTCCCTGGCAAACAAAAGTAAGCTGCCCCGCTTCTGGATGGCAGATTGCAGGACGCACTTGGTACTATCAAACCAGCCCAACTTGGCACTGGTGCCACCTTGGGTCTGGGAATCATCCTGCGTATCGTGGATTCTAATTAGCCAGCCGGCCACTCCCAGCCACAGGGCCCCAAACAAAAACAACGGCGCTTTTCCCTGGAAAACAAAACTCGCCTGCCAACTTTTTGATGGCTGATTGCAGGAGCCACTTGGTACTATCAAACCAGCCCAACTTGGCACGGCTGCCACCATGGGTCTGGTCACCATCCTGCCTATCGTAGCTTTTCAGGAGCCAGCCGGTCACTCCCAGCCATTAGCCCCGAGACACAAACCTCGGCCCGTTTCCCTGGCAAACAAAAGTAAGCTACCCCGCTTCTGGATGGCAGATTGCAGGACGCACTTGGTACTATCAAACCAGCCCAACTTGGCACTGGTGCCACCTTGGGTCTGGGAACCATCCTGCGTATCGTAGGTTCAAAGGATCCAGCCGGCCACTCCCAGCCACAGGCCCCCAAACACAAACAACGGCGCTTTTCCCTGGAAAACAAAACTCGCCTGCCAACTTTTTGATGGCAGATTGCAGGAGCCACTTGGTACTATCAAACCAGCCCAACTTGGCACTGCTGCCACCATGGGTCTGGTCACCATCCTGCCTATCGTAGCTTTTTAGGAGCCAGCCAGTCATTCCCAGCCATAGGCCCCGAGACACAAACCTCGGCCCGTTTCCCTGGCAAAAAAAATTAAGCTGCCCCGCTTCTGGATGGCAGATTGCAGGAGCCACTTGGTACTATCAAACCAGCCCGACATGGCACTGGTGCCACCTCTGGTCTGGGAACCATGCTGCGTATCGTGGATTCTAATTAGCCAGCCAGCCACTCCCAGCCACAGGCCCCCAAACACAAACAACGGCGCTTTTCCCTGGAAAACAAAACTCGCCTGCAAACTCTTTGACGGCAGATTGCAGGAGACACTTGGCGCTATCAAACCAGCCCAACTTGGCACTGCTGCCACCAGGGGTCTGGTCACCATCCTGCCTATCGTAGCTTTTCAGGAGCCAGCCGGTCACTCCCAGCCATAGGCCCCGAGACACAAACCTCGGCCCGTTTCCCTGGCAAACAAAAGTAAGCTGCCCCGCTTCTGGATGGCAGATTGCAGGAGCCACTTGGTACTATCAAACCAGCCCGACATGGCACTGGTGCCACCTCTGGTCTGGGAATCATCCTGCGTATCGTAGGTTCAAAGGAGCCAGCCGGCCACTCCCAGCCACAGGCCCCCAAACACAAACAACGGCGCTTTTCCCTGGAAAACAAAACTCGCCTGCCAACTTTTTGATGGCAGATTGCAGGAGCCACTTGGTATTACCAAATCAGCCCAACTTGGCACTGCTGCCACCATGGGTCTGGTCACCATCCTGCCTATCGTAGCTTTTCAGGAGCCAGCCGGTCACTCCCAGCCATAGGCCCCGAGACACAAACCTCGGCCCGTTTCCCTGGCAAACAAAAGTAAGCATCCCCGCTTCCGGATGGCAGATTGCAGGACGCACTTGGTACTATCACCCCAGCCCAACTTGGCACTGGTGCCACCTTGGGTCTGGGAACCATCCTGCGTATCGTGGATTCTAATTAGCCAGCCGGCCACTCCCAGCCACAGGCCCCCAAACACAAACAACGGCGCTTTTCCCTGGAAAACAAAACTCGCCTGCCAACTTTTTGATGGCAGATTGCAGGAGACACTTGGTACTATCAAATCAGCCCAGCTTGGCACTGGTGCCACCATGGGTCTGGTCACCATCCTGCCTATCGTAGCTTTTCAGGAGCCAGCCGGTCACTCCCAGCCATAGGCCCCCAGACAAAAACCTCGGCCCGTTTCCCTGGCAAACAAAAGTAAGCTACCCCGCTTCTGGATGGAATATTGCAGGAGCCACTTTGCACCATCAAACTAGCCCGACTTGGCACTGGTGCCACCTCAGGTCTGGGAACCTTCCTGCGTATCGTGGATTCTAATTAGCCAGCCGGCCACTCCCAGCCACAGGCCCCCAAACAAAAACAACGGCGCTTTTCCCTGGAAAACAAAACTCGCCTGCCAACATTTTGATGGCAGATTGCAGGAGCCACTTGGTATTTCCAAATCAGCCCAACTTGGCACTGGTGCCACCATGGGTCTGGTCACCATCCTGCCTATCGTAGCTTTTCAGGAGCCAGCCGGTCACTCCCAGCCATAGGCCCCGAGACACAAACCTCGGCCCGTTTCCCTGGCAAACAAAAGTAAGCTACCCCGCTTCAGGATGGAAGATTGCAGGAGCCACTTTGCACCATCAAACTAGCCCGACTTGGCACTGGTGCCACCTCAGGTCTGGGAACCATCCTGCGTATCGTGGATTCTAAGGAGCCAGCCGGCCACTCCCAGCCACAGGCCCCCAAACACAAACAACGGCGCTTTTCCCTGGAAAACAAAACTCGCCTGCCAACTTTTTGATGGCAGATTGCAGGAGACACTTGTTACTATCAAACCAGCCCAACTTGGCACTGGTGCCACCATGGGTCTGGTCACCATCCTGCCTATCGTAGCATTTCAGGAGCCAGCCGCTCAATCCCAGCCATAGGCCCCCAAACACTAACCTCGGCCCGTTTGCCTGGCAAACAAAAGTAAGCTGCCCCGTTTCTGGATGGCAGATTGCAGGAGCCACTTGGTACTATCAAACCAGCCCGACATGGCACTGGTGCCACCTCTGGTCTGGGAATCATCCTGCGTATCGTAGGTTCAAAGGATCCAGCCGGCCACTCCCAGCCACAGGCCCCCAAACACAAACAACGGCGCTTTTCCCTGGAAAACAAAACTCGCCTGCCAACTTTTTGATGGCAGATTGCAGGAGCCACTTGGTACTATCAAACCAGCCCAACTTGGCACTGGTGCCACCTTAGGTCTGGTCACCATCCTGCCTATCGTAGCTTTTCAGGAGCCAGCCGGTCACTCCCAGCCATAGGCCCCCAGACACAAACCTCGGCCCGTTTCCCTGGCAAACAAAAGTAAGCATCCCCGCTTCTGGATGGAAGATTGCAGGACGCACTTGGTACTATCACCCCAGCCCAACTTGCCACTGGTGCCACCTTGCGTCTGGGAACCATCCTGCGTATCGTGGATTCTAATTAGCCAGCCGGCCACTCCCAGCCACAGGCCCCCAAACACAAACAACGGCGCTTTTCCCTGGAAAACAAAACTCGCCTGCCAACATTTTTGATGGCAGATTGCAGGAGACACTTGGTACTATCAAATCAGCCCAGCTTGGCACTGGTGCCACCATGGGTCTGGTCACCATCCTGCCTATCGTAGCTTTTCAGGAGCCAGCCGGTCACTCCAAGCCATAGGCCCCCAGACAAAAACCTCGGCCCGTTTCCCTGGCAAACAAAAGTAAGCTACCCCGCTTCAGGATGGCAGATTGCAGGAGCCACTTTGCACCATCAAACTAGCCCGACTTGGCACTGGTGCCACCTCAGGTCTGGGAACCATCCTGCGTATCGTGGATTCTAATTAGCCAGCCGGCCACTCCCAGCCACAGGCCCCCAAACACAAACAACGGCGCTTTTCCCTGGAAAACAAAACTCGCCTGCCAACTTTTTGATGGCAGATTGCAGGAGCCACTTGGTATTACCAAATCAGCCCAACTTGGCACTGCTGCCACCATGGGTCTGGTCACCATCCTGCCTATCGTAGCTTTTCAGGAGCCAGCCGGTCACTCCCAGCCATAGGCCTCCAGACACAAACCTCGGCCCGTTTCCCTGGCAAACAAAAGTAAGCATCCCCGCTTCTGGATGGCTGATTGCAGGACGCACTTGGTACTATCACCCCAGCCCAACTTGGCACTGGTGCCACCTTGCGTCTGGGAACCATGCTGCGTATCGTGGATTCTAATTAGCCAGCCGGCCACTCCCAGCCACAGGCCCCCAAACACAAACAACGGCGCTTTTCCCTGGAAAACAAAACTCGCCTGCCAACTTTTTGATGGCAGATTGCAGGAGACACTTGGTACTATCAAATCAGCCCAGCTTGGCACTGGTGCCACCATGGGTCTGGTCACCATCCTGCCTATCGTAGCTTTTCAGGAGCCAGCCGGTCACTCCCAGCCATAGGCCCCCAGACAAAAACCTCGGCCCGTTTCCCTGGCAAACAAAAGTAAGCTACCCCGCTTCTGGATGGAAGATTGCAGGAGCCACTTTGCACCATCAAACTAGCCCGACTTGGCACTGGTGCCACCTCTGGTCTGGGAACCTCCCTGCGTATCGTGGATTCTAATTAGCCAGCCGGCCACTCCCAGCCACAGGCCCCCAAACACAAACAACGGCGCTTTTCCCTGGAAAACAAAACTCGCCTGCCAAAATTTTGATGGCAGATTGCAGGAGCCACTTGGTATTTCCAAATCAGCCCAACTTGGCACTGGTGCCACCATGGGTCTGGTCACCATCCTGCCTATGGTAGCTTTTCAGGAGCCAGCCGGTCACTCCCAGCCATAGGCCCCGAGACACAAACCTCGGCCCGTTTCCCTGGCAAACAAAAGTAAGCTACCCCGCTTCAGGATGGAAGATTGCAGGAGCCACTTTGCACCATCAAACTAGCCCGACTTGGCACTGGTGCCACCTCAGGTCTGGGAACCATCCTGCGTATCGTGGATTCTAAGGAGCCAACCGGCCACTCCCAGCCACAGGCCCCCAAACACAAACAACGGCGCTTTTCCCTGGAAAACAAAACTCGCCTGCCAACTTTTTGATGGCAGATTGCAGGAGCCACTTGGTACTATCAAACCAGCCCAACTTGGCACTGCTGCCACCATGGGTCTGGTCACCATCCTGCCTATCGTAGCATTTCAGGAGCCAGCCGCTCAATCCCAGCCATAGGCCCCCAAACACTAACCTCGGCCCGTTTCCCTGGCAAACAAAAGTAAGCTGCCCCGTTTCTGGATGGCAGATTGCAGGAGCCACTTGGTACTATCAAACCAGCCCGACATGGCACTGGTGCCACCTCTGGTCTGGGAACCATGCTGCGTATCGTGGATTCTAATTAGCCAGCCGGCCACTCCCAGCCACAGGCCCCCAAACACAAACAACGGCGCTTTTCCCTGGAAAACAAAACTGCCCTGCCAAATTTTAAAGGCAGATTCCAGGAGCCACTTGGTACTATCAAACCAGCCCAACTTGGCACTGGTGCCACCATGGGTCTGGTCACCATCCTGCCTATCGTAGCTTTTCAGGAGCCAGCCGGTCACTCCCAGCCATAGGCCCCCAGACACAAACCTCGGCCCGTTTCCCTGGCAAACAAAAGTAAGCTGCCCCGCTTCTGGATGGCAGATTGCAGGACGCACTTGGTACTATCAAACCAGCCCAACTTGGCACTGGTGCCACCTTGGGTCTGGGAATCATCCTGCGTATCGTGGATTCTAATTAGCCAGCCGGCCACTCCCAGCCACAGGGCCCCAAACAAAAACAACGGCGCTTTTCCCTGGAAAACAAAACTCGCCTGCCAACTTTTTGATGGCTGATTGCAGGAGCCACTTGGTACTATCAAACCAGCTCAACTTGGCACGGCTGCCACCATGGGTCTGGTCACCATCCTGCCTATCGTAGCTTTTCAGGAGCCAGCCGGTCACTCCCAGCCATTAGCCCCGAGACACAAACCTCGGCCCGTTTCCCTGGCAAACAAAAGTAAGCTACCCCGCTTCTGGATGGCAGATTGCAGGACGCACTTGGTACTATCAAACCAGCCCAACTTGGCACTGGTGCCACCTTGGGTCTGGGAACCATCCTGCGTATCGTAGGTTCAAAGGATCCAGCCGGCCACTCCCAGCCACAGGCCCCCAAACACAAACAACGGCGCTTTTCCCTGGAAAACAAAACTCGCCTGCCAACTTTTTGATGGCAGATTGCAGGAGCCACTTGGTACTATCAAACCAGCCCAACTTGGCACTGCTGCCACCATGGGTCTGGTCACCATCCTGCCTATCGTAGCTTTTTAGGAGCCAGCCAGTCACTCCCAGCCATAGGCCCCGAGACACAAACCTCGGCCCGTTTCCCTGGCAAAAAAAATTAAGCTGCCCCGCTTCTGGATGGCAGATTGCAGGAGCCACTTGGTACTATCAAACCAGCCCGACATGGCACTGGTGCCACCTCTGGTCTGGGAACCATGCTGCGTATCGTGGATTCTAATTAGCCAGCCAGCCACTCCCAGCCACAGGCCCCCAAACACAAACAACGGCGCTTTTCCCTGGAAAACAAAACTCGCCTGCAAACTCTTTGACGGCAGATTGCAGGAGACACTTGGCGCTATCAAACCAGCCCAACTTGGCACTGCTGCCACCAGGGGTCTGGTCACCATCCTGCCTATCGTAGCTTTTCAGGAGCCAGCCGGTCACTCCCAGCCATAGGCCCCGAGACACAAACCTCGGCCCGTTTCCCTGGCAAACAAAAGTAAGCTGCCCCGCTTCTGGATGGCAGATTGCAGGAGCCACTTGGTACTATCAAACCAGCCCGACATGGCACTGGTGCCACCTCTGGTCTGGGAATCATCCTGCGTATCGTAGGTTCAAAGGAGCCAGCCGGCCACTCCCAGCCACAGGCCCCCAAACACAAACAACGGCGCTTTTCCCTGGAAAACAAAACTCGCCTGCCAACTTTTTGATGGCAGATTGCAGGAGCCACTTGGTATTACCAAATCAGCCCAACTTGGCACTGCTGCCACCATGGGTCTGGTCACCATCCTGCCTATCGTAGCTTTTCAGGAGCCAGCCGGTCACTCCCAGCCATAGGCCCCGAGACACAAACCTCGGCCCGTTTCCCTGGCAAACAAAAGTAAGCATCCCCGCTTCCGGATGGCAGATTGCAGGACGCACTTGGTACTATCACCCCAGCCCAACTTGGCACTGGTGCCACCTTGGGTCTGGGAACCATCCTGCGTATCGTGGATTCTAATTAGCCAGCCGGCCACTCCCAGCCACAGGCCCCCAAACACAAACAACGGCGCTTTCCCCTGGAAAACAAAACTCGCCTGCCAACTTTTTGATGGCAGATTGCAGGAGACACTTGGTACTATCAAATCAGCCCAGCTTGGCACTGGTGCCACCATGGGTCTGGTCACCATCCTGCCTATCGTAGCTTTTCAGGAGCCAGCCGGTCACTCCCAGCCATAGGCCCCCAGACAAAAACCTCGGCCCGTTTCCCTGGCAAACAAAAGTAAGCTACCCCGCTTCTGGATGGAATATTGCAGGAGCCACTTTGCACCATCAAACTAGCCCGACTTGGCACTGGTGCCACCTCAGGTCTGGGAACCTTCCTGCGTATCGTGGATTCTAATTAGCCAGCCGGCCACTCCCAGCCACAGGCCCCCAAACAAAAACAACGGCGCTTTTCCCTGGAAAACAAAACTCGCCTGCCAACATTTTGATGGCAGATTGCAGGAGCCACTTGGTATTTCCAAATCAGCCCAACTTGGCACTGGTGCCACCATGGGTCTGGTCACCATCCTGCCTATCGTAGCTTTTCAGGAGCCAGCCGGTCACTCCCAGCCATAGGCCCCGAGACACAAACCTCGGCCCGTTTCCCTGGCAAACAAAAGTAAGCTACCCCGCTTCAGGATGGAAGATTGCAGGAGCCACTTTGCACCATCAAACTAGCCCGACTTGGCACTGGTGCCACCTCAGGTCTGGGAACCATCCTGCGTATCGTGGATTCTAAGGAGCCAGCCGGCCACTCCCAGCCACAGGCCCCCAAACACAAACAACGGCGCTTTTCCCTGGAAAACAAAACTCGCCTGCCAACTTTTTGATGGCAGATTGCAGGAGACACTTGTTACTATCAAACCAGCCCAACTTGGCACTGGTGCCACCATGGGTCTGGTCACCATCCTGCCTATCGTAGCATTTCAGGAGCCAGCCGCTCAATCCCAGCCATAGGCCCCCAAACACTAACCTCGGCCCGTTTGCCTGGCAAACAAAAGTAAGCTGCCCCGTTTCTGGATGGCAGATTGCAGGAGCCACTTGGTACTATCAAACCAGCCCGACATGGCAGTGGTGCCACCTCTGGTCTGGGAACCATGCTGCGTATCGTGGATTCTAATTAGCCAGCCGGCCACTCCCAGCCACAGGCCCCCAAACACAAACAACGGCGCTTTTCCCTGGAAAACAAAACTCGCCTGCCAAATTTTAAAGGCAGATTCCAGGAGCCACTTGGTACTATCAAACCAGCCCAACTTGGCACGGCTGCCACCATGGGTCTGGTCACCATCCTGCCTATCGTAGCTTTTCAGGAGCCAGCCGGTCACTCCCAGCCATAGGCCCCCAGACACAAACCTCGGCCCGTTTCCCTGGCAAACAAAAGTAAGCATCCCCGCTTCTGGATGGCCGATTGCAGGACGCACTTGGTACTATCAAACCAGCCCGACTTGGCACTGGTGCCACCTTGGGTCTGGGAATCATCCTGCGTATCGTGGATTCTAATTAGCCAGCCGGCCACTCCCAGCCACAGGCCCCCAAACACAAACAACGGCGCTTTTCCCTGGAAAACAAAACTCGCCTGCCAACTTTTGATGGCTGATTGCAGGAGCCACTTGGTACTATCAAACCAGCCCAACTTGGCACTGGTGCCACCTTGGGTCTGGGAACCATCCTGCGTATCGTGGATTCTAATTAGCCAGCCGGCCACTCCCAGCCACAGGCCCCCAAACACAAACAACGGCGCTTTTCCCTGGAAAACAAAACTCGCCTGCAAACTCTTTGATGGCAGATTGCAGGAGACACTTGGCACTATCAAACCAGCCCAACTTGGCACTGCTGCCACCATGGGTCTGGTCACCATCCTGCCTATGGTAGCTTTTCAGGAGCCAGCCGGTCACACCCAGGCATAGGCCCCCAGACACAAAGATCGGCCCGTTTCCCTTGGCAAACAAAAGTAAGCTGCCCCGCTTCTGGATGGCAGATTGCAGGAGCCACTTTGCACCATCGAACTAGCCCGACTTGGCACTGGTGCCACCTCAGGTCTGGGAACCTTCCTGCGTATCGTGGATTCTAATTAGCCAGCCGGCCACTCCCAGCCACAGGCCCCCAAACAAAAAAAACGGCGCTTTTCCCTGGAAAACAAAACTCGCCTGCCAACATTTTGATGGCAGATTGCAGGAGCCACTTGGTATTTCCAAATCAGCCCAACTTGGCACTGGTGCCACCATGGGTCTGGTCACCATCCTGCCTATCGTAGCTTTTCAGGAGCCAGCCGGTCACTCCCAGCCATAGGCCCCGAGACACAAACCTCGGCCCGTTTCCCTGGCAAACAAAAGTAAGCTACCCCGCTTCAGGATGGAAGATTGCAGGAGCCACTTTGCACCATCAAACTAGCCCGACTTGGCACTGGTGCCACCTCAGGTCTGGGAACCATCCTGCGTATCGTGGATTCTAAGGAGCCAGCCGGCCACTCCCAGCCACAGGCCCCCAAACACAAACAACGGCGCTTTTCCCTGGAAAACAAAACTCGCCTGCCAACTTTTTGATGGCAGATTGCAGGAGCCACTTGGTACTATCAAACGAGCCCAACTTGGCACTGGTGCCACCATGGGTCTGGTCACCATCCTGCCTATCGTAGCATTTCAGGAGCCAGCCGCTCAATCCCAGCCATAGGCCCCCAAACACTAACCTCGGCCCGTTTCCCTGGCAAAAAAAAGTAAGCTGCCCCGCTTCTGGATGGCAGATTGCAGGAGCCACTTGGTACTATCAAACCAGCCCAACTTGGCACGGCTGCCACCATGGGTCTGGTCACCATCCTGCCTATCGTAGCTTTTCAGGAGCCAGCCGGTCACTCCCAGCCATAGGCCCCCAGACACAAACCTCGGCCCGTTTCCCTGGCAAACAAAAGTAAGCATCCCCGCTTCTGGATGGCAGATTGCAGGACGCACTTGGTACTATCAAACCAGCCCGACTTGGCACTGGTGCCGCCTTGGGTCTGGGAATCATCCTGCGTATCGTGGATTCTAATTAGCCAGCCGGCCACTCCCAGCCACAGGCCCCCAAACACAAACAACGGCGCTTTTCCCTGGAAAACAAAACTCGCCTGCCAACTTTTGATGACTGATTGCAGGAGCCACTTGGTACTATCAAACCAGCCCAACTTGGCACTGGTGCCACCTTGGGTCTGGGAACCATCCTGCGTATCGTGGATTCTAATTAGCCAGCCGGCCACTCCCAGCCACAGGCCCCCAAACACAAACAACGGCGCTTTTCCCTGGAAAACAAAACTCGCCTGCCAACTTTTTGTGAGCAGATTGCAGGAGCCACTTGGTACTATCAAACCAGCCCAACTTGGCACTGCTGCCACCATGGGTCTGGTCACCATCCTGCCTATCACAGCTTTTCAGGAGCCAGCCAGTCACTCCCAGTCATAGGCCCCGAGACACAAACCTCGGCCCATTTCCCTGGCAAACAAAAGTAAGCATCCCCGCTTCTGGATGGCAGATTGCAGGAGCCACTTTGTACTATCAAACCAGCCCGACATGGCACTGGTGCCACCTCTGGTCTGGGAACCATGCTGCTTATCGTGGATTCTAATTAGCCAGCCGGCCACTCCCAGCCACAGGCCACCAAACACAAACAACGGCGCTTTTCCCTGGAAAACAAAACTCGCCTGCAAACTCTTTGATGGCAGATTGCAGGAGACACTTGGCACTATCAAACCAGCCCAACTTGGCACTGCTGCCACCATGGGTCTGGTCACCATCCTGCCTATCGTAGCTTTTCAGGAGCCAGCCGGTCACACCCAGCCATAGGCCCCAAGACACAAACCTCGGCCCGTTTCCCTTGGAAAACAAAAGTAAGCTGCCCCGCTTCTGGATGGCAGATTGCAGGAGCCACTTTGCACCATCAAACTAGCCCGACTTGGCACTGGTGCCACCTCAGGTCTGGGAACCTTCCTGCGTATCGTGGATTCTAATTAGCCAGCCGGCCACTCCCAGCCACAGGCCCCCAAACAAAAACAACGGCGCTTTTCCCTGGAAAACAAAACTCGCCTGCCAACATTTTGATGGCAGATTGCAGGAGCCACTTGGTATTTCCAAATCAGCCCAACTTGGCACTGGTGCCACCATGGGTCTGGTCACCATCCTGCCTATCGTAGCTTTTCAGGAGCCAGCCGGTCACTCCCAGCCATAGGCCCCGAGACACAAACCTCGGCCCGTTTCCCTGGCAAACAAAAGTAAGCTACCCCGCTTCAGGATGGAAGATTGCAGGAGCCACTTTGCACCATCAAACTAGCCCGACTTGGCACTGGTGCCACCTCAGGTCTGGGAACCATCCTGCGTATCGTGGATTCTAAGGAGCCAGCCGGCCACTCCCAGCCACAGGCCCCCAAACACAAACAACGGCGCTTTTCCCTGGAAAACAAAACTCGCCTGCCAACTTTTTGATGGCAGATTGCAGGAGCCACTTGGTACTATCAAACCAGCCCAACTTGGCACTGGTGCCACCATGGGTCTGGTCACCATCCTGCCTATCGTAGCTTTTCAGGAGCCAGCCGCTCACTCCAAGCCATAGGCCCCCAGACAAAAACCTCGGCCCGTTTCCCTGGCAAACAAAAGTAAGCTACCCCGCTTCTGGATGGCAGATTGCAGGAGCCACTTTGCACCATCAAACTAGCCCGACTTGGCACTGGTGCCACCTCAGGTCTGGGAACCATCCTGCGTATCGTGGATTCTAATTAGCCAGCCGGCCACTCCCAGCCACAGGCCCCCAAACACAAACAACGGCGCTTTTCCCTGGAAAACAAAACTCGCCTGCCAACTTTTTGATGGCAGATTGCAGGAGACACTTGGTACTATCAAATCAGCCCAGCTTGGCACTGGTGCCACCATGGGTCTGGTCACCATCCTGCCTATCGTAGCTTTTCAGGAGCCAGCCGGTCACTCCCAGCCATAGGCCCCCAGACAAAAACCTCGGCCCGTTTCCCTGGCAAACAAAAGTAAGCTACCCCGCTTCTGGATGGAAGATTGCAGGAGCCACTTTGCACCATCAAACTAGCCCGACTTGGCACTGGTGCCACCTCTGGTCTGGGAACCTCCCTGCGTATCGTGGATTCTAATTAGCCAGCCGGCCACTCCCAGCCACAGGCCCCCAAACACAAACAACGGCGCTTTTCCCTGGAAAACAAAACTCGCCTGCCAAAATTTTGATGGCAGATTGCAGGAGCCACTTGGTATTTCCAAATCAGCCCAACTTAGCACTGGTGCCACCATGGGTCTGGTCACCATCCTGCCTATGGTAGCTTTTCAGGAGCCAGCCGGTCACTCCCAGCCATAGGCCCCGAGACACAAACCTCGGCCCGTTTCCCTGGCAAACAAAAGTAAGCTACCCCGCTTCAGGATGGAAGATTGCAGGAGCCACTTTGCACCATCAAACTAGCCCGACTTGGCACTGGTGCCACCTCAGGTCTGGGAACCATCCTGCGTATCGTGGATTCTAAGGAGCCAACCGGCCACTCCCAGCCACAGGCCCCCAAACACAAACAACGGCGCTTTTCCCTGGAAAACAAAACTCGCCTGCCAACTTTTTGATGGCAGATTGCAGGAGCCACTTGGTACTATCAAACCAGCCCAACTTGGCACTGCTGCCACCATGGGTCTGGTCACCATCCTGCCTATCGTAGCATTTCAGGAGCCAGCCGCTCAATCCCAGCCATAGGCCCCCAAACACTAACCTCGGCCCGTTTCCCTGGCAAACAAAAGTAAGCTGCCCCGTTTCTGGATGGCAGATTGCAGGAGCCACTTGGTACTATCAAACCAGCCCGACATGGCACTGGTGCCACCTCAGGTCTGGGAACCATGCTGCGTATCGTGGATTCTAATTAGCCAGCCGGCCACTCCCAGCCACAGGCCCCCAAACACAAACAACGGCGCTTTTCCCTGGAAAACAAAACTGCCCTGCCAAATTTTAAAGGCAGATTCCAGGAGCCACTTGGTACTATCAAACCAGCCCAACTTGGCACTGGTGCCACCATGGGTCTGGTCACCATCCTGCCTATCGTAGCTTTTCAGGAGCCAGCCGGTCACTCCCAGCCATAGGCCCCCAGACACAAACCTCGGCCCGTTTCCCTGGCAAACAAAAGTAAGCTGCCCCGCTTCTGGATGGCAGATTGCAGGACGCACTTGGTACTATCAAACCAGCCCAACTTGGCACTGGTGCCACCTTGGGTCTGGGAATCATCCTGCGTATCGTGGATTCTAATTAGCCAGCCGGCCACTCCCAGCCACAGGGCCCCAAACACAAACAACGGCGCTTTTCCCTGGAAAACAAAACTCGCCTGCCAACTTTTTGATGGCTGATTGCAGGAGCCACTTGGTACTATCAAACCAGCCCAACTTGGCACGGCTGCCACCATGGGTCTGGTCACCATCCTGCCTATCGTAGCTTTTTAGGAGCCAGCCGGTCACTCCCAGCCATTAGCCCCGAGACACAAACCTCGGCCCGTTTCCCTGGCAAACAAAAGTAAGCTACCCCGCTTCTGGATGGCAGATTGCAGGATGCACTTGGTACTATCAAACCAGCCCGACTTGGCACTGGTGCCACCTTGGGTCTGGGAACCATCCTGCGTATCGTAGGTTCAAAGGATCCAGCCGGCCACTCCCAGCCACAGGCCCCCAAACACAAACAACGGCGCTTTTCCCTGGAAAACAAAACTCGCCTGCCAACTTTTTGATGGCAGATTGCAGGAGCCACTTGGTACTATCAAACCAGCCCAACTTGGCACTGCTTCCACCATGGGTCTGGTCACCATCCTGCCTATCGTAGCTTTTTAGGAGCCAGCCAGTCACTCCCAGCCATAGGCCCCGAGACACAAACCTCGGCCCGTTTCCCTGGCAAAAAAAATTAAGCTGCCCCGCTTCTGGATGGCAGATTGCAGGAGCCACTTGGTACTATCAAACCAGCCCGACATGGCACTGGTGCCACCTCTGGTCTGGGAACCATGCTGCGTATCGTGGATTCTAATTAGCCAGCCAGCCACTCCCAGCCACAGGCCCCCAAACACAAACAACGGCGCTTTTCCCTGGAAAACAAAACTCGCCTGCAAACTCTTTGACGGCAGATTGCAGGAGACACTTGGCGCTATCAAACCAGCCCAACTTGGCACTGCTGCCACCATGGGTCTGGTCACCATCCTGCCTATCGTAGCTTTTCAGGAGCCAGCCGGTCACTCCCAGCCATAGGCCCCGAGACACAAACCTCGGCCCGTTTCCCTGGCAAACAAAAGTAAGCTGCCCCGCTTCTGGATGGCAGATTGCAGGAGCCACTTGGTACTATCAAACCAGCCCGACATGGCACTGGTGCCACCTCTGGTCTGGGAATCATCCTGCGTATCGTAGGTTCAAAGGAGCCAGCCGGCCACTCCCAGCCACAGGCCCCCAAACACAAACAACGGCGCTTTTCCCTGGAAAACAAAACTGCCCTGCCAAATTTTAAAGGCAGATTCCAGGAGCCACTTGGTACTATCAAACCAGCCCAACTTGGCACTGGTGCCACCATGGGTCTGGTCACCATCCTGCCTATCGTAGCTTTTCAGGAGCCAGCCGGTCACTCCCAGCCATAGGCCCCGAGACACAAACCTCGGCCCGTTTCCCTGGCAAACAAAAGTAAGCATCCCCGCTTCCGGATGGCAGATTGCAGGACGCACTTGGTACTATCACCCCAGCCCAACTTGGCACTGGTGCCACCTTGGGTCTGGGAACCATCCTGCGTATCGTGGATTCTAATTAGCCAGCCGGCCACTCCCAGCCACAGGCCCCCAAACACAAACAACGGCGCTTTTCCCTGGAAAACAAAACTCGCCTGCCAACTTTTTGATGGCAGATTGCAGGAGACACTTGGTACTATCAAATCAGCCCAGCTTGGCACTGGTGCCACCATGGGTCTGGTCACCATCCTGCCTATCGTAGCTTTTCAGGAGCCAGCCGGTCACTCCCAGCCATAGGCCCCCAGACAAAAACCTCGGCCCGTTTCCCTGGCAAACAAAAGTAAGCTACCCCGCTTCTGGATGGAATATTGCAGGAGCCACTTTGCACCATCAAACTAGCCCGACTTGGCACTGGTGCCACCTCAGGTCTGGGAACCTTCCTGCGTATCGTGGATTCTAATTAGCCAGCCGGCCACTCCCAGCCACAGGCCCCCAAACAAAAACAACGGCGCTTTTCCCTGGAAAACAAAACTCGCCTGCCAACATTTTGATGGCAGATTGCAGGAGCCACTTGGTATTTCCAAATCAGCCCAACTTGGCACTGGTGCCACCATGGGTCTGGTCACCATCCTGCCTATCGTAGCTTTTCAGGAGCCAGCCGGTCACTCCCAGCCATAGGCCCCGAGACACAAACCTCGGCCCGTTTCCCTGGCAAACAAAAGTAAGCTACCCCGCTTCAGGATGGAAGATTGCAGGAGCCACTTTGCACCATCAAACTAGCCCGACTTGGCACTGGTGCCACCTCAGGTCTGGGAACCATCCTGCGTATCGTGGATTCTAAGGAGCCAGCCGGCCACTCCCAGCCACAGGCCCCCAAACACAAACAACGGCGCTTTTCCCTGGAAAACAAAACTCGCCTGCCAACTTTTTGATGGCAGATTGCAGGAGACACTTGTTACTATCAAACCAGCCCAACTTGGCACTGGTGCCACCATGGGTCTGGTCACCATCCTGCCTATCGTAGCATTTCAGGAGCCAGCCGCTCAATCCCAGCCATAGGCCCCCAAACACTAACCTCGGCCCGTTAGCCTGGCAAACAAAAGTAAGCTGCCCCGTTTCTGGATGGCAGATTGCAGGAGCCACTTGGTACTATCAAACCAGCCCGACATGGCACTGGTGCCACCTCTGGTCTGGGAACCATGCTGCGTATCGTGGATTCTAATTAGCCAGCCGGCCACTCCCAGCCACAGGCCCCCAAACACAAACAACGGCGCTTTTCCCTGGAAAACAAAACTCGCCTGCCAAATTTTAAAGGCAGATTCCAGGAGCCACTTGGTACTATCAAACCAGCCCAACTTGGCACGGCTGCCACCATGGGTCTGGTCACCATCCTGCCTATCGTAGCTTTTCAGGAGCCAGCCGGTCACTCCCAGCCATAGGCCCCCAGACACAAACCTCGGCCCGTTTCCCTGGCAAACAAAAGTAAGCATCCCCGCTTCTGGATGGCCGATTGCAGGACGCACTTGGTACTATCAAACCAGCCCGACTTGGCACTGGTGCCACCTTGGGTCTGGGAATCATCCTGCGTATCGTGGATTCTAATTAGCCAGCTGGCCACTCCCAGCCACAGGCCCCCAAACACAAACAACGGCGCTTTTCCCTGGAAAACAAAACTCGCCTGCCAACTTTTGATGGCTGATTGCAGGAGCCACTTGGTACTATCAAACCAGCCCAACTTGGCACTGGTGCCACCTTGGGTCTGGGAACCATCCTGCGTATCGTGGATTCTAATTAGCCAGCCGGCCACTCCCAGCCACAGGCCCCCAAACACAAACAACGGCGCTTTTCCCTGGAAAACAAAACTCGCCTGCAAACTCTTTGATGGCAGATTGCAGGAGACACTTGGCACTATCAAACCAGCCCAACTTGGCACTGCTGCCACCATGGGTCTGGTCACCATCCTGCCTATGGTAGCTTTTCAGGAGCCAGCCGGTCACACCCAGCCATAGGCCCCCAGACACAAAGATCGGCCCGTTTCCCTTGGCAAACAAAAGTAAGCTGCCCCGCTTCTGGATGGCAGATTGCAGGAGCCACTTTGCACCATCGAACTAGCCCGACTTGGCACTGGTGCCACCTCAGGTCTGGGAACCTTCCTGCGTATCGTGGATTCTAAGGAGCCAGCCGGCCACTCCCAGCCACAGGCCCCCAAACAAAAAAAACGGCGCTTTTCCCTGGAAAACAAAACTCGCCTGCCAACATTTTGATGGCAGATTGCAGGAGCCACTTGGTATTTCCAAATCAGCCCAACTTGGCACTGGTGCCACCATGGGTCTGGTCACCATCCTACCTATCGTAGCTTTTCAGGAGCCAGCCGGTCACTCCCAGCCATAGGCCCCGAGACACAAACCTCGGCCCGTTTCCCTGGCAAACAAAAGTAAGCTACCCCGCTTCAGGATGGAAGATTGCAGGAGCCACTTTGCACCATCAAACTAGCCCGACTTGGCACTGGTGCCACCTCAGGTCTGGGAACCATCCTGCGTATCGTGGATTCTAAGGAGCCAGCCGGCCACTCCCAGCCACAGGCCCCCAAACACAAACAACGGCGCTTTTCCCTGGAAAACAAAACTCGCCTGCCAACTTTTTGATGGCAGATTGCAGGAGCCACTTGGTACTATCAAACGAGCCCAACTTGGCACTGGTGCCACCATGGGTCTGGTCACCATCCTGCCTATCGTAGCATTTCAGGAGCCAGCCGCTCAATCCCAGCCATAGGCCCCCAAACACTAACCTCGGCCCGTTTCCCTGGCAAAAAAAAGTAAGCTGCCCCGCTTCTGGATGGCAGATTGCAGGAGCCACTTGGTACTATCAAACCAGCCCAACTTGGCACGGCTGCCACCATGGGTCTGGTCACCATCCTGCCTATCGTAGCTTTTCAGGAGCCAGCCGGTCACTCCCAGCCATAGGCCCCCAGACACAAACCTCGGCCCGTTTCCCTGGCAAACAAAAGTAAGCATCCCCGCTTCTGGATGGCAGATTGCAGGACGCACTTGGTACTATCAAACCAGCCCGACTTGGCACTGGTGCCACCTTGGGTCTGGGAATCATCCTGCGTATCGTGGATTCTAATTAGCCAGCCGGCCACTCCCAGCCACAGGCCCCCAAACACAAACAACGGCCCGTTTCCCTGGAAAACAAAACTCGCCTGCCAACTTTTGATGACTGATTGCAGGAGCCACTTGGTACTATCAAACCAGCCCAACTTGGCACTGGTGCCACCTTGGGTCTGGGAACCATCCTGCGTATCGTGGATTCTAATTAGCCAGCCGGCCACTCCCAGCCACAGGCCCCCAAACACAAACAACGGCGCTTTTCCCTGGAAAACAAAACTCGCCTGCCAACTTTTTGTGAGCAGATTGCAGGAGCCACTTGGTACTATCAAACCAGCCCAACTTGGCACTGCTGCCACCATGGGTCTGGTCACCATCCTGCCTATCACAGCTTTTCAGGAGCCAGCCAGTCACTCCCAGTCATAGGCCCCGAGACACAAACCTCGGCCCATTTCCCTGGCAAACAAAAGTAAGCTGCCCCGCTTCTGGATGGCAGATTGCAGGAGCCACTTTGTACTATCAAACCAGCCCGACATGGCACTGGTGCCACCTCTGGTCTGGGAACCATGCTGCTTATCGTGGATTCTAATTAGCCAGCCGGCCACTCCCAGCCACAGGCCACCAAACACAAACAACGGCGCTTTTCCCTGGAAAACAAAACTCGCCTGCAAACTCTTTGATGGCAGATTGCAGGAGACACTTGGCACTATCAAACCAGCCCAACTTGGCACTGCTGCCACCATGGGTCTGGTCACCATCCTGCCTATCGTAGCTTTTCAGGAGCCAGCCGGTCACACCCAGCCATAGGCCCCCAGACACAAACCTCGGCCCGTTTCCCTTGGAAAACAAAAGTAAGCTGCCCCGCTTCTGGATGGCAGATTGCAGGAGCCACTTTGCACCATCAAACTAGCCCGACTTGGCACTGGTGCCACCTCAGGTCTGGGAACCTTCCTGCGTATCGTGGATTCTAATTAGCCAGCCGGCCACTCCCAGCCACAGGCCCCCAAACAAAAACAACGGCGCTTTTCCCTGGAAAACAAAACTCGCCTGCCAACATTTTGATGGCAGATTGCAGGAGCCACTTGGTATTTCCAAATCAGCCCAACTTGGCACTGGTGCCACCATGGGTCTGGTCACCATCCTGCCTATCGTAGCTTTTCAGGAGCCAGCCGGTCACTCCCAGCCATAGGCCCCGAGACACAAACCTCGGCCCGTTTCCCTGGCAAACAAAAGTAAGCTACCCCGCTTCAGGATGGAAGATTGCAGGAGCCACTTTGCACCATCAAACTAGCCCGACTTGGCACTGGTGCCACCTCAGGTCTGGGAACCATCCTGCGTATCGTGGATTCTAAGGAGCCAGCCGGCCACTACCAGCCACAGGCCCCCAAACACAAACAACGGCGCTTTTCCCTGGAAAACAAAACTCGCCTGCCAACTTTTTGATGGCTGATTGCAGGAGCCACTTGGTACTATCAAACCAGCCCAACTTGGCACTGGTGCCACCATGGGTCTGGTCACCATCCTGCCTATCGTAGCATTTCAGGAGCCAGCCGCTCAATCCCAGCCATAGGCCCCCAAACACTAACCTCGGCCCGTTTCCCTGGCAAACAAAAGTAAGCTGCCCCGTTTCTGGATGGCAGATTGCAGGAGCCACTTGGTACTATCAAACCAGCCCGACATGGCACTGGTGCCACCTCTGGTCTGGGAACCATCCTGTGTATCGTGGATTCTAATTAGCCAGCCGGCCACTCCCAGCCACAGGCCCCCAAACACAAACAACGGCGCTTTTCCCTGGAAAACAAAACTGCCCTGCCAAATTTTAAAGGCAGATTCCAGGAGCCACTTGGTACTATCAAACCAGCCCAACTTGGCACGGCTGCCACCATGGGTCTCGTAACCATCCTGCCTATCGTAGCTTTTCAGGAGCCAGCCGGTCACTCCCAGCCATAGGCCCCCAGACACAAACCTCGGCCCGTTTCCCTGGCAAACAAAAGTAAGCATCCCCGCTTCTGGATGGCAGATTGCAGGACGCACTTGGTACTATCAAACCAGCCCGACTTGGCACTGGTGCCACCTCTGGTCTGGGAACCATGCTGCGTATCGTGGATTCTAATTAGCCAGCCGGCCACTCCCAGCCACAGGCCCCCAAACACAAACAACGGTGCTTTTCCCTGGAAAACAAAACTCGCCTGCAAACTCTTTGATGGCAGATTGCAGGAGACACTTGGCACTATCAAACCAGCCCAACTTGGCACTGCTGCCACCATGGGTCTGGTCACCATCCTGCCTATCGTAGCTTTTCAGGAGCCAGCCGGTCACTCCCAGCCATAGGCCCCGAGACACAAACCTCGGCCCGTTTCCCTGGCAAACAAAAGTAAGCTGCCCCGCTTCTGGATGGCAGATTGCAGGAGCTACTTGGTACTATCAAACCAGCCCGACATGGCACTGGTGCCACCTCTGGTCTGGGAATCATCCTGCGTATCGTAGGTTCAAAGGATCCAGCCGGCCACTCCCAGCCACAGGCCCCCAAACACAAACAACGGCGCTTTTCCCTGGAAAACAAAACTCGCCTGCCAACTTTTTGATGGCAGATTGCAGGAGCCACTTGGTACTATCAAACCAGCCCAACTTGGCACTGGTGCCACCATGGGTCTGGTCACCATCCTGCCTATCGTAGCTTTTCAGGAGCCAGCCGGTCACTCCCAGCCATAGGCCCCGAGACACAAACCTCGGCCCGTTTCCCTGGCAAACAAAAGTAAGCATCCCCGCTTCTGGATGGAAGATTGCAGGACGCACTTGGTACTATCACCCCAGCCCAACTTGCCACTGGTGCCACCTTGCGTCTGGGAACCATCCTGCGTATCGTGGATTCTAATTAGCCAGCCGGCCACTCCCAGCCACAGGCCCCCAAACACAAACAACGGCGCTTTTCCCTGGAAAACAAAACTCGCCTGCCAAATTTTTGATGGCAGATTGCAGGAGACACTTGGTACTATCAAATCAGCCCAGCTTGGCACTGGTGCCACCATGGGTCTGGTCACCATCCTGCCTATCGTAGCTTTTCAGGAGCCAGCCGGTCACTCCAAGCCATAGGCCCCCAGACAAAAACCTCGGCCCGTTTCCCTGGCAAACAAAAGTAAGCTACCCCGCTTCTGGATGGCAGATTGCAGGAGCCACTTTGCACCATCAAACTAGCCCGACTTGGCACTGGTGCCACCTCAGGTCTGGGAACCATCCTGCGTATCGTGGATTCTAATTAGCCAGCCGGCCACTCCCAGCCACAGGCCCCCAAACACAAACAACGGCGCTTTTCCCTGGAAAACAAAACTCACCTGCCAACTTTTTGATGGCAGATTGCAGGAGCCACTTGGTATTACCAAATCAGCCCAACTTGGCACTGCTGCCACCATGGGTCTGGTCACCATCCTGCCTATCGTAGCTTTTCAGGAGCCAGCCGGTCACTCCCAGCCATAGGCCTCCAGACACAAACCTCGGCCCGTTTCCCTGGCAAACAAAAGTAAGCATCCCCGCTTCTGGATGGCTGATTGCAGGACGCACTTGGTACCATCACCCCAGCCCAACTTGGCACTGGTGCCCCCTTGCGTCTGGGAACCATGCTGCGTATCGTGGATTCTAATTAGCCAGCCGGCCACTCCCAGCCACAGGCCCCCAAACACAAACAACGGCGCTTTTCCCTGGAAAACAAAACTCGCCTGCCAACTTTTTGATGGCAGATTGCAGGAGACACTTGGTACTATCAAATCAGCCCAGCTTGGCAATGGTGCCACCATGGGTCTGGTCACCATCCTGCCTATCGTAGCTTTTCAGGAGCCAGCCGGTCACTCCCAGCCATAGGCCCCCAGACAAAAACCTCGGCCCGTTTCCCTGGCAAACAAAAGTAAGCTACCCCGCTTCTGGATGGAAGATTGCAGGAGCTTTTGCACCATCAAACTAGCCCGACTTGGCACTGGTGCCACCTCTGGTCTGGGAACCTCCCTGCGTATCGTGGATTCTAATTAGCCAGCCGGCCACTCCCAGCCACAGGCCCCCAAACACAAACAACGGCGCTTTTCCCTGGAAAACAAAACTCGCCTGCCAAAATTTTGATGGCAGATTGCAGGAGCCACTTGGTATTTCCAAATCAGCCCAACTTGGCACTGGTGCCACCATGGGTCTGGTCACCATCCTGCCTATGGTAGCTTTTCAGGAGCCAGCCGGTCACTCCCAGCCATAGGCCCCGAGACACAAACCTCGGCCCGTTTCCCTGGCAAACAAAAGTAAGCTACCCCGCTTCAGGATGGAAGATTGCAGGAGCCACTTTGCACCATCAAACTAGCCCGACTTGGCACTGGTGCCACCTCAGGTCTGGGAACCATCCTGCGTATCGTGGATTCTAAGGAGCCAGCCGGCCACTCCCAGCCACAGGCCCCCAAACACAAACAACGGCGCTTTTCCCTGGAAAACAAAACTCGCCTGCCAACTTTTTGATGGCAGATTGCAGGAGCCACTTGGTACTATCAAACCAGCCCAACTTGGCACTGCTGCCACCATGGGTCTGGTCACCATCCTGCCTATCGTAGCATTTCAGGAGCCAGCCGCTCAATCCCAGCCATAGGCCCCCAAACACTAACCTCGGCCCGTTTCCCTGGCAAACAAAAGTAAGCTGCCCCGTTTCTGGATGGCAGATTGCAGGAGCCACTTGGTACTATCAAACCAGCCCGACATGGCACTGGTGCCACCTCTGGTCTGGGAACCATGCTGCGTATCGTGGATTCTAATTAGCCAGCCGGCCACTCCCAGCCACAGGCCCCCAAACACAAACAACGGCGCTTTTCCCTGGAAAACAAAACTGCCCTGCCAAATTTTAAAGGCAGATTCCAGGAGCCACTTGGTACTATCAAACCAGCCCAACTTGGCACTGGTGCCACCATGGGTCTGGTCACCATCCTGCCTATCGTAGCTTTTCAGGAGCCAGCCGGTCACTCCCAGACATAGGCCCCCAGACACAAACCTCGGCCCGTTTCCCTGGCAAACAAAAGTAAGCTGCCCCGCTTCTGGATGGCAGATTGCAGGACGCACTTGGTACTATCAAACCAGCCCAACTTGGCACTGGTGCCACCTTGGGTCTGGGAATCATCCTGCGTATCGTGGATTCTAATTAGCCAGCCGGCCACTCCCAGCCACAGGGCCCCAAACACAAACAACGGCGCTTTTCCCTGGAAAACAAAACTCGCCTGCCAACTTTTTGATGGCTGATTGCAGGAGCCACTTGGTACTATCAAACCAGCCCAACTTGGCACGGCTGCCACCATGGGTCTGGTCACCATCCTGCCTATCGTAGCTTTTCAGGAGCCAGCCGGTCACTCCCAGCCATTAGCCCCGAGACACAAACCTCGGCCCGTTTCCCTGGCAAACAAAAGTAAGCTACCCCGCTTCTGGATGGCAGATTGCAGGACGCACTTGGTACTATCAAACCAGCCCAACTAGGCACTGGTGCCACCTTGGGTCTGGGAACCATCCTGCGTATCGTAGGTTCAAAGGATCCAGCCGGCCACTCCCAGCCACAGGCCCCCAAACACAAACAACGGCGCTTTTCCCTGGAAAACAAAACTCGCCTGCCAAATTTTTGATGGCAGATTGCAGGAGCCACTTGGTACTATCAAACCAGCCCAACTTGGCACTGCTGCCACCATGGGTCTGGTCACCATCCTGCCTATCGTAGCTTTTTAGGAGCCAGCCAGTCACTCCCAGCCATAGGCCCCGAGACACAAACCTCGGCCCGTTTCCCTGGCAAAAAAAATTAAGCTGCCCCGCTTCTGGATGGCAGATTGCAGGAGCCACTTGGTACTATCAAACCAGCCCGACATGGCACTGGTGCCACCTCTGGTCTGGGAACCATGCTGCGTATCGTGGATTCTAATTAGCCAGCCAGCCACTCCCAGCCACAGGCCCCCAAACACAAACAACGGCGCTTTTCCCTGGAAAACAAAACTCGCCTGCAAACTCTTTGACGGCAGATTGCAGGAGACACTTGGCGCTATCAAACCAGCCCAACTTGGCACTGCTGCCACCATGGGTCTGGTCACCATCCTGCCTATCGTAGCTTTTCAGGAGCCAGCCGGTCACTCCCAGCCATAGGCCCCGAGACACAAACCTCGGCCCGTTTCCCTGGCAAACAAAAGTAAGCTGCCCCGCTTCTGGATGGCAGATTGCAGGAGCCACTTGGTACTATCAAACCAGCCCGACATGGCACTGGTGCCACCTCTGGTCTGGGAACCATGCTGCGTATCGTGGATTCTAATTAGCCAGCCGGCCACTCCCAGCCACAGGCCCCCAAACACAAACAACGGCGCTTTTCCCTGGAAAACAAAACTCGCCTGCCAAATTTTAAAGGCAGATTCCAGGAGCCACTTGGTACTATCAAACCAGCCCAACTTGGCACGGCTGCCACCATGGGTCTGGTCACCATCCTGCCTATCGTAGCTTTTCAGGAGCCAGCCGGTCACTCCCAGCCATAGGCCCCCAGACACAAACCTCGGCCCGTTTCCCTGGCAAACAAAAGTAAGCATCCCCGCTTCTGGATGGCAGATTGCAGGACGCACTTGGTACTATCAAACCAGCCCGACTTGGCACTGGTGCCACCTTGGGTCTGGGAATCATCCTGCGTATCGTGGATTCTAATTAGCCAGCCGGCCACTCCCAGCCACAGGCCCCCAAACACAAACAACGGCGCTTTTCCCTGGAAAACAAAACTCGCCTGCCAAAATTTGATGGCTGATTGCAGGAGCCACTTGGTACTATCAAACCAGCCCAACTTGGCACTGGTGCCACCTTGGGTCTGGGAACCATCCTGCGTATCGTGGATTCTAATTAGCCAGCCGGCCACTCCCAGCCACAGGCCCCCAAACACAAACAACGGCGCTTTTCCCTGGAAAACAAAACTCGCCTGCAAACTCTTTGATGGCAGATTGCAGGAGACACTTGGCACTATCAAACCAGCCCAACTTGGCACTGCTGCCACCATGGGTCTGGTCACCATCCTGCCTATCGTAGCTTTTCAGGAGCCAGCCGGTCACACCCAGCCATAGGCCCCCAGACACAAAGATCGGCCCGTTTCCCTTGGCAAACAAAAGTAAGCTGCCCCGCTTCTGGATGGCAGATTGCAGGAGCCACTTTGCACCATCGAACTAGCCCGACTTGGCACTGGTGCCACCTCAGGTCTGGGAACCTTCCTGCGTATCGTGGATTCTAATTAGCCAGCCGGCCACTCCCAGCCACAGGCCCCCAAACAAAAAAAACGGCGCTTTTCCCTGGAAAACAAAACTCGCCTGCCAACATTTTGATGGCAGATTGCAGGAGCCACTTGGTATTTCCAAATCAGCCCAACTTGGCACTGGTGCCACCATGGGTCTGGTCACCATCCTGCCTATCGTAGCTTTTCAGGAGCCAGCCGGTCACTCCCAGCCATAGGCCCCGAGACACAAACCTCGGCCCGTTTCCCTGGCAAACAAAAGTAAGCTACCCCGCTTCAGGATGGAAGATTGCAGGAGCCACTTTGTACCATCAAACTAGCCCGACTTGGCACTGGTGCCACCTCAGGTCTGGGAACCATCCTGCGTATGGTGGATTCTAAGGAGCCAGCCGGCCACTCCCAGCCACAGGCCCCCAAACACAAACAACGGCGCTTTTCCCTGGAAAACAAAACTCGCCTGCCAACTTTTTGATGGCCGATTGCAGGAGCCACTTGGTACTATCAAACGAGCCCAACTTGGCACTGGTGCCACCATGGGTCTGGTCACCATCCTGCCTATCGTAGCATTTCAGGAGCCAGCCGCTCAATCCCAGCCATAGGCCCCCAAACACTAACCTCGGCCCGTTTCCCTGGCAAACAAAAGTAAGCTGCCCCGCTTCTGGATGGCAGATTGCAGGAGCCACTTGGTACTATCAAACCAGCCCGACATGGCACTGGTGCCACCTCTGGTCTGGGAACCATGCTGCGTATCGTGGATTCTAATTAGCCAGCCGGCCACTCCCAGCCACAGGCCCCCAAACACAAACAACGGCGCTTTTCCCTGGAAAACAAAACTGGCCTGCCAAATTTTAAAGGCAGATTACAGGAGCCACTTGGTACTATCAAACCAGCCCAACTTGGCACGGCTGCCACCATGGGTCTGGTCACCATCCTGCCTATCGTAGCTTTTCAGGAGCCAGCCGGTCACTCCCAGCCATAGGCCCCCAGACACAAACCTCGGCCCGTTTCCCTGGCAAACAAAAGTAAGCATCCCCGCTTCTGGATGGCAGATTGCAGGACGCACTTGGTACTATCAAACCAGCCCGACTTGGCACTGGTGCCACCTTGGGTCTGGGAATCATCCTGCGTATCGTGGATTCTAATTAGCCAGCCGGCCACTCCCAGCCACAGGCCCCCAAACACAAACAACGGCGCTTTTCCCTGGAAAACAAAACTCGCCTGCCAACTTTTGATGACTGATTGCAGGAGCCACTTGGTACTATCAAACCAGCCCAACTTGGCACTGGTGCCACCTTGGGTCTGGGAACCATCCTGCGTATCGTGGATTCTAATTAGCCAGCCGGCCACTCCCAGCCACAGGCCCCCAAACGCAAACAACGGCGCTTTTCCCTGGAAAACAAAACTCGCCTGCCAACTTTTTGTGAGCAGATTGCAGGAGCCACTTGGTACTATCAAACCAGCCCAACTTGGCACTGCTGCCACCATGGGTCTGGTCACCATCCTGCCTATCACAGCTTTTCAGGAGCCAGCCAGTCACTCCCAGTCATAGGCCCCGAGACACAAACCTCGGCCCGTTTCCCTGGCAAACAAAAGTAAGCTGCCCCGCTTCTGGATGGCAGATTGCAGGAGCCACTTTGTACTATCAAACCAGCCCGACATGGCACTGGTGCCACCTCTGGTCTGGGAACCATGCTGCTTATCGTGGATTCTAATTAGCCAGCCGGCCACTCCCAGCCACAGGCCACCAAACACAAACAACGGCGCTTTTCCCTGGAAAACAAAACTCGCCTGCAAACTCTTTGATGGCAGATTGCAGGAGACACTTGGCACTATCAAACCAGCCCAACTTGGCACTGCTGCCACCATGGGTCTGGTCACCATCCTGCCTATCGTAGCTTTTCAGGAGCCAGCCGGTCACACCCAGCCATAGGCCCCCAGACACAAACCTCGGCCCGTTTCCCTTGGCAAACAAAAGTAAGCTGCCCCGCTTCTGGATGGCAGATTGCAGGAGCCACTTTGCACCATCAACCTAGCCCGACTTGGCACTGGTGCCACCTCAGGTCTGGGAACCTTCCTGCGTATCGTGGATTCTAATTAGCCAGCCGGCCACTCCCAGCCACAGGCCCCCAAACAAAAACAACGGCGCTTTTCCCTGGAAAACAAAACTCGCCTGCCAACATTTTGATGGCAGATTGCAGGAGCCACTTGGTATTTCCAAATCAGCCCAACTTGGCACTGGTGCCACCATGGGTCTGGTCACCATCCTGCCTATCGTAGCTTTTCAGGAGCCAGCCGGTCACTCCCAGCCATAGGCCCCGAGACACAAACCTCGGCCCGTTTCCCTGGCAAACAAAAGTAAGCTACCCCGCTTCAGGATGGAAGATTGCAGGAGCCACTTTGCACCATCAAACTAGCCCGACTTGGCACTGGTGCCACCTCAGGTCTGGGAACCATCCTGCGTATCGTGGATTCTAAGGAGCCAGCCGGCCACTCCCAGCCACAGGCCCCCAAACACAAACAACGGCGCTTTTCCCTGGAAAACAAAACTCGCCTGCCAACTTTTTGATGGCAGATTGCAGGAGCCACTTGGTACTATCAAACCAGCCCAACTTGGCACTGGTGCCACCATGGGTCTGGTCACCATCCTGCCTATCGTAGCATTTCAGGAGCCAGCCGCTCAATCCCAGCCATAGGCCCCCAAACACTAACCTCGGCCCGTTTCCCTGGCAAACAAATGTAAGCTGACCCGTTTCTGGATGGCAGATTGCAGGAGCCACTTGGTACTATCAAACCAGCCCGACATGGCACTGGTGCCACCTCTGGTCTGGGAACCATCCTGCGTATCGTGGATTCTAATTAGCCAGCCGGCCACTCCCAGCCACAGGCCCCCAAACACAAACAACGGCGCTTTTCCCTGGAAAACAAAACTCGCCTGCCAAATTTTAAAGGCAGATTCCAGGAGCCACTTGGTACTATCAAACCAGCCCAACTTAGCACGGCTGCCACCATGGGTCTCGTAACCATCCTGCCTATCGTAGCTTTTCAGGAGCCAGCCGGTCACTCCCAGCCATAGGCCCCCAGACACAAACCTCGGCCCGTTTCCCTGGCAAACAAAAGTAAGCATCCCCGCTTCTGGATGGCAGATTGCAGGACGCACTTGGTACTATCAAACCAGCCCGACTTGGCACTGGTGCCACCTTGGGTCTGGGAATCATCCTGCGTATCGTGGATTCTAATTAGCCAGCCGGCCACTCCCAGCCACAGGCCCCCAAACACAAACAACGGCGCTTTTCCCTGGAAAACAAAACTCGCCTGCCAACTTTTTGATGGCTGATTGCAGGAGCCACTTGGTACTATCAAACCAGCCCAAATTGGCACTGGTGCCACCTTGGGTCTGGGAACCATCCTGCGTATCGTGGATTCTAATTAGCCAGCCGGCCACTCCCAGCCACAGGCCCCCAAACACAAACAACGGCGCTTTTCCCTGGAAAACAAAACTCGCCTGCCAACTTTTTGTGAGCAGATTGCAGGAGCCACTTGGTACTATCAAACCAGCCCAACTTGGCACTGCTGCCACCATGGGTCTGGTCACCATCCTGCCTATCACAGCTTTTCAGGAGCCAGCCAGTCACTCCCAGTCATAGGCCCCGAGACACAAACCTCGTCCCGTTTCCCTGGCAAACAAAAGTAAGCTGCCCCGCTTCTGGATGGCAGATTGCAGGAGCCACTTTGTACTATCAAACCGCCCGACATGGCACTGGTGCCACCTCTGGTCTGGGAACCATGCTGCGTATCGTGGATTCTAATTAGCCAGCCAGCCACTCCCAGCCACAGGCCACCAAACACAAACAACGGCGCTTTTCCCTGGAAAACAAAACTCGCCTGCAAACTCTTTGATGGCAGATTGCAGGAGACACTTGGCACTATCAAACCAGCCCAACTTGGCACTGGTGCCACCATGGGTCTGGTCACCATCCTGCCTATCGTAGCATTTCAGGAGCCAGCCGGTCACACCCAGCCATAGGCCCCCAGACAAAAACCTCGGCCCGTTTCCCTTGGCAAACAAAAGTAAGCTGCCCCGCTTCTGGATGGCAGATTGCAGGAGCCACTTTGTACTATCAAACCGCCCGACATGGCACTGGTGCCACCTCTGGTCTGGGAACCATGCTGCGTATCGTGGATTCTAATTAGCCAGCCAGCCACTCCCAGCCACAGGCCCCCAAACACAAACAACGGCGCTTTTCCCTGGAAAACAAAACTCGCCTGCCAACCTTTTGATGGCTGATTGCAGGAGACACTTGGTACTATCAAACCAGCCCAACTTGGCACTGCTGCCACCATGGGTCTGGTCACCATCCTGCCTATCGTAGCTTTTCAGGAGCCAGCCGGTCACTCCCAGCCATAGGCCCCCAGACACAAACCTCGGCCCATTTCCCTGGCAAACAAAAGGAAGCATCCCCGCTTCTGGATGGCAGATTGCAGGACGCACTTGGTACTATCACCCCAGCCCAACTTGGCACTGCTGCCACCTCTGGTCTGGGAACCATCCTGCGTATCGTGGATTCTAATTAGCCAGCCGGCCACTCCCAGCCACAGGCCCCCAAACACAAACAACGGCGCTTTTCCCTGGAAAACAAAACTCTCCTGCCAACTTTTTGATGGCAGATTGCAGGAGCCACTTGGTACTATCAAACCAGCCCAACTTGGCACTGGTGCCACCATGGGTCTGGTCACCATCCTGCCTATTGTAGCATTTCAGGAGCCAGCCGCTCAATCCCAGCCATAGGCCCTCAAACACAAACCTTGGCCCGTTTCCCTGGCAAACAAAAGTAAGCTGCCCCGCTTCTGGATTGCAGATTGCAGGAGCCACTTGGTACTATCAAACCAGCCCGACATGGCACTGGTGCCACCTCTGGTCTGGGAACCATGCTGCGTATCGTGGATTCTAATTAGCCAGCCGGCCACTCCCAGCCACAGGCCCCCAAACACAAACAACGGCGCTTTTCCCTGGAAAACAAAACTCGCCTGCCAACTTTTTGATGGCAGATTGCAGGAGCCACTTGGTACTATCAAACCAGCCCAACTTGGCACTGCTGCCACCATGGGTCTGGTCACCATCCTGCCTATCGTTGCTTTTCAGGAGCCAGCCGGTCACTCCCAGCCATGGACGCCCAGACAAAAATCTCGGCCCGTTTCCCTGGCAAACATAAGGAAGCTGCCCCGCTTCTGGATGGCAGATTGCAGGAGCCACTTGGTACTATCAAACCAGCCCGAATTGGCACTGGTGCCACCTTTGCTCTGGGAACCATCCTGCGTAACGTAGATTCTAAGGAGCCAGCCGGCCACTCCCAGCCACATGCCCCCAAACACAAACAACGGCGCTTTTCCCTGGAAAACAAATCTCGTCTGCCAACATTTGATGGCAGATTCCAGGAGCCACTTGGTACTATCAAACCAGCCATACTTGGCACGGCTGCCACCATGGGTCTGGTCACCATCCTGCCTATCGTAGCTTTTCAGGAGCCAGCCGGTCACTCCCAGACATAGGCCCCGAGACACAAACCTCGGCCCGTTTCCCTGGCAAACAAAAGTAAGCATCCCCGCTTCTGGATGGCATATTGCAGGACGCACTTGGTACTATCAATCCAGCCCAACTTGACACTGGTGCCACCTTGGGTCTGGGAACCATCCTGCGTATCGTGGATTCTAATTAGCCAGCCGGCCACTCCCAGCCACAGGCCCCCAAACACAAACAACGGCGCTTTTCCTTGGAAAAAAAAACTCGCCTGCCAACTTTTTGATGGCTGATTGCAGGAGCCACTTGGTACTATCAAACCAGCCCAACTTGGCACTGGTGCCACCATGGGTCTGGTCACCATCCTGCCTATCGTAGCTTTTCAGGAGCCAGCCGGTCACTCCCAGCCATAGGCCCCCAGACACAAACCTCGGCCCGTTTCCCTGGCAAACAAAAGTAAGCTGCCCCGCTTCTGGATGGCAGATTGCAGGAGCCACTTGGTACTATCAAACCAGCCCGACATGGCACTGGTGCCACCTCTGGTCTGGGAACCATGCTGCGTATCGTGGATTCTAATTAGCCAGCCGGCCACTCCCAGCCACAGGCCCCCAAACACAAACAATGGCGCTTTTCCCTGGAAAACAAAACTCGCCTGCCAACCCTTTGATGGCAGATTGCAGGAGACACTTGGCACTATCAAACCAGCCCAACTTGGCACTGCTGCCACCATGGGTCTGGTCACCATCCTGCCTATCGTAGCTTTTCAGGAGCCAGCCGGTCACTCCCAGCCATAGGCCCCGAGACAAAACCTCGGCCCGTTTCCCTGGCAAACAAAAGTAAGCATCCCCGCTTCTGGATGGCAGATTGCAAGACGCACTTGGTACTATCACCCCAGCCGAACTTGGCACTGGTTCCACTTTGGGTCTGGGAACCATGCTGCGTATCGTGGATTCTAAGGAGCCAGCCGGCCACTTCCAGCCACAGGCCCCCAAACACAAACAATGGCGCTATTCCCTGGAAAACAAAACTCGCCTGCCAACTTTTTCATGGCAGATTGCAGGAGCCACTTGGTACTATCAAACCAGCCCAACTTGGCACTGGTGCCACCTTGGGTCTGGGAAACATCCTGCCTATCGTAGCTTTTCAGGAGCCAGCCGGTCACACCCAGCCATAGGCCCCCAGTATAAAACCTCGGCCCGTTTCCCTGGCAAACAAAATTAAGCTGCCCTGCTTCTGGATGGCAGATTGCAGGAGCTATTTAGTACTATCAAACCAGCCCAACTTGGCACTGGTGCCACCTTGGCTCTGGGAACCATCCTGCGTATCGTGGATTCTAAGGAGCCAGCCGGCCACTCCCAGCCACAGGCCCCCAAACCCAAACAACGGCGCTTTTCCCTGGAAAACAAAACTCGCCTGCCAACTTTTTGATGGCAGATTCCCGGAACCACTTGGTACTATCAAACCAGCCCAAATTGGCACTGGTGCCACCATGGGTCTGGTCACCATCCTGCCTATCGTAGCATTTCAGGAGCCAGCCGCTCAATCCCAGCCATAGGCCCCCAAACACTAACCTCGGCCCGTTTGCCTGGCAAACAAAAGTAAGCTGCCCCGTTTCTGGATGGCAGATTGCAGGAGCCACTTGGTACTATCAAACCAGCCCGACATGGCACTGGTGCCACCTCTGGTCTGGGAACCATGCTGCGTATCGTGGATTCTAATTAGCCAGCCGGCCACTCCCAGCCACAGGCCCCCAAACACAAACAACGGCGCTTTTCCCTGGAAAACAAAACTCGCCTGCCAACGTTTTGATGGCAGATTGCAGGAGCCACTTGGTACTATCAAACCAGCCCAACTTGGCACTGCTGCCACCATGGGTCTGGTCACCATCCTGCCTATCGTTGCTTTTCAGGAGCCAGCCGGTCACTCCCAGCCATGGACCCCCAGACACAAACCTCGGCCCGTATCCCTGTCAAAAATAAGTAAGCTGCCCCGCTTCTGGATGGCAGACTGCAGGAGACACTTGGTACTATCACCCCAGCCCAACTTGGCACTTGTGCCACCTTGCGTCTGGGAACCACCCTGCGTATCGTAGGTTCAAAGGAGCCAGCCGGCCACTCCCAGCCACAGGCCCCCAAACACAAACAACGGCGCTTTTCCCTGGAAAACAAAACTCCCCTGCCAACTTTTTGATGGCAGATTGCAGGAGACACTTGGTACTATCATATCAGCCCAGCTTGGCACTGGTGCCACCATGGGTCTGGTCACCATCCTGCCTATCGTAGCTTTTCAGGAGCCAGCCGGTCACTCCCAGCCATAGGCCCCCAGACAAAAACCTCGGCCCGTTTCCCTGGCAAACAAAAGTAAGCTACCCCGCTTCTTGATTGCAGATTGCAGGAGCCACTTTGCACCATCAAACTAGCCCGACTTGGCACTGGTGCCACCTCAGGTCTGGGAACCATCCTGCGTATCGTGGATTCTAATTAGCCAGCCGGCCACTCCCAGCCACAGGCCCCCAAACACAAACAACGGCGCTTTTCCCTGGAAAACAAAACTCGCCTGCCAACATTTTGTGAGCAGATTGCAGGAGCCACTTGGTACTATCAAACCAGCCCAACTTGGCACTGCTGCCACCATGGGTCTGGTCACCATCCTGCCTATCGTAGCTTTTCAGGAGCCAGCCGGTCACTCCCAGCCATAGGCCCCGAGACACAAACCTCGGCCCATTTCCCTGGCAAACAAAAGTAAGCATCCCCGCTTCTGGATGGCAGATTGCAGGACGCACTTGGTACTGTCACCCCAGCCCAACTTGGCACTGGTGCCACCTTGGGTCTGGGAACCATGCTGCGTATCGTGGATTCTAATTAGCCAGCCGGCCACTCCCAGCCACAGGCCCCCAAACACAAACAACGGCGCTTTTCCCTGGAAAACAAAACTCGCCTGCCAACTTTTTGATGGCAGATTGCAGGAGCCACTTGGTACTATCAAATCAGCACAGCTTGGCACTGGTGCCACCATGGGTCTGGTCACCATCCTGCCTATCGTAGCTTTTCACGAGCCAGCCGGTCACTCCCAGCCATAGGCCCCCAGACAAAAACCTCGGCCCGTTTCCCTGGCAAACAAAAGTAAGCTACCCCGCTTCTGGATGGAAGATTGCAGGAGCCACTTTGCACCATCAAACTAGCCCGACTTGGCACTGGTGCCACCTCAGGTCTGGGAACCATCCTGCGTATCGTGGATTCTAAGGAGCCAGCCGGCCACTCCCAGCCACAGGCCCCCAAACAAAAACAACGGCGCTTTTCCCTGGAAAACAAAACTCGCCTGCCAACTTTTTGATGGCAGATTGCAGGAGCCACTTGGTACTATCAAACCAGCCCAACTTGGCACGACTGCCACCATGGGTCTGGTCACCATCCTGCCTATCGTAGCTTTTCAGGAGCCAGCCAGTCACTCCCAGCCATAGGCCCCCAGACACAAACCTCGGCCCGTTTCCCTGGCAAACAAAAGTAAGCATCCCCGCTTCTGGATGGCAGATTGCAGGACGCATTTGGTACTATCAAACCAGCCCAACTTGGCACTGGTGCCACCTCTGGTCTGGGAACCATCCTGCGTATCGTGGATTCTAATTAGCCAGCCGGCCACTCCCAGCCACAGGCCCCCAAACACAAACAACGGCGCTTTTCCCTGGAAAAAAAAACTCGCCTGCCAACATTTTGTGAGCAGATTGCAGGAGCCACTTGGTACTATCAAACCAGCCCAACTTGGCACGGCTGCCACCATGGGTCTGGTCACCATCCTGCCTATCGCAGCTTTTCAGGAGCCAGCCAGTCACTCCCAGCCATAGGCCCCGAGACCCAAACCTCGGCCCGTTTCCCTGGCAAAAAAAAGTAAGCTGCCCCGCTTCTGGATGGCAGATTGCAGGAGCTATTTAGTACTATCAAACCAGCCCGACATGGCACTGGTGCCACCTCTGGTCTGGGAATCATCCTGCGTATCGTAGGTTCAAAGGAGCCAGCCGGCCACTCCCAGCCACAGGCCCCCAAACACAAACAACGGCGCTTTTCCCTGGAAAACAAAACTCGCCTGCCAACTTTTTCATGGCAGATTGCAGGAGACACTTGGTACTATCAAACCAGCCCAACTTGGCACTGGTGCCACCATGGGTCTGGTCACCATCCTGCCTATCGTAGCTTTTCAGGAGCCAGCCGGTCACTCCCAGCCATAGGCCCCGAGACACAAACCTCGGCCCGTTTCCCTGGCAAACAAAAGTAAGCATCCCCGCTTCTGGATGGCAGATTGCAGGACGCACTTGGTACTATCACCCCAGCCCAACTTGGCACTGCTGCCACCTTGCGTCTGGGAATCATCCTGCGTATCGTGGATTCTAATTAGCCAGCCGGCCACTCCCAGCCACAGGCCCCCAAACACAAACAACGGCGCTTTTCCCTGGAAAACAAAACTCGCCTGCCAACTTTTTGATGGCTGATTGCAGGACCCACTTGGTACTATCAAACCAGCCCAACTTGGCACTGGTGCCACCATGGGTCTGGTCACCATCCTGCCTATTGTAGCATTTCAGGAGCCAGCCGCTCAATCCCAGCCATAGGCCCCCAAACACAAACCTCGGCCCGTTTCCCTGGCAAACAAAAGTAAGCTGCCCCGCTTCTGGATGGCAGATTGCAGGAGCCACTTGGTACTATCAAACCAGCCCGACATGGCACTGGTGCCACCTCTGGTCTGGGAACCATGCTGCGTATCGTGGATTCTAATTAGCCAGCCGGCCACTCCCAGCCACAGGCCCCCAAACACAAACAACGGCGCTTTTCCCTGGAAAACAAAACTCGCCTGCCAACATTTTGATGGCAGATTGCAGGAGCCACTTGGTACTATCAAACCAGCCCAACTTGGCACTGGTGCCACCATGGGTCTGGTCACCATCCTGCCTATCGTAGCTTTTCAGGAGCCAGCCGGTCACTCCCAGCCATGGACCCCCAGACAAAAACCTCGGCCCGTTTCCCTGGCAAACAAAAGTAAGCATCCCCGCTTCTGGATGGCAGATTGCAAGACACACTTGGCACTATCACCCCAGCCCAACTTGGCACTGGTTCCACCTCGGATCTGGGAACCATGCTGCGTATCGTGGATTCTAAGGAGCCAGCCGGCCACTTCCAGCCACAGGCCCCCAAACAAAAACAATGGCGCTTTTCCCTGGAAAACAAAACTCGCCTGCCAACATTGTGATGGCAGATTGCAGGAGCCACTTGGTACTATCAAACCAGCCCAACTTGGCACTGGTGCCACCTTCGGTCTGGGAACCATCCTGCCTATCGTAGCTTTTCAGGAGCCAGCCGGTCACACCCAGCCATAGGCCCCCAGTATAAAACCTCGGCCCGTTTCCCTGGCAAACAAAAGTAAGCTACCCCACTTCTGGATGGCAGATTGCAGGAGCCACTTTGCACCATCAAACTAGCCCGACTTGGCACTGGTGCCACCTCTGGTCTGGGAACCATGCTGCGTATCGTGGACTCTAATTAGCCAGCCGGCCACTCCCAGCCACAGGCCCCCAAACACAAACAACGGCGCTTTTCCCTGGAAAACAAAACTCGCCTGCCAACGTTTTGATGGCAGATTGCAGGAGCCACTTGGTACTATCAAACCAGCCCAACTTGGCACTGGTGCCACCATGGGTCTGGTCACCATCCTGCCTATCGTTGCTTTTCAGGAGCCAGCCGGTCACTCCCAGCCATGGACCCCCAGACACAAACCTCGGCCCGTTTCCCTGGCAAACAAAAGTAAGCTGCCCCGCTTCTGGATGGCAGATTGCAGGAGACACTTGGTACTATCAAACCAGCCTGAATTGGCACTGGTGCCACCTTGGCTCTGGGAACCATCCTGCGTAACGTAGATTCTAAGGAGCCAGCCGGCCACTCCCAGCCACAGGCCCCAAACACAAACAACGGCGCTTTTCCCGGGAAAACAAAACTCGCCTGCCAAATTTTAAAGGCAGATTCCAGGAGCCACTTGGTACTATCAAACCAGCCCAGCTTGGCACTGGTGCCACCATGGGTCTGGTCACCATCCTGCCTATCGTAGCTTTTCAGGAGCCAGCCGGTCACTCCCAGCCCTAGGCCCCGAGACACAAACCTCGGCCCGTTTCCCTGGCAAACAAAAGTAAGCATCCCCGCATCTGGATGGCAGATTGCAGGACGCACTTGGTACTATCAAACCAGCCCAACTTTGCACTGGTGCCACCTTGGGTCTGGGAACCATGCTGCGTATCGTGGATTCTAATTAGCCAGGCGGCCACTCCCAGCCACAGGCCCCCAAACACAAACAACGGCGCTTTTCCCTGGAAAAAAAAACTCGCCTGCCAACTTTTTGATGGCTGATTGCAGGAGCCACTTGGTACTATCAAACCAGCCCAACTTGGCACTGGTGCTACCTTGGGTCTGGGAACCATCCTGCGTATCGTGGATTCTAATTAGCCAGCCGGCCACTCCCAGCCACAGGCCCCCAAACACAAACAACGGCGCTTTTCCCTGGAAAACAAAACTCGCCTGCCAACATTTTGTGAGCAGATTGCAGGAGCCACTTGGTACTATCAAACCAGCCCAACTTGGCACTGCTGCCACCATGGGTCTGGTCACCATCCTGCCTATCGCTGCTTTTCAGGAGCCAGCCAGTCACTCCCAGTCATAGGCCCCGAGAAACAAACCTCGGCCCGTTTCCCTGGCAAAATAAAGTAAGCTGCCCCGCTTCTGGATGGCAGATTGCAGGAGCCACTTCGTACTATCAAACCAGCCCGACATGGCACTGGTGCCACCTCTGGTCTGGGAACCATGCTGCGTATCGTGGATTCTAATTAGCCAGCCGGCCACTCCCAGCCACAGGCCCCCAAACAAAACAACGGCGCTTTTCCCGGGAAAACAAAACTCGCCTGCCAAATTTTAAAGGCAGACTCCAGGAGCCACTTGGTACCATCAAACCAGCCCAACTTGGCACGGCTGCCACCATGGGTCTGGTCACCATCCTGCCTATCGTAGCATTTCAGGAGCCAGCCGCTCAATCCCAGCCATAGGCCCCCAAACACTAACCTCGGCCCGTTTCCCTGGCAAACAAAAGTAAGCTGCCCCGTTTCTGGATGGCAGATTGCAGGAGCCACTTGGTACTATCAAACCAGCCCGACATGGCACTGGTGCCACCTCTGGTCTGGGAACCATGCTGCGTATCGTGGATTCTAATTAGCCAGCCGGCCACTCCCAGCCACAGGCACCCAAACACAAACAACAGCGCTTTTCCCTGCAAAACAAAACTCGCCTGCCAAATTTTAAAGGCAGATTGCAGGAGCCACTTGGTACTATCAAACCAGCCCAACTTGGCACGGCTGCCACCATGGGTCTGGTCACCATCCTGCCTATCGTAGCTTTTCAGGAGCCAGCCGGTCACTCCCAGCCATAGGCCCCCAGACACAAACCTCGGCCCGTTTCCCTGGCAAACAAAAGTAAGCTGCCCCGCTTCTGGATGGCAGATTGCAGGACGCACTTGGTACTATCAAACCAACCCAACTTGGCACTGGTGCCATCTCTGGTCTGGGAACCATCCTGCGTATCGTGGATTCTAATTACCCAGCCGGCCACTCCCAGCCACAGGCCCCCAAACACAAACAACGGCGCTTTTCCCTGGAAAAAAAAAACTCGCCTGCCAACTTTTTGATGGCTGATTGCAGGAGCCACTTGGTACTATCAAACCAGCCCAACTTGGCACTGGTGCTACCTTGGGTCTGGGAACCATCCTGCGTATCGTGGATTCTAATTAGCCAGCCGGCCACTCCCAGCCACAGGCCCCCAAACACAAACAACGGCGCTTTTCCCGGGAAAACAAAACTCGCCTGCAAAATCTTTGATGGCAGATTGCAGGAGACACTTGGCACTATCAAACCAGCCCAACATGGCACTGGTGCCACCATGGGTCTGGTCACCATCCTGCCTATCGTAGCTTTTCAGGAGCCAGCCGGTCACTCCCAGCCATAGGCCCCGAGACACAAACCTCGGCCCGTTTCCCTGGCAAACAAAAGTAAGCTGCCCCGCTTCTGGATGGCAGATTGCAGGAGCTACTTGGTACTATCAAACCAGCCCGACATGGCACTGGTGCCACCTCTGGTCTGGGAACCATGCTGCGTATCGTGGATTCTAATTAGCCAGCCGGCCACTCCCAGCCACAGGCCCCCAAACACAAACAACGGCGCTTTTCCCTGGAAAACAAAACTCGCCTGCCAACGTTTTGATGGCAGATTGCAGGAGCCACTTGGTACTATCAAACCAGCCCAACTTGGCACTGCTGCCACCATGGGTCTGGTCACCATCCTGCCTATCGTTGCTTTTCAGGAGCCTGCCGGTCACTCCCAGCCATGGACCCCCAGACACAAACCTCGGCCCGTATCCCTGTCAAAAATAAGTAAGCTGCCCCGCTTCTGGATGGCAGATTGCAGGAGACACTTGGTACTATCACCCCAGCCCAACTTGGCACTTGTGCCACCTTGCGTCTGGGAACCACCCTGCGTATCTTAGGTTCAAAGGAGCCAGCCGGCCACTCCCAGCCACAGGCCCCCAAACACAAACAACGGCGCTTTTCCCTGGAAAACAAAACTCCCCTGCCAACTTTTTGATGGCAGATTGCAGGAGACACTTGGTACTATCAAATCAGCCCAGCTTGGCACTGGTGCCACCATGGGTCTGGTCACCATCCTGCCTATCGTAGCTTTTCAGGAGCCAGCCGGTCACTCCCAGCCATAGGCCCCCAGACAAAAACCTCGGCCCGTTTCCCTGGCAAACAAAAGTAAGCTACCCCGCTTCTTGATTGCAGATTGCAGGAGCCACTTTGCACCATCAAACTAGCCCGACTTGGCACTGGTGCCACCTCAGGTCTGGGAACCATCCTGCGTATCGTGGATTCTAATTAGCCAGCCGGCCACTCCCAGCCACAGGCCCCCAAACACAAACAACGGCGCTTTTCCCTGGAAAACAAAACTCGCCTGCCAACTTTTTCATGGCAGATTGCAGGAGCCACTTGGTATTACCAAATCAGCCCAACTTGGCACTGGTGCCACCTTGGGTCTGGTCACCATCCTGCCTATCGTAGCTTTTCAGGAGCCAGCCGGTCACTCCCAGCCATAGGCCCCCAGACACAAACCTCGGCCCGTTTCCCTGGCAAAAAAAAGTAAGCTGCCCCGCTTCTGTATGGCAGATTGCAGGAGCCACTTTGCACCATCAAACTAGCCCGACTTGGCACTGGTGCAACCTTGGGTCTGGGAACCATGCTGCGTATCGTGGATTCTAATTAGCCAGCCGGCCACTCCCAGCCACAGGCCCCCAAACACAAACAACGGCGCTTTTCCCTGGAAAACAAAACTCGCCTGCCAACTTTTGGATGGCAGATTGCAGGAGCCACTTGGTACTATCAAACCAGCCGAACTTGGCACTGGTGCCACCATGGGTCTGGTCACCATCCTGCCTATCGTTGCTTTTCAGGAGCCAGCCGGTCACTCCCAGCCATGGACCCCCAGACACAAACCTCGGCCCGTTTCCCTGGCAAAAATAAGTAAGCTGCCCCGCTTCTGGATGGCAGATTGCAGGAGACACTTGGTACTATCAAACCAGCCCGACATGGCACTGGTGCCACCTCTGGTCTGGGAACCATCCTGCGTATCGTAGGTTCAAAGGAGCCAGCCGGCCACTCCCAGCCACAGGCCCCCAAACACAAACAACGGCGATTTTCCCTGGAAAACAAAACTCGCCTGCCAACATTTTGTGAGCAGATTGCAGGAGCCACTTGGTACTATCAAACCAGCCCAACTTGGCACAGCTGCCACCATGGGTCTGGTCACCATCCTGCCTATCGTAGCTTTTCAGGAGCCAGCCGGTCACTCCCAGCCATAGGCCCCGAGACACAAACCTCGGCCCATTTCCCTGGCAAACAAAAGTAAGCATCCCCGCTTCTGGATGGCAGATTGCAGGACGCACTTGGTACTGTCACCCCAGCCCAACTTGGCACTGGTGCCACCTTGGGTCTGGGAACCATGCTGCGTATCGTGGATTCTAATTAGCCAGCCGGCCACTCCCAGCCACAGGCCCCCAAACACAAACAACGGCGCTTTTCCCTGGAAAACAAAACTCGCCTGCCAACTTTTTGATGGCAGATTGCAGGAGCCACTTGGTACTATCAAATCAGCACAGCTTGGCACTGGTGCCACCATGGGTCTGGTCACCATCCTGCCTATCGTAGCTTTTCACGAGCCAGCCGGTCACTCCCAGCCATAGGCCCCCAGACAAAAACCTCGGCCCGTTTCCCTGGCAAACAAAAGTAAGCTACCCCGCTTCTGGATGGAAGATTGCAGGAGCCACTTTGCACCATCAAACTAGCCCGACTTGGCACTGGTGCCACCTCAGGTCTGGGAACCATCCTGCGTATCGTGGATTCTAATTAGCCAGCCGGCCACTCCCAGCCACAGGCCCCCAAACACAAACAACGGCGCTTTTCCCTGGAAAACAAAACTCGCCTGCCAACTTTTTGATGGCAGATTGCAGGAGCCACTTGGTACTATCAAACCAGCCCAACTTGGCACTGGTGCCACCATGGGTCTGGTCACCATCCTGCCTATCGTAGCTTTTCAGGAGCCAGCCAGTCACTCCCAGCCATAGGCCCCCATACACAAACCTCGGCCCGTTTCCCTGGCAAAAAAAGTAAGCATCCCCGCTTCTGGATGGCAGATTGCAGGACGCATTTGGTACTATCAAACCAGCCCAACTTGGCACTGGTGCCACCTTGGGTCTGGGAACCATCCTGCGTATCGTGGATTCTAATTAGCCAGCCGGCCACTCCCAGCCACAGGCCCCCAAACACAAACAACGGCGCTTTTCCCTGGAAAAAAAAACTCGCCTGCCAACATTTTGTGAGCAGATTGCAGGAGCCACTTGGTACTATCAAACCAGCCCAACTTGGCACGGCTGCCACCATGGGTCTGGTCACCATCCTGCCTATCGCAGCTTTTCAGGAGCCAGCCAGTCACTCCCAGTCATAGGCCCCGAGACCCAAACCTCGGCCCGTTTCCCTGGCAAACAAAAGTAAGCTGCCCCGCTTCTGGATGGCAGATTGCAGGAGCCACTTGGTACTATCAAACCAGCCCGACATGGCACTGGTGCCACCTCTGGTCTGGGAACCATGCTGCGTATCGTGGATTCTAATTAGCCAGCCGGCCACTCCCAGCCACAGGCCCCCAAACACAAACAACGGCGCTTTTCCCTGGAAAACAAAACTCGCCTGCCAACTTTTTGATGGCAGATTGCAGGAGCCACTTGGTACTATCAAACCAGCCCAACTTGGCACTGGTGCCACCATGGGTCTGGTCACCATCCTGCCTATCGTAGCTTTTCAGGAGCCAGCCGGTCACTCCCAGCCATGGACCCCCAGACAAAAACCTCGGCCCGTTTCCCTGGCAAACAAAAGTAAGCATCCCCGCTTCTGGATGGCAGATTGCAAGACACACTTGGCACTATCACCCCAGCCCAACTTGGCACTGGTTCCACCTCGGATCTGGGAACCATGCTGCGTATCGTGGATTCTAAGGAGCCAGCCGGCCACTTCCAGCCACAGGCCCCCAAACACAAACAATGGCGCTTTTCCCTGGAAAACAAAACTCGCCTGCCAACATTGTGATGGCAGATTGCAGGAGCCACTTGGTACTATCAAACCAGCCCAACTTGGCACTGGTGCCACCTTCGGTCTGGGAACCATCCTGCCTATCGTAGCTTTTCAGGAGCCAGCCGGTCACACCCAGCCATAGGCCCCCAGTATAAAACCTCGGCCCGTTTCCCTGGCAAACAAAAGTAAGCTACCCCACTTCTGGATGGCAGATTGCAGGAGCCACTTTGCACCATCAAACTAGCCCGACTTGGCACTGGTGCCACCTCTGGTCTGGGAACCATGCTGCGTATCGTGGACTCTAATTAGCCAGCCGGCCACTCCCAGCCACAGGCCCCCAAACACAAACAACGGCGCTTTTCCCTGGAAAACAAAACTCGCCTGCCAACGTTTTGATGGCAGATTGCAGGAGCCACTTGGTACTATCAAACCAGCCCAACTTGGCACTGCTGCCACCATGGGTCTGGTCACCATCCTGCCTATCGTTGCGTTTCAGGAGCCAGCCGGTCACTCCCAGCCATGGACCCCCAGACACAAACCTCGGCCCGTTTCCCTGGCAAACAAAAGTAAGCTGCCCCGCTTCTGGATGGCAGATTGCAGGAGACACTTGGTACTATCAAACCAGCCTGAATTGGCACTGGTGCCACCTTGGCTCTGGGAACCATCCTGCGTAACGTAGATTCTAAGGAGCCAGCCGGCCACTCCCAGCCACAGGCCCCAAACACAAACAACGGCGCTTTTCCCGGGAAAACAAAACTCGCCTGCCAAATTTTAAAGGCAGATTCCAGGAGCCACTTGGTACTATCAAACCAGCCCAGCTTGGCACTGGTGCCACCATGGGTCTGGTCACCATCCTGCCTATCGTAGCTTTTCAGGAGCCAGCCGGTCACTCCCAGCCCTAGGCCCCGAGACACAAACCTCGGCCCGTTTCCCTGGCAAACAAAAGTAAGCATCCCCGCATCTGGATGGCAGATTGCAGGACGCACTTGGTACTATCAAACCAGCCCAACTTTGCACTGGTGCCACCTTGGGTCTGGGAACCATCCTGCGTATCGTGGATTCTAATTAGCCAGCCGGCCACTCCCAGCCACAGGCCCCCAAACACAAACAACGGCGCTTTTCCCTGGAAAAAAAAACTCGCCTGCCAACTTTTTGATGGCTGATTGCAGGAGCCACTTGGTACTATCAAACCAGCCCAACTTGGCACTGGTGCTACCTTGGGTCTGGGAACCATCCTGCGTATCGTGGATTCTAATTAGCCAGCCGGCCACTCCCAGCCACAGGCCCCCAAACACAAACAACGGCGCTTTTCCCTGGAAAACAAAACTCGCCTGCCAACATTTTGTGAGCAGATTGCAGGAGCCACTTGGTACTATCAAACCAGCCCAACTTGGCACTGCTGCCACCATGGGTCTGGTCACCATCCTGCCTATCGCTGCTTTTCAGGAGCCAGCCAGTCACTCCCAGTCATAGGCCCCGAGAAACAATCCTCGGCCCGTTTCCCTGGCAAAATAAAGTAAGCTGCCCCGCTTCTGGATGGCAGATTGCAGGAGCCACTTAGTACTATCAAACCAGCCCGACATGGCACTGGTGCCACCTCTGGTCTGGGAACCATCCTGCGTATCGTGGATTCTAATTAGCCAGCCGGCCACTCCCAGCCACAGGCCCCCAAACAAAACAACGGCGCTTTTCCCGGGAAAACAAAACTCGCCTGCCAAATTTTAAAGGCAGACTCCAGGAGCCACTTGGTACTATCAAACCAGCCCAACTTGGCACGGCTGCCACCATGGGTCTGGTCACCATCCTGCCTATCGTAGCATTTCAGGAGCCAGCCGCTCAATCCCAGCCATAGGCCCCCAAACACTAACCTCGGCCCGTTTCCCTGGCAAACAAAAGTAAGCTGCCCCGTTTCTGGATGGCAGATTGCAGGAGCCACTTGGTACTATCAAACCAGCCCAAATTGGCACTGGTGCCACCTCTGGTCTGGGAACCATGCTGCGTATCGTGGATTCTAATTAGCCAGCCGGCCACTCCCAGCCACAGGCACCCAAACACAAACAACGGCGCTTTTCCCTGCAAAACAAAACTCGCCTGCCAACTTTTTGATGGCAGATTGCAGGAGCTACTTGGTACTATCAAACCAGCCCAACTTGGCACGGCTGCCACCATGGGTCTGGTCACCATCCTGCCTATCGTAGCTTTTCAGGAGCCAGCCGGTCACTCCCAGCCATAGGCCCCCAGACACAAACCTCGGCCCGTTTCCCTGGCAAACAAAAGTAAGCATCCCCGCTTCTGGATGGCAGATTGCAGGACGCACTTGGTACTATCAAAGCAACCCAACTTGGCACTGGTGCCATCTCTGGTCTGGGAACCATCCTGCGTATCGTGGATTCTAATTACCCAGCCGGCCACTCCCAGCCACAGGCCCCCAAACACAAACAACGGCGCTTTTCCCTGGAAAAAAAAACTCGCCTGCCAACTTTTTGATGGCTGATTGCAGGAGCCACTTGGTACTATCAAACCAGCCCAACTTGGCACTGGTGCTACCTTGGGTCTGGGAACCATCCTGCGTATCGTGGATTCTAATTAGCCAGCCGGCCACTCCCAGCCACAGGCCCCCAAACACAAACAACGGCGCTTTTCCCGGGAAAACAAAACTCGCCTGCCAACT